>NC_087077.1:722480-1292119 GCF_026151205.1 Bolinopsis microptera
TTGGTTGAATCTCTTGGCTGCAGTTCAAATGGGTTAGTGTGCAAATTAGGTCAAAGACTGCCGTGGGCTGTGTTTCTGTTACGGTGGCCCGGGCAACCCTTATGTAGTAGAACTTTCTAATGAAGTGAACCGAACAGATTATAGCATGTCTAACATGGGATTATATATCAACACGGTGAACGAAATAAATAAAAACCTTCCCTTCAACGTACCGAAGTTGCAGGATAAGTTTATTAATTCGTTTAAGGACAACGATGTGCGATATTTTCTCGATAAACTAAAACTTGCTGCTGAATACGTTTCATGGACGAAAAGAACTTTGTTCATTACAACCTATAAAAAAATATGAACAAAATATAGTAGCTCTAAGAATTCAAATTTAGGTCAAACATTTTCCCACCAATATTTCACTGGCACACTTTAAGCAAATTTGGTAAATACGGCCCTATGGCTTATCTAGATAATTTCCTGCTCAGTGCGTGCTACACGGGGTTTCCATGCGCGTATATTTTTAACAAAAAAACTGGGATTTCATAGTATATAAAGATCATCATTAGATTGTAATTCAAAATAAACAGCAGTGGAGAAATAACAAAGTTGATTTATATAATATAGGTTATTAAACTGAAGTTATTTTTGTATTTGGTATTCTTTGAATATAATATAATATAATGATTATCATTATAAATATACTGAAATAGTACTATAAAATGTGTAAGTATTAAGTAAGTATATATACCTACTTAATACTTACACATTTTCTGCGAATCTGTAGATGCGAAATTGAAAAGAGATCTGATTTCCAGAGAAATGAAATGGTGAAACGGTTCAAGGCTACCGTACAGCAATATTCCTACAATTTACTCTATTAGATTCAAATTGAACAATTTTTGTTAATTGTTAGACCTTCTTTGTGCAGAATTCCGACAAAAGGACCGATGAAATATGAATAAAATATCTTGCTTTGAGATGAGGAACCGCAGCGATCGTATTTAATAAAAATACTTCTTCTCTCCTTTGTCCTTTTGTAAAACTAATACCTAATCTTCTTTGTGTAGTGCGATTCTTATGATATGTCTAAAAATTTAAACGACACAAAAATTTAAACGACACAAACTATGTTTCTGTCGGTTGCTGTATCTGCTAATATTTATGCTGAATAAATATTCTGCAATTAAGACACGTTTTCTAAAGTAAGACTGTTGATTATTTCTCATCTCAGATGATTAGTTAGGATGCTGAAAGATATCAAGTTCTTTAAATATTTACTTGCACTGAGTTTAAACATGTTCAAAATAGTTATCGCCACACACGTAAATTTAAAAGAATGAAAAGTACAATTTTTCCAATCTATTCGAGAACATATCGTACATCAGACAAAAGATACGGTACGTAC
This sequence comes from Bolinopsis microptera, assembly GCF_026151205.1. NCBI lineage: Eukaryota > Metazoa > Ctenophora > Tentaculata > Lobata > Bolinopsidae > Bolinopsis > Bolinopsis microptera. Next base: position 723,877 of record NC_087077.1, read on the forward strand.
CTTTGAGAATGGTTGTACCGCACGTACTTTAAGCCGGGTACTTCCCATTATAGCAACTGATAGGAATAATCTTCTAATGGTAAGTAAGCAATAACCAGTTTCCGACCAACGCTAGGCAATGATTAAGCATGCTACTATGATCTTTGTTAGGCATCACTCATGGTAAAAAAGGGTGCCGAGGGGGTAGGAGGGGGTAGGTCAGGGGTAGGATAGTTGGGGACAGTTTACCCACATAACTCTATAGAACAGGTCAAAGTTTATTCTTGGTAAAACAATAGACTCCGTTTAGCTATTATTAACCCTCACCCGGCTGCTACCTTTCTAGGTTCCATATTCTAAACCCTAATTTGATGGTCATTGGGCAGATTGTAGGCTGAGGTGGTCAACAATAGTTGTTTACCGACTCTTGTCGTACTCTACTCTTGTCGTACTCTAAATAAGTAACTAGAGAAGTAACTAGGGATATTATTATGATACCCTATAGATGATTAAAGGACCCGCTAGACCCGCCAACATATTCTACAGGTATTGGCACAGTTCCAATACTTCTCAAAAGCAAGTCAGATCCAGCTAACATATTCTACAGGTATTGGCACAGTTCCAATACTTCTCAAAAGCAAGTCAGCTCCAGCTAACATATTCTACAGGTATTGGCACAGTTCCAATACTTCTCAAAAGCAAGTCAGCTCCAGCTAACATATTCTACAGGTATTGGCACAGTTCCAATACTTCTCAAAAGCAAGTCAGCTCCAGGACTTATAAAATAAAACCAGGTCACGTTATTAATTACACTGATTATATTGGCCATTACAGAACCATGTAAATGCGGGGGAATCTAATGGAGATGTTAAGGTCATACGCTAAAAATATCTTTAATAACATACGCTAACAAGAATTGCGCCCGTTGTTTCTTTTTGGCGGACGCTAGATTTCCGTTCACTATAACTATAAATATAAGCTCCAATCAGCTCACTTCATAATAATAATATTGATAAACGTCAGTACACTATACTACGCATGCCAAGTACAAATCGGGCTTGGCCCGCTTATAACCTAATACTATACATTACACCGTTATATACATTGAAACACAGTCGCGCGCGCCGCGCATTCATTGACCACAGGCTATCTATACATCACATCTCCGCAAGCAATCCTCGCGCGCTGCACTGCGCGCTGGTTGTCATGGTAACGGACGGAAGGACAGATGACAACATATTCAGACCTGCCTACCGCTATCTCCAAAATCCACGTTTTTCTGCAAAAACGTCCATTTGTAACCTTTCACTATTGCCTTTTTTCAAAAGGGTGAACGGAAAAAATATCTCTAATAACATACGTCATACGCTAAAAATATCTCTAATAATATGCGGCTAGTATTAGACAGGTGATTGTTGGTAGGTTCTGTTCTGTGAATCATCATAAGTTTTCACAGGGCATATTTTATTGAATTTTGTGCTGAGGGATAATTAAGACATATTTCTCTTTTTCCGGGTGATCGTTCCAAATATTTTTTCAGGATGACTTGTGAAGATTACATCGGCAAAGAACGGAGAATAATAAATTTTAAGGAATATTTATGAACGCTATTTATTCATCTCAAACAAGTAAAACAAAATTTGTCAGGAAAAAACTTCTAAAATCTAAAAACTTACCTGTACCATTGCCTGTAACGAACAGCATATCTTTGACGGGAAGAAATAAGGAAAAAGCCTGTATCATTACATGGGTAAGACACCTAAAATAGGACATGTATTTTATTTTAAAGATCTTATCACGTGTTGTGACGTCACTAATCACACGATGTAATATAGAGAAACGCTACGGTGCGTCTTCTTGCACGACAAATCTCTTATATTAGTGTTTCGGAGGTGTTGTACAATAATTACCATACATGTAGACTGAGTTTAAGGAGATCAGCTGGTACGCTAGTGTTACTAGTGTTACTAGTGTTACTAGTGTTACTAGTGTTACTAGTGTTACTAGTGTTACTAGTGTTACTAGTGTTACTAGTGTTACTAGTGTTACTAGTGTTACTAGTGTTACTAGTGTTACTAGTGTTACTAGTGTTACTAGTGTTACTAGTGTTACTAGTGTTACTAGTGTTACTAGTGTTACTAGTGTTACTAGTGTTACTAGTGTTACTAGTGTTACTAGTGTTACTAGTGTTACTAGTGTTACTAGTGTTACTAGTGTTACTAGTGTTACTAGTGTTACTAGTGTTACTAGCTGGTACGCTAGTGTTACTGGTGTTACTGGTGTTACTAGTGTTACTAGTGTTACTAGTGTTACTAGTGTTACTAGTGTTACTAGTGTTACTAGTGTTACTGGTGTTACTGGTGTTACTAGTGTTACTAGTGTTACTAGTGTTACTAGTGTTACTAGTGTTACTAGTGTTACTAGTGTTACTAGTGTTACTAGTGTTACTAGTGTTACTAGTGTTACTAGTGTTACTAGTGTTACTAGTGTTACTAGTGTTACTAGTGTTACTAGTGTTACTAGTGTTACTAGTGTTACTAGTGTTACTAGCTGGTACGCTAGTGTTACTGGTGTTACTGGTGTTACTGGTGTTACTAGTGTTACTAGTGTTACTAGTGTTACTAGTGTTACTGGTGTTACTGGTGTTACTGGTGTTACTAGTGTTACTAGTGTTACTAGTGTTACTAGTGTTACTAGTGTTACTAGTGTTACTAGTGTTACTAGTGTTACTAGTGTTACTGGTGTTACTGGTGTTACTAGTGTTACTAGTGTTACTAGTGTTACTAGTGTTACTAGTGTTACTAGTGTTACTAGTGTTACTAGTGTTACTAGTGTTACTAGCTGGTACGCTAGTGTTACTAGTGTTACTAGTGTTACTAGTGTTACTAGCTGGTACGCTAGTGTTACTAGTGTTACTAGTGTTACTAGTGTTACTAGTGTTACTAGTGTTACTAGTGTTACTAGTGTTACTAGTGTTACTAGTGTTACTAGTGTTACTAGTGTTACTAGTGTTACTAGTGTTACTAGTGTTACTAGTGTTACTAGTGTTACTAGTGTTACTAGTGTTACTAGTGTTACTAGTGTTACTAGTGTTACTAGTGTTACTAGTGTTACTAGTGTTACTAGTGTTACTAGTGTTACTAGTGTTACTAGTGTTACTAGTGTTACTAGTGTTACTAGTGTTACTAGTGTTACTAGTGTTACTAGTGAAAGTGATAGTGTTACTAGTGTTACTAGTGAAAGTGATAGTGTTACTAGTGTTACTAGTGTTACTAGTGTTACTAGTGAAAGTGTTACTAGTGTTACTAGTGTTACTAGTGTTACTAGTGTTACTAGTGTTACTAGTGTTACTAGTGTTACTAGTGTTACTAGTGTTACTAGTGAAAGTGATAGTGTTACTAGTGAAAGTGATAGTGTTACTAGTGTTACTAGTGTTACTAGTGAAAGTGATAGTGTTACTAGTGTTACTAGTGTTACTAGTGTTACTAGTGTTACTAGTGTTACTAGTGTTACTAGTGTTACTAGTGTTACTAGTGTTACTAGTGTTACTAGTGTTACTAGTGTTACTAGCTGGTACGCTGATAAACAGAAACATTGTTCATTATTTGTAGGTAGCTATTATTACCGTGTGTTGGTTAACTATGTATAAAACAAACAGGACATGATAATCACGTTTCTGTTCAAAGCGAAAGTGATAGTGTTACTAGTGTTACTAGTGAAAGTGATAGTGTTACTAGTGTTGGTGGAAGTGTTACTAGTGTTACTAGTGAAAGTGATAGTGTTACTAGTGTTACTAGTGAAAGTGATAGTGTTACTAGTGTTACTAGTGAAAGTGATAGTGTTACTAGTGTTACTAGTGAAAGTGAAAGTGTTACTAGTGTTACTAGTGTTACTAGTGAAAGTGATAGTGTTACTAGTGTTACTAGTGAAAGTGATAGTGTTACTAGTGTTACTAGTGAAAGTGATAGTGTTACTAGTGATAGTGTTACTAGTGTTACTAGTGAAAGTGATAGTGTTACTAGTGTTACTAGTGTTGGTGGAAGTTAGATTGACCGAGACCGAGATAGTAATTCTTTCTCAGCATCAAAAAAAGTTCCTTGTGAAATGATAAGATTGATAAAACGTTTTTCATCCATGTCAACCAATGCTGGCTGTTGGGGTTTTGAAAAGTCTCCAAGTTGAAACTCTAATTTAAGTTTAACATTTATTCAAACCGAGAAGTCTGGAAAATATTTCACTTATGGGAAAATCTTTGAACAAAAGAGAAGATTGGTTAAAGAAAAGGCTCAAAGAAAACTATTCATTCACCGATACGATTAATCAAGCGGTTATCAACCACAACCACAAGATAATAAAATTTAGGACAGGATTCCCAAACAATAAGTATCGAGCTGAACAGCCAAACAACCAGCGACCATACAAGAAGAAGAAAGAAGAAGAAGAGCAGCCAAACAGCGGAGGCGATATCAACCGCTAAAGTGTAAAGGATAGACAAGCTAGATCATGAGCAAATCGAGGCGTTATTGCGGGATATTTTTACAATTATCAACCTCAAGTCTCAACTTAGACTACCTGCTGTGATTCTATGTGAGTCTGATCTGAAACAGAACACTCTTACTCTTACAGCTAATCATTTAATCTGCCATTAATCAGGACCGAGCAATTATCTTTATCAAACATCCAAGTTCAAACCTTCTGCTCTTAAAAAGTTATTGTTGTTTAGAAAAGTACTTAGTAAAGTATAAGTTTATATTTTGGTACCGGAAATATTATTTTCTATATATTATATATGTATATTTTGGTACCGATAAAGCTGCGAAATTAATACGCTACTTTACTAGTAACTGGTGTAGCAAAATTAGATTAAAATTTATAATATACAGCAATTTAATTACACAAATAGTGTAGATAGAGATTAGATTGGCTGAAATTAATTATTGAATTATCATTAAAAATAATCCTGACTCGGTATAAGCTGTTGCGGGTTAGTTTCGCCGGCCAATAGAAATGACACAAATCAAATGAAACCGCGGTTTTTGAGATTGAAGATTTTTCTCGAAGAGATGTTCTAAATTGACCTAGAATTGAAATTGCATGATGGTGACGAATTTGTTTTATTGACATGCCACAAGCCATGTGAACACAGTGTGAGTACAGAGTACAGAGGATTAGTGAATGGATTATTGACGGGGATATTGACCTCGCTTGACAGAGTGTTTTAAAACGAGTCTTACGTATTCTGAAAACTGCCATCCCTCATTTAAAATGACATCAATAACTTTCAAAACTTAAAAGATACGGTTTTAGCATTTGGGTGGCCCCAAATGCTAAAACCGTACTTTTAAGTTTTGAAAGTTACTGATGTCATTTTAAATGAGTTCAACAGGATATATTGTGTATTAGGCAACATTAGACTTTTATTCTTTTACAAAGTCCTAATTCGATTACTCTTCATTACTCATTGATGTAATAATGAACGATAACTCACACAATGTTCTATTTATAGATGGTAATGAATTGACAATGCCACTGTTAATTAAATCCTTTTCCACCACCCTCCAACTTCTCCACCACAATTACCATGGTCCCACTAGCAGCTAAGATACTCTATGCTTATCGCCAGTCACTCCCCCGCATCATCCCCTCCCCACTCTAGCACACTCTTATCTCTAGTATCAACATGAATTGTACCAGGATCTCGGATTTCTTTTTTTACGCGACGTCATATCACATATCGTGACGTCACAACACATGATAACCGTATAAGGAAATGTCAGGATTTATCTCCAAAACCACGAAGTTGTGATTTGTTTGACCACTCATGAAACGAGCATTATCAGCAAACTCACTCCTACGCAACAAAGTCAAGGAGGCGACGTTACTAAGCAGGAGGAGGCGACGTTACTAAGTACTTTACTTAACTTTATTATAGACTCAATATAGACATCATGACACACGTAATAGCGAGGTTCCAATCTGTTAAGAGATTCGGTCAAATGCGCTCCCAGACGGGGTAGGTATTTAACTATTTAAAACTGATGGGTTGTGATGGGGTAGGCTGGTAATGATATTTAAGTGGTGAACTTTGGTTGGTAGAGCTAGGAATTTGTTCATGGAGTTGTGTCGTCAGAGAGGTGATTGTTTTAACAACAGTACATAGCAACAGTACATAGCAACAGTACATAGCAACAGTACATAGCAACAGTACACAGGGAGTTAAGAGGAACTGAAGGTTGGAATGATGAAGGTATGTGATTGGTTAAGTTGAGTGGTAATTTAATTGATGTTAAGTGAAAAGTACGTTAAATAATAATTAAAACATTAAAAATAACGTTACACGATTAGCATTGCAGAAGACGTGAAAGCTGAACCTTATGATGAAATTTAAGATTATAATGAAACTGAGCCTGATAGAGAAAGTAAAACTGAGCCTGATAGTGAAAGCGAACTTGTATAGTGAAAGTGAAACTAACCTGGTGATTAGTATCAGCACCCCTCTTGATAAGGTACTTAATACACTTCTCCGCTTCAGGTGGAGCTAGCTGACAGCACCTCAACAGAGGTGTATCATTGTCTTCAGTGGCGTAGTGCACATCTGCCCCAGCGTCTATGCTAGTCTTTATGTAATTTAGTTTACCTAGACAGGAACATTCGTAAATATATCATACAAATTGTTGGTAGACGGTAGTTAGAGACTTACCGGCAGCGGCATTCTCTCGAACTACCCAATCGCTTATCAAGTATTACAATTATTGATAGGCACTGGTGAACTAGCTAAGTTTCCCTTTCAGATGTTGGAGAGGCTTAAATTCAAAATGAAGTCCTTAGAATGAAGTAAATCAGAAAATACATATGTAAGGAAAATAATGAGCTGTCACGTGATGTTGTTCTCTTAATAATGAGTTGTGACGTGATGTTGTTCTCTTACCGTAGGTACAGGCCTCAAGGAGGACTACATTGTTTCTTAACGCTGCTTTTCTATTGGCTGCAAGAAGTTTGTTGAAGTTTTCCTTTGCGTCACCTTGTTTAGCCATACGACGCCCAAAATATCATTCTGGAGATTTTTAGTTTATATATTATTAGTTTATTACTTTATTAGTTTATTACTTTATTAAGCATATTATCTTAACAGATAGTGTAAAACTTACATTGAATCACATCTGGTTGGGTTATAGTAGGATATTGGATAACTATTTAAATTTAAAAACTTCAAGCTATTTTAAGTACACCGTAGATCATTTGGGATTGCAGAATATTACTCGAAACGAGTCCTAAACTAGTACACATTACACAAACATCGCAAATCTTACTCCAACCAAAACCTTAGCCTTCAACCTAATAAATATTCTCTCAATCATTCGAGCCGGAACTGTTTCTCTATTACATGCTACTCCAATCCAGCCGGAACTGTTTCTCTAATACATACTACCCAAATCCAGCCGGAACTGTTTCTCTATTACATGCTACCCCAATCCAGCCGGAACTGTTCCTCTATTACATACTACCCCAATCCAGCCGGAACTGTTTCTCTATTACATACTACCCCAATCCAGCCGGAACTGTTTCTCTATTACATGCTACCCCAATCCAGCCAGAACTGTTTCTCTATTACATGCTACTCCAATCCAGCCGGAACTGTTTCTCTATTACATACTACCCCAATCCAGCCGGAACTGTTTCACTATTACATGCTACCCATCCGGAACTGTTTCTCTATTACATGCTACCCCAATCCAGCCGGAACTGTTTCTCTATTACATGCTACCCCAATCCAGCCGGAACTGTTCCTCTATTACATACTACCCCAATCCAGCCGGAACTGTTTCTCTATTACATACTACCCCAATCCAGCCGGAACTGTTTCTCTATTACATGCTACCCCAATCCAGCCAGAACTGTTTCTCTATTACATGCTACTCCAATCCAGCCGGAACTGTTTCTCTATTACATACTACCCCAATCCAGCCGGACCTGTTTCACTATTACATGCTACCCATCCGGAACTGTTTCTCTATTACATACTACCCCAATCCAGCCGGAACTGTTTCTCTATTACATGCTACCCCAATCCAGCCAGAACTGTTTCTCTATTACATGCTACTCCAATCCAGCCGGAACTGTTTCTCTATTACATACTACCCCAATCCAGCCGGAACTGTTTCACTATTACATGCTACCCATCCGGAACTGTTTCTCTATTACATGCTACTCCAATCCAGCCGGAACTGTTTCTCTATTACATACTACCCCAATCCAGCCGGAACTGTTTCTCTATTACATGCTACCCCAATCCAGCCGGAACTGTTTCTCTATTACATACTACCCCAATCCAGCCGGAACTGTTTCACTATTACATGCTACCCATCCGGAACTGTTTCTCTATTACATGCTACCCCAATCCAGCCGGAACTGTTTCTCTAATACATGCTACCCCAATCCAGGTGTAATCAATCAAACACGGAAGCACAATCCTAAGGTATTTGCTGCTTTAAGTATAATCAAGCATATTTTAATTGCTGCGCCATGTCCATGATATCTGTTGCTGTGTGCTCGTCTTTAGTCTGAACAAACATATAATATACAGAGACTAGATGTAGATCAGAAAGCGCTGCGATCAAAGGAATTTTATTGTATACAGGGTGGCCCAAAAGTCCGTATGCAAACGTTTGGGCTTAAAACAGAGCCATTCTTCATGTTCAGGACGTACTTAGAAAATTAATACATGCTGTAAACACTGGCATGAGGATTCGATCGTCAAACATTGAAAATTTCATTCATCTAGGTCACACTTTTCGATTTATTTTCTAGATACCATTTTTTCTGAAGAATCAAGGAACTTCGAGTCGCAAAACAGATGGGTAAACAAGAAAAAGCTATGCACATGTTGAATACCTGGAGATGGCAAAAAATAAACGGTTCACAAGAAAAAATGGACGTTGTTTGTAATCCATTCCAATCATTCCACGAATAGGACAAGAGATGAAAACGTACCACAAAAAATTGACCAAATCTACGACTGAACAACAAGCCCATACGTTTGTGACTTTTAGGCCACCTTGTACATTCAGAGTAGGATCAACCGCCAAAATGTGTAAAAATATGGAATATTCTGCGGCCGCACGAATAAGAAGAATTCGCGTGTTAGAATTAGAATTCTAATGTCAAGAAGCAAGGCCGGATTTAGAAACTTCGAAAAATAGCAAGTACTGATCAATACATTATAGGATCACACGCAGAGAGCGGAGGAAGAAATTCTGAAGAATTTCTGAAGACAGTTACAAAACATTTCAACGTGACAAAAATGTCATGTCGCAAGTGAAATATTCTCGTTATGCACCTGACCAGGGCACATCATGGGATGAGGAAAATGTGTTTGGATAAACAATCCGATGTAACGAGTAAACAGTAAACAACGCACCATTCATCCTGTTGTGCACTTGAATCTGTCTTGTGACATTTGCGTTGCCTAAAAGAACTTGGTTCCCATTGTAAACCGAACAGTAACTAGAAGAATGACACACAAGACAACATGTCATGGAATTGCTGCTGTTTCAAAGAAGAGAGGTCCTTAGGAACCCAGGTGCTCTGTCTACAGAGCTTAGTGCGTCACTACTAGTCAACTAGTTAAAAGGAAAAGAAAAACGGCACGTATTCAGTAAAAACTAAAACTAGTAAACTAGTAAAGTTCCAGATCACAAGGGAATAGAAATTGAACCGCCTCACGATCAAGATTACCAACTCAAGACCTCCCCTCAGGCTGGTTTAATTATGTGACACGTGTTAATTATCAGAAAGTAGAGCGGTCATGTGGGGAAAGTGGGATTTATGTTGGGCCGTGGCAGGAAATGAACCTATAACATAATACCTCGGATTGTATTGATTCAGCAAGCAGGATACATATAAGATGTACATGTTATAAACAAATGATAATTAATTTAATAAGATAACTAACTGACGTTTATAAGGACAATGGTTACTACAGGTTTAGGAAAAGTTCACATTGGGTTGATACTTGATGGTGGGTTTAGAACATGTTAAATGTGAATTTAGGATGGATTTGGAAAGAGTTGACGACGAGGCGAGTTTAGGAAGAAGCGTTTGGTCTCACAGGGCTCCTTACAGGGCTCCTTACAGGGCTCCTTACACGGCTCCTTACAGGGCTCCTTACAGGGCTCCTTACACAGGGCTCCAGGGCTCCTTACAGGGCTCCTTACAGGGCTCCTTAAACAGGGCTCCTAACACAGAGCTCCTTACACAGGGCTCCTTACAGGGCTCCTTACACAGGGCTCCTTACACAGGGCTCCTTACACAGGGCTCCTTACAGGGATCCTTACGCAGGGCTCCTTACACAGGGCTCCTTACACAGGGCTCCTTACACAGGGCTCATTACAGGGCTCCTTACACAGGGCTCCTTACACAGGGCTCCTTACAGGGCTCCTTACACAGGGCTCCTTACAGGGCTCCTTACACAGAGCTCCTTACACAGGGCTCCTTACACAGGGCTCCTTACACAGGGCTCCTTACACAGGGCTCCTTACACAGGGCTCCTTACACAGGGCTCCTTACAGGGCTCCTTACGCTCGGGTGTAGCGTAGGACCGTATATTATAGAAGCAATCTATCTAATCCTTCACACTGGCACAGTAACAATAAACTTACAGAACTGTGAACAGTTACAAAACGCAATTTATCTCCAACTACGCAGAAGAAGAAGAATAAAGAGATAGTTCTTAGATGAGACACAAAATCTGCCACTCTAACTCAATGCGCATTAAAATTAGTCATGTGGAGCGTACATCTCGGATAGTAACCGCAAATAGAATCTACTGGTAGCTACCGGTGTTAGCGGGAATGTTCCAGAACAACAATACCCACGTGTTCTACCTCTTAAAGCACGAGCCAACATTCCATAGCTCGAGTAACATTCCGTTATTAGTAGAAAGGGGCAGTCCTGCTACACTTAAAAAGCTAAATATAAACAAATAAACCCAGACTAAAAAACCAGACTTTAACCAAATTAATCAGATTCATCGGAGTCATGAACTGCGACAAATGCAAATGATTTAAACTCAACGCTAAACATCTTCTGAACTCTCCCTAGTACTTACATCGGTAATTATTTCAAGCTGAAAATCAAATCTTTGGTCTATTTTAAGATTGAAAGACTAACCAAAACTGTCGCAAAACGATCCCAAAGAATACCGTCTCCGACCATGCAATATCAATAAACAAGTTCAAAATAAAGAGACAACCTAGTATATTTAGAAGAGAGGGTTTAAATAACACTGCTAATAACTCTAACCATACTCACACAAACTCGGCACAGAAACTTCGTGACTCAGACTTCAGATGATAAATTAGAACCGAGATAAATTTAGAAAGGAGCCTGGAAGTAAAGTGGCTTATTGAGACCTGTGTGTGATAAGGTACCAGTTGTATCCTGATACGAAGCAAGAGAGGGTAAGGTAACTCACTCCTCCATAATGTTGAAGTTTTGTTAATGTTTGTTGGGGTTAGGCCGAGGGTTTGTGACTGGGACTAGAGTTACGGTCCTGGATGATGTAAGAGTGTTGTGTGATTAATTATATTAAATAATCAATAAGGTGATTGGCAAGACAGCTGCTGTTACCCCTAGTAATTAAACGTTTGCTATAAGAAATCAACAAAAATATGAAGATTCAAGGTATGCAACTGAAACAAATTCAAAGGTTAGATCATTAGCGTCAATTATTCTGGGCAGTATCCAAGAAACCGGGCTTCTTGGTACTTTCCTGATTCTGGCAACTTCTATCAGTTCTAGAAGCTTCATAAGAATTGAAATCATTTAGGCCATCATTAATCCCTTTCATTAACGTCATCAGGTTCCACTCCCCGCGTGCTAACCAAATTTAAAAGCATGTTGTTACAGACGATTAAATTTCAAGGATATTTACGACCCTACTCCAGTAGATTGAAAGCAAAAATCCTGGCACGACGCCAGTAAACATTAGGATAGTGCATGCTATGGGCAGGTCATATTAATATCATCATCTGACGATATGTGGTGAGTAAATTTGTGTTTTACATTGTCCTACCATACTGAACTCTGATTCGTGGCTTTATAATACTGAGATAGATGCAATAAACTCCTCGGCTAGAGATTGATAAAATGGATTTTACCTTTATTTATTACCTTTTATTTATTTAACCTGAAGTTAAGTGGGTTATAATGTGTGCCTAATGCACAGTCTTACTCTTAATGCAAATTTCAATGATTTTTATTTTTAAAAAGAACTGATGAAACTTGGTGTGAACTGCAATCGGGTTGAGTTCGAGTAGGGTTTTAATGATCGAATTGAGTTGGCTATGTGGCCAAAATCTTATTATTATTATTATTATTTATTTGAACCAAGATCTAAAAGTCTTGGGTATTGATTTGATAATATCCAGATATCAGTATTGATTTGAGTAGACATAAATGATTTAGGGTACAAACCGTAAAGCAGGGGATTGCCATGAAGTAAACGAAAAGCAGAGTTGTCCTTACGTTAACAAACAAATTGAAAATCCTACCACAAACTGTAAACATCCCACTCGGTCAACTCAGAACAACAGAACAACTAGAAAGTTCCTTGAGATTTTAACAGGATGATCAGGTGCTATATTGTCGTTCTTTTGCTCCCTTGTGATTATTGTCGTACTTATCATGAGATAATTCTAAATCTTATTGTTCTGACTGTAATTCGTTCTAGAATGTGGCTCAAGTGACCATCAACCTGTGGTGGGCTACAACTAATCAGTGTTTGACATTAGGGATATGTGGTTAAATGGCAACAATTGAAAGGGGGCTGGATTGTATTTAAACTACTGAATCATACTTGGAATGATACATGGTTAGTGATTACTGGTTGACTCTTGATAACTGACTGTGGAAGTCGGATAATCTAGATTGTTCCGACCATGACTAAGCACTGTTGCAATGTGGGGTTAGATTTTAACAATTATTGACGCTCTATAATTAGTCTAGATGTTTCTAGAGCAATAATTATCGACAAGTAGCTAAACAATAATTGTAACTAACAACAGCGACTCACTGAGACTAAACGTGTAATATAGTCCAGTTATTATCGACTAACATGAGAAGAAAATCTTTTAACCATCCTCTCCATCCTAGCTCAAGTTATCCTTACGAAGAATACAAAACCGCTAATTCGCAAAACAATCAACGTCTTAACACTGTATCTTAACAAGCAGCACAATCGTTCATAAATCGTCCCAAGCTTCACACATCAACACAACACTTTGTACGTGATACTATCTTAATTCAATAAAGGTAACCTAAAATACACGAAAAGAAAAGAATGAGGGTTAAAAGCGTATGTTAAGCAGTACAATAGCGTAAAACACGGCACTCCGACACAACTCAGAGCATGTTATACGAGCTCAAGTGCATGCGAGGTAACACTGACCGTCCTCATTTTAAAGACGAGAAAACTTTGTAAAAATTACATAGTTTCTCTGGCAAGAAGAGATAGGCTCGTCAAGAAGACAGAGAGAGCCTGCATTAGGGGGAAGTGCCGGAGTTTAATAGCTTAGATCGATCACACAATCCATTGTAGCATTATAACATGGAGTTTAAAAGTTTAAACTGTGAATATATTCATCGGTACTGCAGTTTAATCAGCGATTATAAATATCTTAATTTTATAAATATTTTAATTTGCTAGTCATGCTCATGGTAGGTATGCGGGCTACAAAAGACACAAATCTGGCGATATTAGTAGAGATGAGGCTTTTAAGTTTTAACTGGTTAAAATGTAGCAATATCTATTTTCAGAGCGTAACAGTACTGGTGAGCAGCACTGATTTACATACTCATGGTAAAAGTTTCTAATTTAGTAAATTTCATTGTCGTTATCGCAAAAAAGCTTTTATCAAGATGAAAAGGTACCCTATAAAGTATGAACATACCTAACAGTGCCATGTGAACAAGATAAAAAGTGGGTCGGCAGAAAGAATGTGAGATACATACCGACCACCTGGTACATACCTGGTACATACCGACCACCTGTCGAACATAATATAGAGCCCACAGAGATACTGTATCCATGGGTTTACAGAACGATACATATTCCGCAAATCTTATCAAGTCAGGACCTGGGGTTTGTACCTGCTGTATCGGATTACCGGGCGCTATTTGCCAATGTTACCCTGTAATTACCGAGTGGCTATCTGGAATTTACAGAGATTTCTTAGCAGCAATCTGGAACTTTACAGAGATTTCTTCAGAAGCTTGCTGCCGTGAGCGCCATGTATTATGTTGCGGGTAGTTATGCAGAGTAAATGTGATATGTATCTACCGATGTATCGAATGAAATTATCATAGGTTTATATAACCTGGAATATCATATTTCTTTAAGTGAAAGGGTTTGTTTTATTAGCATCCAATTCGTTCAATAAACCTATTTATCGATCCAGAAATTCTAGAATTATCCAGTTATATAGAATTTAAATCAATAAATTATTAATTAAGGCGTTCAAACTTAAAATTTTGATCGATTAGAACAAAACAGACAACATAACAAAATGCTGTGGTCTTATTAAATCTTCATGAAAATACCAAAGTCGTATCCATGAGTAAAAATGACTGTGATAAAATAATCATGATGTCAACTGTCAATAAACAATCAATGTAAAGTCAGAATAGAAATGTTATAATTCACCGGTTATGCTTTAATTAACTGTAAAAAAAAGAGAAGAATGAAGGCCAAGGCTCTCAAAATGGATCATAGGTATTCTTAGTTCCAGTCCCTATCATCTGTAGCTTCGTGATATCCCGCATTAAATAGAACCAGAGAGAAACATGTCAATACCAATATATTATGAAACAATATATAATTAATATAACAAATACATACTTCTCAGTGGAATAATCGAGGGAACCAATTATGTTAATGATAAAGAAAAAAGAAATGAGTATCTTAAGTTTAATCCTCATGTTGCTAAAAACGTTTTATTAACTTATATAGTAGCAGGAAGCGAAATTAATTGAATGTTGACGACGTGTGATGATGTTTGTGTCATTATCATTTCATTTGATTTATTTCTATATTTAATAATGTCACCACGTATTTGCTGCTCTGCCAGCGTTGTTAAATTGAGGATTTCCAGTCGAACCCCCAAATCTTGTACCCATGCACATAGCTCAAGATCTACATCATCTACTTTAAAATTTAAGGTATAAATTGCGTACAGTGTAGCTGGTGATCATTATAATTGTACCTGAATGATGTGAATAACATGGTGTCATGAGACTGCCAACAGAGAGAAAGGTCGTTTTGTTTAAAAATTGGGCATCTTTTCAGAGCTGGATTCCATGTGTGTGTATTTGTTGTTCACCTATTTATGTGACGTGCGAAAACTGAAATTGAATGTAAGCGGATAAAATTATACTTTAGGCAAAATTGTTCTTTTGAGTTAGGTAATTGTTTATCAAACCACGTCTATTTACTGAAAGAACTCATATTTTTGGTTACATCTTGTACACAATGTAAACCTTGTTGTATGTATTTCTATGTAGTGAACATACTCACGAGTGAGTCAGTGTTATGACAAAATTGTAATGTGCAATCAAAATGAATTTGATGAGTTTGTTTTCAATTACATGGGGATGCTGTAGTGTTCATAAAAACCAAATGAAGATATTATTTTTTAAATTGCTTTACCTGCAAGAGCATTTTCTCATAGTTGCATATACGGAGTTATCAGAAATTTTCATCAGAAACATCACAGTTATGCGACTCATAAATAATTTTCCAATCCTGATATTAAAAGTTAAGTTTACCTACTCTGAAAAGGTTTGCGTCCAAGGAGACTGTATGATGCAATTACAATCACCACATCAACTCAAGTAACAGCCTTCACTGTTTAGAAAGACTCAAAATACTAGCTCAACTCCTTTCCCTCCAAAGAGTGATCAAATGACATGATGGTTTCAAAACCAAGCATTATTTTGTCACACATTGCCAGACTCATCATCCAGGTCGGTCTTGTGGAGGGATTGTCTTGAGGACGATGCAATACTAATAAAAAACAAGATCTTTAGGCTGCTAGTCTTTGGAATATTCTACCGAAAGAAGTAGCCATTCAATATACTGCTGGACCCCTAAAATTAGCTTTAGCATTAAGGTTACCTCATACTAGATCAACATCACTGACCATTCCTACAAATGACAAAAAATCTTCTTCTTGCCATATACCATAAAAATACTAAAAAGTATGTATTAAGTAACAGTACCATTGATACTTGTGAAATATGTCTTCAACTAGTTTTACCTAATTACCTAATATCAACGTACCTAGACCTTATATAAATTTGACAGATAATCGTTTAAAATCACTGTCGAGGCTTCTCGACAAAAGCTTTAGGCTTACAAAGATACAAGTATACAATGATAAAAAATGGTAATTACTTTATTGAATACATATAAATAGTAGTAATCATGGAATAATTTAAGTTGAAAGCGATTCCAATTATGATAGATATGTAGGAATAATTTAAAAGCGTAATTTGCTAGTATAAAAATTCGAATTTACAGGTTTCAATATTGGATTTTATGGTCCTACAGCATAATATGCATATTGGCCAGCATTTGAGTAAAAATCTGGGCTCTAATAGTAAGCTGTACTATTGACTATTATAAATGATGTATCCTAGAAATATTTAACAAAAAGATTTGAAATGTTTTCAAAAACACTACATATTGGATGTTAGAATTTGAATCAGCAAAATGAATACAAGAAATTTGTGTTGATATCCCACGAGATTGATTTTATTTGTTTTTCAAAACTTAAAAATATGCGCTAACTGAAACAAGCTTGTTATGTATGTATTGTGATCCAGCTGGCGAAAAGTGAAACAAATTAAAAATTTTATCCTTTATTTTACAATCATAATATAATAGGAAAACAAATTTTAGGAAAACAAATTTAAATTTTGGTATTTATTAATAACAATCAAAACATATCATATCATAAAAATGAAGCTGCGCGTTGGTTGACTGCCTCAGTAAGGTGAATAATTTAAGCTTGAAGGTGCGCATTTACAGAACCTTATGCGGCGATCACATATTCACGAGCGCCAAAATTAATTTAAAGTTTCTAGAAATCATACATCACCACGAGTTACTCATGCTTTTGGATTATAAGAGTGCGGATTGTCAGGTATTTCATTCATTCATACTTAATCGGTTTAAAGCTGTATATTTAGAACTCACTATTGTTTAAACTACGAAAGCAGAACGTAGATAATGGACAATATACCGACGACAATACCAAGGACCCGAGTGCCGCATTGACTTTTCCGGATCCGTTTTTACCGAAGGCTTATCCACCAGTTACTCATGCTGCATGTATAGTCTGATAATAATTTGTCTTATCTCTAGCAAGCATTCTGTAAATTGAAGTGTCGTATTTATTATAGAAGAGCCAGCCAACCTCCGCATTATAATCTTTTGTGTGCCAAGTTCGTTTATAAAATCTAATCATATAATAAGATTGATCCAATAGTCTAAGATGAACGGTATATCATAGCTCATCGTTATTAAAATCCGAATGGATGAATTAATTAAGTAATGTTCCCTTTCAACACAACTAAACAACAAACAAATAATATTTATAAGCCTCCGTTTTGAAAATATCCGCATTTCTGTTTAAAAATTCAATTGTATGTATATAAACTGGCCGTCAAAGCCGCGCATTCATGAAAACAGGATTAACTTGTTTATAGTTATACGACAAAGAAAATTTAAAACTATCCGTGGTTTTTTAAATAAATCGTAATTTTACCTAAATCCAAAGCCTGCTTTATAAAATTTATTTTATGATCATAATATATGGTCAATTCTAAATATTTACAATGCAATATTTCATTTGACCATTGTTAATGGACTCAAGTCTGGCTCGGTGTGCGCTACTTCGTAGCACGTGCCATCGAAAAGAAAGCGGCGCGCGCAACTTCGAAGAAATTTAGACGAGTAACATCCGTCAATATTTCATTAATCTATAAATAATAAACAAGCGTACTCAGCCCCTACACACGCGCATTCATTATTATGCGGCGCGGCTAAAGCCACGCACGCACGTATTATTTTATACTTGAGACATAAACAATTTTTTAAAAATAAAAGAAAAGACATAATCGTGATAAGGCCCAGTAATACTGTCAAGACAATTGTATAATGGCCAGTGCACCTGTGTATATCTACACATGTGATTGATGTATAATAAGTTTTAATTGTTTATTAGTTGTTCTAGTTGGGCTCGTAGCGCAAACAACTCACACTCAACCATTGCTGGGCCGTCGTTTTGATACAAATTTCATTAAACATTAATGATTAAGAATATGCGCGGCGCTGTTAAAACTTAACTTATTTTTGATCAATTTGCTAAATTAAAAATCAAAAATAGTTAGTTGTTAAGATCAGATAAGTCTTTTATAAAAAAAATAGCTTTTTTATTTTATGGTTATTGTGTACCCAGCAAACCCTACCAGCTGGGTTATATTTCCAAAAGTAAAATAGAGAGAACCTTTTCAACAACATTTCCGTCTCGTAAATTAAAAGTTAGCTCCCCAGGAGTCAAATTTGGGTCAACTTAGATTCTGAATTAAACCGAAAAGTTTGATTTTGGGCTAAATAAAAGATTGTAGCTTTTAAATTTTGCAAAGTAATGTCGTTGTCATGACTAATAGGCTAAATGCAGCGTGCGAAAGCTGGTTCACTCAACCATGTGCAATGTGCTTTTGCGCCAATGCGGGCGCGCTTGTTTCGCAAGTTTTACCGCCGTGAGGCGGGCGCGCGCTACTGCAAGCGCAAGGGCTCTGGATAGAGCAAGAAAGCTGTTAACGGGTGATACTCGTGAAATATCTGTTCCATATATTGGACACGACGACGCGCGCGTCCTCGGCGCGCGTCCTGGTAGGTTGTAAACCTACAAGAAAGCTGGTGAACTTGATGTGACGCGCAAGGACAAACGTGCTGTTGAAAATCGATCACCTCTAGCGAGCCCGGCAGGTGGTAAGGTTTTCTAGGTAATATTGGTTTGTCATTTTAAAAATGATAAGCTGCTGCATTTGCCGATTCAATTCGCATAATTTGGAAAGTGTGCTTTTAGTTACCTGAGGCTATTATGTTCATTAACATAGAGATTAGGCGGAATGACAGGCTGAGCGCGGCCCAGTAAGCTTTTAGTTAAAATACAAACGACACTTTATGTAATTCATGAAATTATGTCAGTGGAATCCTTTGCCCAATATGCAAGCACATATGCAAGAATCCTTTGCCCAATATGCAGCACAACAGCTGATCGTGGAGGGAATGTTGTTGGATGTGATGGTGTTTGTGGAAAATGGTTCCATGTAACATGCCTTTCAGAGGGCTATCAAGCAGTTGGTGAGGGATATTGGTACTGTTCCTCATGTTATGGTAAAGAGGCTTTCCCTGGCTTCCCAAGTTTTGTGAAGACAGCTGACTCAGCACCAGCAACATGGGGTTCGCTCAAGGGGCATGTTATTAAAGAGACATTTGGCAATGCCTATGATGAAATAATCAAGTGGAAGAAAAACCTGTTCAAGGTTCCTTCTGGTGCTCAAGGTAAAGCTTATGTGAAAGCAACCTCTAAAGTCATCAATTACTATGTTAACAACTCCCCCCTTCAAAATGTGGCCATGACTGCACTTATGGTTATGCCAGCCCTGCTCCTCCAAAAACCTTCCAAACGATCCAAAACAAAGGACCACGTAAGATATCTTGAAGATCGCCTCAAACTTTGGGAGAAAGGCGACATCAAGGGCCTTATCAAAGAAGGTAAAGCTATTCAGAAGCGTTTAACATCAAGCAAGTTTACTCCTCAACATACCCACAAAGTATTCTCCAAGCTTATGCTTCAAGGGAAGGTGTCAGCAGCACTCAGATGGGTGACAAATAAAGCTGGGGGGGCAATTCCACGGTAAGGTTCCACTTGGTGAAAATGAAAAATGTTAAGATAGGCACCTAATTTTGGTTAAAATATGTTCATTAGACTCTTAACTTTACAGGTCAACAAAAGTTGTTTGTTTCATATTGCGTTAACTTTTGATTTTTCTCATTCGAAGGAACACTACTCGGAAATGAAAAAAATCATTCAAATTTTCAAAGGGCCATAGTTTGGGTATGCAGCAATATTTCTCTATGAAATTCCATACACTTAGGCATAGGCATAAGAATGAGAGCTATGCAAAGTTTCAAAACCGTTATTCAAATACTTTTTCTAAAAAATTTCCACAAAGATGGTGTCGCGTCCGTCACAAAATTAAGCAAAAAAGTTTTTTCAGAGCCACATAGTGCTATTTATATTCAAAAAACCACTGTAACATATCTCTTCTGAAGGTAAGGGAGTACCGTAGAAATTATCAGGCTTGTATCTTTTAAGAAAAAAATTTTGGAAGGGGGGTCCCAACTTGTCGCGTCCATCACATTTTTTTGAAAATGCTCCAAAAAATCCTTAAACAGACTTTAAATGCATTTTTCTTAAAGCTGAGACTGTCCTCAACAAAACTATGTCGTCAAATCGAAAATTGGACAGAAAATGGCCGAGTTATGTATAATTTTGTATATGCCCATATATGGGCGTACGGCTCACTTTTAGCCATTTTTATCCATATTTCCATTATTTTGACTAAAACCAAGACAAATAGAAGTCAAATAAGGTTGGATTGTGTTGACTATATTGACTAGACTATCAAATAACATCATATGCAATTCAATAATTAAATTTACTGAGTTTTTGCCACTTTATTTGCTTTCAACTTTTTCAGAGGTAAAAGGCACAAAAAATGGACTTTACCCTATTTTCGCATATTTTTGAAGTAAAAATTCAATATCTTCCACATTTTAAACACTAAAGTAATGAAACTTTTAGAAGATGGTCTCAACAGTATGATGCATTGAACAGTGATGAATGTTTTACCAGAGTTATAAATTTGTTCAAGTAAAGAAATAATTGATGCCCCTAGACTGATACCCTAGCATATGCCCATAATGGACAATTTTGGCTATTGCAGACCTCTTGGGGGTATTTGAGGCCTAAAAATTGGCATGAATACAGAGTAGATGTCACTGAACAAGATAAAAGTGTCAAGTGGAAGATTTGGAAAAATTGAAAAAAAACGTGTGTCCGTCACAGTCACGTCTGTCACAATTTGAAAATGGCGCCACGCAAACAAAAATTGAGCAATCTCTAAGAAAATGGCATCTCAGAAATCCCTAAACCTTCTTCTATCATTTTAATTCCAAATTAGAGACAATAGATAACTTTTTGAGATAAATTTGGGTACCATCTGAGTAGACACCCAAAAAAAGTGTCATATTTAAGTCGCGTCCGTCACAGGGGTGCTATCTCAGAAAGTAATAATAGTAGGGGTCTGAAATTTTCACACAACCTGTAGAAAGGTTAAATGTGGACTAATAAACAGTTGGAACTGATAAATAAACAACATCTCGAGTACAAAATTCGTTTGAACTTTAAAAAACAGCAAAATCGTGGTGTCCGTCACGGTGGAATTGCTCTACCCATTGCCAACATAGCCAAGAAATGCATTTGTGGCAAGGATAACACCTACAACCACATTCTCATTTGCAAGAAAGGAGGTTTTGTCAACAGCAGACACAACCGACTGAGAGACACCATTGCAAGCATTCTTGAAAAAATCTGTAATGAGGTTGTTGTAGAGCCCACACTCCAGCCATGCACTGGAGAAAGCCTTCGCCCTGGTACAATTCTGGATGATGGGGCAAGGCTTGACATTGCAGCTAGAGGTCTGTGGTCACCAATGGAGATGGCATTTTTTGATATCAGGGTTTTACACCCCGGAGCCAAATCCAACGCTAATCACAACACCCCAGCAAAGATGTACATGAAGCATGAGAGAGAAAAAGAAAGGAAATATGGAGACCGCTGTGTACAGATCGAAAAAGGAACCTGCAATGGCCTTGTATTCTCGACCACCGGAGGTATGGGCCCACAGGCTACCATGTTCCTTAAACGAGTGGCAACACTTCTGGCAGCCAAGACCAGCCAGGACAAAAGCCTCATCATGGCAAATCTTAGACGTCGTTTGCGATTTGAGCTACTCAAAACAGTTTTGATTGCAGTGAGAGGACACAGAGGACGGTATTATGAGAAAGCAATACCTGTTGATGAACTGGACCTAAATCTCGCAC
The DNA here is from genome assembly GCF_026151205.1 of Bolinopsis microptera. Classification (NCBI taxonomy): domain Eukaryota; kingdom Metazoa; phylum Ctenophora; class Tentaculata; order Lobata; family Bolinopsidae; genus Bolinopsis; species Bolinopsis microptera. The sequence continues at coordinate 746,093 of NC_087077.1, forward strand.
ACACCACCAGCGATGAAGACAGGGGTGATGATGTTGATGATGAAGATGAGGAAGTTGGAGATGAGGTTGAGAATGTAGAGGAAGAGGTTTCAGAAGAGTGAGCTGAAAAGAAGACAAGTTTCTATTCTAATTTACTGATTATTATATTTATTGAAATAAACATACAATATCCATTACTCCAGGAGTGATGACAGGATATATAAAAAAAATTATGTCAGTAACATTGTTAAATAATTTATGTATAATGTCGTATGAAAATGGATTAGGTCAAATTAATTTAGCTATTTGTTAGTTTCTTTACCTACATTGCACATGTGAGAAGCTCGAAAAGCAAAAAGTGCGCCGCGCATAAGGATAGGGGCGCATGGACCATGCATGGTTGACCATTGTTAATGATCTGGCCCGGCGCGCGCTACTTCGTAGCTCGTGCCATCGGAAGAAAGCGGCGCGCGCTACTTCGAAGAAATTTAGATGAGTAACATCCGTCAACATGCATGGTAAAACTTTTATATCACAAACTCAAAACTGCCTCTTATACACTGTACTACACAACATGAACAACTGTCAAACAGTTTACAGATTCACTTTTATATATTAGTACCTGGCACACCAATTGTTAATTTCGATGTGCGGTGATCTTTTCAAGATTCTTGCATATGTTTATATTCGTATTCATATAAAAAGCGATTTATTTATTATATTCGTAATTGTGTATGTTTGTATTTTACTTTAAGAAGTACAATTACAAATTATTTTTTTATTAAATACTTTTCAAAATTTACAGAGTACAGCAATTACAACGTATGAAATAAACTGTAAAATCTGACGGGAGACCAAACACGGTACTGCACAGTAAAACGTGCCCGCAATTACATGGCCCCGATATGATTTTTTAAAGTGTGAAACAAAATTGTGATAAAATAAATGTGTGGTGAAGAATGTGAAACAGTTCAAATTTCTTCAGACGAGGCTGATACACTGTTCTTATCAGAGCTGACAATCTTATTGTTCCTTATGAAATGAACTCTGTTAGGCTCTGCTTTCCTCTTCTCTTTCAATTCCTCCCAGAGCTTCTTGTAAGCTCTCCTTTCTTCCACTGATCTGTCTGGGCAAATGTAGATACTTTTATAGCCCTCTTTTGTGCGTAGTAGTTTCGCTTTTCGCAGCACCTGAGTAACCATATCAGAGCTATTTAGAGATAGTTTAGTAGGTCGTATTAATGTGCCGGCTCTCTTCAAACCAACTCTACAACAGTCACGAAATGAAGGTTTCTCGTTTATCTCACCAAGAACTTCAGCAACTTTGTTTTCTAACTTCTCGCCGTCGGATTCACTTATTCCGTAGATTACGACGTTTCTGCTTCTTTCATCCTTTTCAGCTATTGTCTTAACTGCAGTACAGATCTTCTTTGGCGTAAGAGCAGCAGCACAAGTCTTCTTCAGGGCAGAAGAATATGATTTCATCTCTGTCTGCACAGTTGTTTGGACAGACTTGAGTTCTTCGTCCTTCTTTTCAATGAGCTGCTTCTGCAAATCAATGACAGTTTTCTGCTCCGCGATTAATGAAATGTTCTGTTTATCTACTCTCTCCGCAGCCATTTGCAAATGAGGAGCTGCATAACGATTCAAAATGAAACAAACAGTTTGCAGCCAATCACACAGTTTTTCTTTCGAAACTGATCGCTTGTTCAGGTTTTTCAATACTAGATCTCCGTATTCCTTAACATCCAGTTCATGGCACATTTCATTGAAAACACTGTTTGTAGCTCTCGCTACCTGATCTGCATGTCTGGCACTAAACAGATCATCATTATCGGGGTCATCGACCAAATGCTTCGTATGTTCATGGTATGAGTACTGCATCGTGTATATTCCAATGTACAGTTCTTGTATACAGGCTACAAAACGATCACACTAAAAGACAAGCACTTCTTATCGCAAGTTACAACAGCTGATAACAGAGCTCGCTATTTGCAACCAAATGTAAAACGACTACACACATAATAATATAATACAAATAACAATGTAAATGTTTCTGAAAACCTTCGTTATAATAAATAACTGCAACAGCTGGTATAATTGAAAGTATGCGGAAATGATCTGGGACTTAAACATTAATGATTAAAATGAAAGTAAAATGTGAAGACCTCAAGCTTAGCCGTTTTATTATAAGTTATTTGGCAGAGAAAAAGCCTGGCCCAATCTTATGAAGAATTCCCGTACTGCATAGTGCATTTTATTAGTTTATTTTATGTTCAAGTTTAAGCGTATAAAATATATTAGTATACAGTTGTCCTTGGAACTAATTGAATTAAAGTATATGAAGTCCACCATCAGCATTTCCTGATTCAAAAACAGTTTAAATTCAGAAGAAATCATCCTTTAATGAATATCTAAAAATTAGTCTGTGTTACTGGGCCAATTATCGATTTACCTGGGGACCACAGGCTTTATGTGCATACATTTATATATTGATTGTAGATCTGGCAGAATTACAGACTAGACTGGGTGCCGCCCATGCAGTAATTATCAATATAATATAATTATATCATCCGATGAATTGATTATGCCTAAGTATACCGTGATAAATTTGTCATCCATTTTATGGTGTTTAATAGGCCATGGGTGATGGGGCCCAGAAGACTGAACTAACACAAGTGTTCTGCTGAGACTAATAAGGTATTCCGATGTTTTTACAACCGTCTTTTATGAATAGCTAATTCGTAAATCGAAATATTTGCAGAACTTAGCAGGCTATCTAACTGAATGTCTTTTGGCACGGCAGGTCTCTCCTTACCTTCGTTTAATTATGGTGGGATACATTTTGCGGTTTTTCGGAAAATCTGCCATATTTCTGCCAATATTTTTACCCATCACAATATTGCCCGCCATAAATATACGAACTAAGGTACTATATAATAAACCCTCGATTACAACGTTTTTCCTTCAAAGACACCTCCATTAATAAGCTAAATTATTAAACAAATATATATCCTATCATGACAGGATTGATTGTTCATGATTACGATTTAAATTTTAATTTGACAATGAAAATCTTCAAATAACTGGCCACAATGAGCATTTTATAAACAGTAAACAGCAGAAATACATAAACTTTTACTCCTCTTACAAATTTATACCCTGTGAAAATGTTATAGAACAAAATACTTGACTTAATCAGTCACTTGACGTTTCAAAACGAAACGGAGGTTAACGATGCAGTTAACAAATGCCACAGCTCTTAATGGTCACTGAAACAAATTATTTCAAAATACGAATTTAAACAGTCCATATCGAATCTGCTTTTCTGTGATCTAAACAGCTCAGAAAGAAATTACTTAAACTATTTGCATGATATTCCAACAATATCTTAATATATAGAGATGTTCGTTGTCGAATAAACATAGGCCAATATCACTTAACTACACCTCAATTCCTTCAATTCTCATAGTAGCAAAATAGAAATTTATCACGGACCCTATCTTATAAACGGATTAATCTTTCGCTTAAGACTTTTTCCTCAATTTCAACGCAAGTACTTGAAACCATGCTCAGCTGCTAGGTCATCCATGTACCTTCCACTGTTACATAGTCTGATGATGCGTTTAGCTTCCAGCACTATTGGATCAGGCTTGGCACTGTCAGATAGTTAGCTATTTCTATTAGTACTTACTAGCGCCAGCTATGGTTGTGTAGCACAACGTGATCAATTGTTAATCTCAATCATACAACAAAAGAAAAACCTTATTAAGTCCTCACTCCTCAGCTCAGCCAAGGGATCGACATGATTTGAATGCTAGTTATTCTATCTAAAGCCCATTTCTCAATAAAGATATTCCCAAGATCAACTTATTTCAATTAACTTCAATCCCAAATTATTCTTTTGAAATGATTTTCTGAGGATTGCTTTTAAACTGGGCAAGCATAATATGAAACTATGCACTTTACTTTACTTTATCTAGACGTTCTGTGACAGTTGATATAGTTCACTCATATCTTTTAGTTAGTGTGTCAATTTCATATCAAAACTCCCTAACACTCAACAGTGCTGATGCCCATGCTTAATATACCTCCTGTCAGGTGTAGCCTAATCTATTGTATTGAACCTGCCACAATATGGCCTTGGTACAAAGCCTTAATAAGAGCTCGTAAGGCACTGACACCAAAACTGACAGTTCACCTATGTTCAATACTAGTGCATTTTGCGAAGCTGAAGCCCTATGTTTGCAAGCAATGGTGTGGCCCCCTCCCTGGTGAAGACTGATAAATAAATGGCTCAAGGCACTACCTTGACTGGCCTGGTTCTGGAAGGGAAACGTTAGGCAAAGCTGGTCGCCTCATCTCAAGGCAATATCCTGAGCAATGCTTAATAATAGTCACCCCATACTCCCTTATTCGTCCAGACACACATATTTGTGATAATTTTTGTATCTGCTCAGTTTAAATAGCATCAACCGTTCCCAATAAAAGTGAAAACTGTAAAATCAATCTGTACTTAAGTCCTTGTCAGAAGTCTTGTTGATCAAATAGAGATTGAACCCACACGGTTTTTGGTATGTTTCTGACTTGTTTTTTATTTTTGGGTCAAGAATGAAATTGGACATAATTATTTAGAAAAGTGTTTTTTCTAATGTTTTACGTACTATATCTGGAGACAGGTGTTCACTGTTCTTCAACACATGGGCTGACTTGGGTATGTTTGACATTTTTTCCAAAGGGGGAGAAAATGTTAGGCGGGTATTGAATACTTTTGGGATTTTGGGATTTACAAAATTTCCTGTACTTCTTTTATATCAGTCATTCTGACAGCAACACTCCTAAGTAGTCAGCAAATTACAGGAAGCCGAAGGATCTTGCAAGGTCAGCGATAGTTAGGTAAGTGTGTGCCAGGCAGCTGCAGATTGACCTCTGCTCAAGGCCTTTCTTGTATCTACATGAATATTATATAGCTCCTCATTTAACTCTCAATTACAGTTTCCCGATCATTTGGCTGAGTGGACTGCACAGACACAATGGAGCCTTTACCTTATCCGAGGGACTGATAGTACAAGGTGGGGCCTTGTACTACCAATCAATTGTTTTATTTCTTGAAGTTATGTAAGCTGCCACCACCAACTCCTTCTTTACCACCAATATAAATCAGATGGCTTCAGTAGCGATGACAGTCCATTTTTCCTAACAGTTGCTTCTTTGGAAATAATTCCATTGCTTGGTTTTAAATATAAATTTGTTCTCAACTATATTATCAGAATAAGGACATTTTTCAAATTTGTTCTGGTGGAAGTTCTATTTTCTTGCAATATTTGTGTTTGTTTTCATTAGCCTTGGTTTCATAACAATCTCTCATGACTACTATATTATTACTACATATTTTATCTTCTGTTCTGTTATCACTCGATTAACTCATAATAATTTATAGAAAGGAATGATTACTCAAGAATGGACAACGTAAGTATCCTTATTTAAATCCTAGTGTATACTAACTTTTAGATATGAAGTTTTGATAGCATTGTTGTCACCTTGACTTACTTCGTCTTTTGTGGCCTTCCCAAGATGAGGTGTTACAAAAAAGATGATACACTGCCTTAATTTTCTGCCATTGATAATGATTGCAATTTGCAACAAACCTTTTGCTCTTCGCACGCTAGAGATAATTACAAAATTATGATCAATTAAATAGTCAAAATTAACGAATAATCAACCTCTCACCTGAACAATGGAGTCAATAATTGCCTAACGAGTCAAGTACTTCGTTTTTACAGCTATCAAAACTTCTTTCTAGCAATATAATTTGATTACTCATTCACATATTTATAACTTTGATATCTACTGTAAACTTTAATAAATTCATCGCACTAATTTTGTTATATTGCGCACTTTTCTTAATTTTACCTATCAGTAACTGTTGTCAATAACTACGCTAATATTCATAGAATTGTTATCGGGAAATGATATATTCCTGAAATATATTCCATGATGTCGTCATTGATAAATACAATGCGATAGACAGTAACAATCTAATGAGACACATACCAACATCTTTGAAATTTGATTTTGAAATCAATTTTATTGATCAAGATTTAAATAGAAAGTAAGATCCAAACAAGATTAAAATATGATTGGAATATGTGAGAAATAGGATTCAAATATGCAACTAGAAATATGATTCAAAGTTACATTCCATTTCCAAGAAACCCGAGCTGACTCGTAAAATATGTGCTCCCTTTATAGTGTAATTACCCCGTGTCCAAATGACCTGGAATTGAATTTCTTGAACTTATATACTTTGCGTGTCGTCTCGTTTTGTCGCTGTGTGTTTTCAAGTCCACACCCTGAGTGTACAGAAAGAATCTCAAGTTGGCCAAGTGCTTTGGCAGTCTTTTTAGGTATGGATCTCAATTTGAGTTACGTAACATTATTTTTAAAATTAACTTATAAAGTATTGTGGAAACCCGACAGTTACTGTTATATGACTGGACTAATTCATACTTCGTTTTCTAGAACTATCCGGTAAGTCGCGGACCTTTAGTCGGGTGAAGTTGTTCGTTTTAGTCCAGCTGCAACGTCAGAAGGATTCTGAAGAATTCTGCCAGAGTAGTTACAATATTCAACCGGAATGTAACATTGCTGTGTAGCATTCCTGTTACTCGAGTACTAGGCTGCTTTGTAACAAGAACAAGCCGAGTTGAAAGTTTCAAGTACGCATGTTTCTGTAGTACAAATAAGTTCTCTAGAACAACTAAGTTTTTTATTAAAAAACGCAAAGGAGCCAACAAAATATGTAAGGTTTAAAAAGTTTAAAAAGTACCACACAACATTAAATCTTGTGAGCTGTCCATTTTCACCTATAAATAATAAATATGTATCTTTGGACAGTATTATCTTAGTATCAAAATATAATAAAAGATACAAAAGTACCATAATATCATACAACAAATATTCAATTACCCACATTTCAATAAGTTTGAACTTTTGCGTACTAATCCTCCACCCGAAGTAGCTATGGATCCTGAATTGACAGTGGAGAACAGATACTATCTGCGTTCCCACCACGGTCACGGTCTTTGCCAACTCCAGTAAGTCTTGTTAGACATGTTGCAGCGCTGAAAAGTTCATTAAAGCACTAACGTAGGGGTTAAAATAGCAGTCCCGTGTACACACCAATCAGAACATCCTAATCTCATATTTCTTTGATCAGAAAGCGTTCTCAAATATTGCGGTGGGACTTCTATTTTGGCCCCTACATTGCATTTAGCTTGCTGCAGTTTCTAAGGCCACAGTACAGTACATGGTACATCATTACTTGAGCTTGGGTCGAGATTTATGATATTTGATATCACGCTTCAACGCTCACTTCAAGGTAGGGGTCAAGACATCATTCCGAGTAACTACCATGCAATATAAGCTTCATTGCGGCTGTCATTTGAAATGAGTGGAACTTTAAACGAGAAATAATGGTAGTTTGAAGTATTGAGCTGCTATATTGGCCGCATGATAATCGTAAGCTATGCTGATATAACAATACGACAACGAAGCTCAGTGAGCATTTTTGCTGTAAGGTTGCTGAAAATTGGTATTTGATGAATGTTAAACAAGCTTTCATGGCTTGCTGGTATTACACGAGTTTTAAATTATTGCAATTTTGATCACCGCATTGTATAACAAAATCTCATCGAGTATGTCACCAAATCTAGGCTTTACGTATATTCGATTCACGTAAATTCGATTACCGACTTTTATTTTAGTATGGGGTTTGCTAGATTGTCTCATCCTCGTAACCTAACAGCTGTCTAAACGATGAGTATCAGTAAACCTCCGCTACTGAGCAGCTACTGCAGGATCTCTAACCAGCCAATCAGAGATCAGTTTACCCGTCACGTGACCCAAACTAGCCAATAAGCGATCTTTATTCTGACCGATTTTCTGCAGCTAGCATTGTGTACCTGTGCAGGATCTATTGACCAACCCAGAAATACGTCACAATATAACCGATATTATACACTGAAGAGCATGTGCCTTTGTGTACAATTAGGGTGGGGTCAGCTCCATATCTTTACTTCTCAAGACACGACATCGTGTATACACAAATTACATCTCCTGGGCATGTCAACAACACTACGTTATTGTATAATATAGCGGATGATAGCTAGCAGACATGATGGTCTAGACAGCCACACCTTCTAACAAGGGCTCCTTAAAACAAGGGCTCCTTAAAACAAGGAGTTTATTGTGTGGTAATTGTAGAAACAAAGCACCTGAGACTTGTTGAGTTGAGAGTCACTTAGCTAGTTGTTATATTCCTGGATTATGGTGGGAAATGGGCCGTTTTTTTCGAGTGAGAACTGCAATTGAGGGTAGAGCTATTTATGTGGTGAGAAGTAATGGTGTGATGGATGTTGGCGCCTCCAGGAGCGGAGGATCTTGGCATTCTGTCCAATAGTTGGAATTACTGTAGAAAATAATATTCTATAACACTCTAACACCACCACATGACAACCGCACAACCACTTGTCATTCTTAGATCATTTCCTAATACTTAACTATACATTGTAATGTATAGCACTGTGTATAGTAGTGTATATAATATGATCTGAGGAGTGTATTCAGCACTTAAATGTGATGTATCACATACATCACGTACATGCTCGTATTACAGAATGTGCAAGCATCTGTGTGTAACAATCACTACGTTTAATGGTCCAGGATGTAACACTTTTCCGCAGACTCTTCGCCAGAATAACCTGAGTAGTATGTAACAGTATGTAACAGTATGTAGTATGTAAGTATGTAGTATGTAAAGAAGAGCTTTGTCAGTTACAGTAACTATGAGCTGCTAAAGACGAGTATTGTTAAGTATTTGCAATAAGTATTTGTAATTTTGATTAGTTACTGTAACAAATCAGTCCGGATCAGTCCGATTTGAAGCGTGTCTCCTCCTCTGTTTCTCTCTGTTCCTCTCTTCTTCTCCTTCTACGGGCATGTATTTGATCGGGGGAATGTTGACGTAACCTCTAGAATTTCAATTAACAAATAATCAGAGTGTTTATACCTTCTGGGCTGTAAATGACAGCAAGTTCATTGCCAGACAGGCATTCTATCGACAAATTGAACCGGAAATTATAGATTATGTCATTCTGCCCAATAATTTAGCTGATTAAAGTATAATTTCCGAGTCTAAATTAAGTATTTGTAGATAGCAAGTCTCGGGTGATGATAAACCTTAAAAGTCGGAATTTTCTTGTTTTCCGGTAATAAAATTCTGAATAACAAGACTTTGACCCCGATTTTCTTGCTCCTTTCATGGGCCAAAGTTCAAGATAAAATATTTAGAATTCCAAGTACCAGCCCGCACATTACACAATCAAGTACATACCAATTAAAGTTAGTACTTATCTTTTGAAGATAGGCATATTCCGAGAGTATTCCTCTAGCATATGGTGGCCGCTAACCTAGTATTCAGTGTACTGAGCCAGACTCACCGACGCAACAACTTTACAGCAAATGTGTAGGCACAATTTTATAATTTCTGTGTTACATGTACATCTAGCGTATAACAGCTGCTTTGAACGCAATTATATATAATACTCTGTGATGGATGTGCATTATATTATAATAATATCCACTCTCAGATACCGTCCTGAATGACCTGCAATTAAAAATGATTTCATGTGATTATAACAATTAAAACTCCCTACACTTTAAACTCCCAACTTGTGATACTACAGCACTGTTAAAACACACACACAGTACACACACACACAGAACATTACACACTGCACACACACAGTACATTACACACACACAGAACATTACACACACAGAACATTACACACTGCACACACACAGTACATTACACACACAGTACATTACACACACAGTACATTACACACACAGTACATTACACACACAGTACATTACACACACAGTACATTACACACACAGTACATTACACACACAGTACATTACACACACAGTACATTACACACACAGTACATTACACACACACAGTACATTACACACACAGTACATTACACACACAGTACATTACACACACAGTACATTACACAGTTACACACACACTTCAATTAAGTGAGCTAACGACATCGCCTCCCCACATGACCTGTTCCCACACAAAAGACGCACACATCAAACAGTGAGTGGTATAGACTGTGTGTGATATATTTAAAGAGAATATAACTTGTACTACAGTCATTGGCCGCTATATATTGTCTACTTTTTGTGTGTGTTTCTGTTTTATGTGTTGAAATAATCTTCAAGAAGCTTCTTTTTTAAGGTAAGAGATTGTCACTGTAATGACTTAGAGATTAAGATTTCTGTTGAAATAACGTTATTGACGAACTAGCATTTATATTTTTCATCCCAACCTTGCACGAAATTTGGGATTGGTCTTCCTGCGGTATAATCTGTTCAGACAGTGCACAAAGTCGTCCAGTGCGGCCCCTAGTAGGACCAGTGCCTTGCAATTATACCTATCAAGTGACATGTAAGGATTGCGGGAAGGAATCCCGAGTATTTAGGTTAGGTTAAGAGCACAGTAGGGTGTGTTCGACTATCTTGCTCTAGAGTGGCTTTCAATGAGCTTTATAATCGTTCTAAGCCCTCGACTGACGAAACAGCATCTCGGTAAGACCTAGAATGTGCATACTTTAACCAAATACAGGAGTTCCACCAGGCTTACAAGCTCGCATGTTTTCCAGTGCGTACAGTGGTGTAAGGATTCCTCCGAGTGGGCGGAGTTTACATACCAGACGTGCTATACAACCCGCGAATAACTGACATACCAACTAACATCTCCCTACATCCCCCATCTCTCTCTCTCTTAGTCGTGCTCAGAGCCACATCATCCTACCTCTGATGAAATTAAATTCCCTCAGCAGTTCTTGATGTCACCTGACAGGGCTGTGACCACTGCTGTAAGATGGCACATCAGCATGCAATAGCGTACAAGCCATTAGAATGGAATGTCATAATCAGCGCTCCACCTTAAAGCTTTAACGTATAATATTAATATTGCATATCATCGTATATATGTGCTCAAAGAGCTCTCATGTTTGTGTACGAAAATATGCTGTGTCAAGGACACAGAGAGATTTGTGGATTTACACAGTACTCAGGAATGTTCGAGTTCTTAAAAATTTGTCATCTTGACAGTGGTCACTACACCACGTACCTCCTAGAGAATGAGTTAGACGACGTATCAAAAAACCGGATAATATCTAACTTTTTGACCTGAAAACCACCTTAATTTTGAAAATCTAGTCCATTCTACCGTGTTGTATTTCTATGGCTAACTAATTTGTTGGACCAGTGTAATTTACAGGACAGTAAAACAGTATCTTGGGAGGAATGTTGGGTTTAAAACCGAAGTTGCCGGTAGAATTACTACCAACGGCTCCACACTGTCGATGTCTAGGTGCACTAAGAGAGTTGTTAACAAGAACTTTTAACCAGGTCACTTGTTCTGTTAAACAGCTCGCCTCAAAGCACTATAAAAAGTTGTAAAACTGAGTCTTCCAGCCTGCACCTGGAGCTGCTAGACTGGATATACTGATGTGTCACCAGCACTGACATCCTCCGCCTTGCTCCACACTCTCCCAGATCCAGGACAAGCCTGAGGAGTTATACCCTGAGCGAGGGGATCTCGGGGACAATCCTGGAAATAATATGTTGTCGCGGACAGAAAGCCATTTGAGGGATATCGACGCTGCTGAATTCCTCTCCAAGTCCATATCTCCATAGCAACATAGTAATTAGTTTTACAGGTCTCCGCCACAACTCAGCTAGCTGTGCAGTGTATTTGTGGAGAGCTCTGAGCTATCGTATATTTTACTGACTGCTATTCTTAGCTGCTCCTAGTTCATTTGTGGGCCCTATTTCGGGACATCTGGTGACCTTTGTTTCTGGAAACTTCATGGAGAATTGATCAACTATTTGCACCGTTTCAATTTGGTTGTTCTGCTCTCGCTTCTGAAAACAAGCGTACTGGAGCTTCAAAGATGACTAGGTAATTATTTATGACGAGGCAATTAATTAATAAAACGGTTTTATATTTACAATTACACGTTCTTTTCTTCAGGACTCCGACCGACCTTCGACTAGTAGGCAGACAGACAGACAGACAAACAGACAGACACGCAAAAATACTGATAAATTGAACAAAAAAACTGTTGAGGCGGGTTTAAGCTCGCAAACTGAGGCAGCACACAGTGCCCCAACTCAGCCATGGTGGTACAAATCCAGCGAGAGGTCTGTGCGAGTACGCTCCTCCGCAAAACACACATCATCTGACAAACATGCCAAGTCCTCCCATAAACCCCCCAAAACACCACCTCGAAGACATGATCTAGATGACACCATGTTTGCAATGGACAGTTCCAGCCCCGAGCCCTCCTACTCGGACAGCCCCAGTCCCAGTAGTGCCCAACACACTAAACTGTCTGAGTCCGAGCTGAGCTCACTCCGGGATACAGTGAGTGTGAAGTCAGCACCCTTAGTCCGTGTTTGGAGAGACAGACACAGCCCCGGCAGTAGTGTAGAGGATAGACCCTCCTCACTTTCCCTCCGCAAACAGACAGACATATCAGCCCTCATTAAGCTTAAACAGTAAGTGATATAACTTCATTAATCTGAGTTAATTCTATTGAGCTGTGATTTATCGGGCATTGATTAGACTTTATAATGATTTTATTAGCTGGCGACATGTTTCTTAATTTATTATTTGCTTAATTGTGAACAATGAAAGTGTCAAACCTGACATTGCACGATTCCATACATTAAAACCCTGAGTAAGACTGACACTGTCATCAACATTCTTGAGTATTGAATAAGTATTAGACAGTTAGAAACATAACTCCTGTAAAGATAGAGGGACTTTATTCTTCATGTAAAGATAAAGTACTACAGTTAATCCGTCGTGACCTTGACACAACACCCTTGGCAATTAACGTCACTACCGGCCGAGTGTAGTGACTTTGGTGTCTAATATCCGATATATCTAACCCCAGCCCACGTAGGAGGAGATAGTGAGATAGTATCTAGTATAATGAGATACTATCTACTATTTGAAAGTGAGGAGTATATATTAACTACTAACTAGTTAGCTACTATAGTTACTATAATATAACTAGCCTCCATTACAATCACAACCCTAGATATGTATGTTCTGTAAACTTACTAAAACCAATGTAATAATAGCTAAACCCAGTTATCAATACTTTGGTATGCAGCTCTATCTTACAATAATTGCACTGTAAAACTAGACCGTGACCGGTGTTACTAGCAGTATCTAATTATAATGCACCCTGACTGTCTAACGAGGAACCACACCTCGTGGAGGAGCTCCTCACCACACCTTCTTGATAAGGCACACTAAACCTCCTGATTAGTAATTAGGAAGGCTAATTATCAGCTGACTCGCAGTGTGCTGATGTCGCGGTGCTGGGGGAGATGTCTCTTCTCGTACAGGAGTTGTTACTTGTTGGTTTTAGTGTTGGTTTTGGAACTGTTTCCGGTATTTTTTTCTTGGAATATTCTAGTGCTCAGATATTCTAATATTACTTTCAATGACTAATTTTCTTTAGATAAATTATTAATCGCTCATTTCCCCTAATAAAATTTATTCAAAATGGTCATACTTTGATAACTTCAGCGATAGGCTGTTAAAAACCTGATTTTATTATCTTTTGCAATTCGAGCACAGTTTAATATGCATAAGGTCATCCTTCCAAAGGAATGCGTGTACGTTACCCTTTACGGTGGAAATGTTAAAAATACCTGTTCGTGGTTTACCCACCATCCCTACGGATTATCAGTATTTACAGTGGAAAACGTATGTTATTTAACTAACATTTGCTCATGAGTATGGAGATTATTTATTTACTTAGCAATAATAATAATAAATTGAAATTTAATAACACCGCTTTTAAGATAAATCTTATACTCAGCAGTGTTTGAACTAGTCATCCCAGAAAATATCATGAATACTGAGCTAAAAAATAACATATGCTTGAAAATATATCGTCAATACTAAAGCCCGAAAATGGTACTTAAATATATTATGCAAATACCGAATTCCAAATATGACCAAGCAATAAGCAAGATTTCCAAATTTCTGTGATGGGCGGATTGTGGTTGATTGTGGTTAGGAAATACAAACAGCTGCTCAGTGACTGCGCTCGGCAAGAATAAGTTACGTTGATAACACTTTAAACGTAAATTTGATAGAATTACGTTCCAAAAATGGAAATATCTTGTAAATCTGACACACTGGTGTCTATTTTCTCACGAGTCGGGTCATGATAATATGTTTACATTCCAAAGGAAATATGAGATCATCTAATAATGTTTTGTTTACGTACGCTGACTCACGCTCTTTCCTTTGTTGTTTCGGTCGGCTAAAAGACTGGGGTGAGTGAGATTCACTTGCCCAGACCTGCTCAACTTGATTCAGATTTGTTTACTATTATATTATATCATGTTTTCTATGGTGAAATAATTAATATCGTGGGATTCAATTCTTTAAATTACATTTCTCATACTTCGGGATCGTTCGCATTTACGTCATAACTTAAATAAATTATATTTCTGATATTAAGCATTTTTTCTTTGTAATCCCCTATTCTTTTCGACACTAAGTTTTGTACTTCCTACAATACGATAGTTTTCCGATAAATAGTAACGTGTTGAAAATATTTGTCCATGGTATCGAATAACAAGTTATTCGCTCTCATGTCAGTGACGTAGAATTTTTACTTTTCCTATGAATTTGACTGAATCTTTCGTTTGAGTATGCTGCGACAGCTGCTGTCATTTTTATTCCCATTTGGGTGCATTTTTAGCGCTTTCCTCTGTTTACAGTAGTAAACTAAAATAGAAACTTTACCTTAAATGGCTTTTTTTGTTCTTTTCCCTGATTTTCACTAATTCTAATACTGATGAGGAAATTTACTGCACGTGTCGTGTATGACAACGTATCGGTGATACAGGATACTATCTCATTATCACAAGTGTACCGATTTTCCTTTGATCAGAGGGATCTAGAATAACCTGAAATTCTAGCATCTTGTGACCACCTCACCGGTTTTATCACCAAACTTCAACAGATCAGACCCTCAACTGTACTGTAACTCCCCACACCTGTCTTTGTCTTCCGGTTCCTCAAGTCTTCAATAATTAGCCACCCTAATAGTTCGGAATATTGTTATTATTATTTATACCCACATACTAATCTACTAATAATATACAAGAGAAGATAACCCTACATATTGTTAGTACCCTAATCCTCGTTCTCTTCTCCAGTAAGAGCCCACTGTTTTAACTCAACACATGCGCTATCAGTACTGATATGAGGACATCAGACCCGGGGCCCAGTCCCCCTGGCTCCCCCAGTAACCCGACCCCGGGGACCCTCTGTCTACCTATTTGTGGGGGGACAGACTTCTGAAGACTGCAGGAGTAGGATTAGCAGGGGTGATCTGTAGTCTCTATAATAAACCTACCTGATCATGTGTTCTGATGTGTATTTGTCATGTGATCTGGCCCCGTATCAAGTGTTACTCTAAAGTGCACCTGGTACAACAATGATGTAATGTCCACATTCTCGTCAATGGTTTCATTTCCGTTTCAAGCGAGGTAATGTCTAGGTTAAGTGCGCTTGATTTACAGAGGAAATTATTGATAGTTCTTGAGATTGGGATACAGCTAGAAAGTGGTGTTCATTTCAAATGTTGTTTCACTTCATATTACGATTTCTTTGCTACTAAATCTAAAGTGCGTGTTAACTAGTTTAATATCTTCTAGACCTTCGTTTCTTGGAATTTAGTCGGTATGAACATATTTGAGTTTAAAGTAGCCTGTGAAAAAGCCGTTTTCACGACCGTGATCTCAATGAAATTCCTATTAGAATAGCGTCAAAGCCTGAATAAGTCCTTGAGTCTGCCCATCCCAGCAACTTTCGAATAGTTTGCATTTTTATGTTGACAGTTGCTGGCCTAGTGCGAGAAGTTTTTAAAACTGCAAACTTCAACAGATTAGAAGCTCTCCGTAAAACTCATTTCAGCGTCCAATCACCTGCTCTCAAATCCCATTGTTCTACAAGAAACTTCGATATTAAGTTGTATCTAGAAGCAGAGTTGGCAGGGTTTAAAAAGGTTCTTTACGGTGAGGGCCAACAATCCAGGATATAATTCAGTATTATATTCTAGAAAGCTGGAAGCCTCAGTAAGGAAAGTTCTATCGATTGTACGTCATTAACAAGTATTTGTGCTGCTTCCCCAAAACTCAGTGTTCAAACTAACAGATAAATAATCTGCCACCATCACCAGCACAGCGACACCGTTAATATATACAGAAATTTAGCAAATTCTGCAAACTTCAGCTCCGCTTGAGAGAGATATCTCGACTACAAAGAAATATATTCCATGGTACTGTCTTCAACATAGCTCCAGAGTCTAGTTCATGTTTTTGTTCAGAGTCGCGGCAGTCTGTAATACCTGACTTTCTCTGGCCGGTAGTGAGAATCACCGGGGAGCATTTGCTGAAACATTGAAACACTACAAGGGATGACGGCCTTCTTTTTGTGACATACCATTCAGAGGATTGGTTGCCCGGTCTCCTCCCCTTCAGATGTCAGGTCCGCTCATTGTAACTCCAAATAATCGTCACTATCCCGTCACAGCTAACAGATGCGTCACTTCATGGTAAGTGTATCTGAGGAAGTCAGATACAATGCACTCACAGTTAATTGTGCATGTCTATTTAAAGAAACAACATTCTTGCTGGCATAATTATTGACCATTTTTCTACCAATCCGTGGAGCGTGCCCTCGTTGATAAGTTGTTGATATAAATCGTTTAGTCCGTTGTCTGATTTGCAAGAGTTAGCGACTTTCCAACTCTCCGCAATAATTAACGTCTAACAACCCGAGTTCCAGCCTCATTCCAGTCACCGGAGCGATAATTTTAAAGTAAGTGAACGGCTGCCAACAAATTCGTAATTACAGTACATCTGCAAACTGGCCAACTGTTGAAAAACAGTTCCGGTTTCCCGTGTGTTGTCATGCAATCGAAACAATCAAACAAACAATTGACTGAGCGTAATTGGAGGCAGGTAAACGTGGGAATAATAAAGTAATTATATACTATATAGTCCAAACAGATGGATCTGACTCAATGACTCATATTGGTCATGCTTGGTAAGACGCCAAGCAACTGTGTGTTTAAAGATCTTAAAAATAGGATCAGCTCATACCTAGTTTTAGAGCAATCCAGTCGTGGGTTGATAATCGGCAGTCGATGTTTGCTCGAGAAATACTGATAAGCTGATAAGTGGTGTCGAATATGGAGGTAACCTCCTTCAGGGCTACTAGTAGTCTCTGGTTGCGTTATTCTTTGATGCTTATCAATCTAAGTTTCCGAATTGTTCCTATACCACATCTTAAAAGATACCACCAAGTTTGGAGTGATAACTGATTATTGATGGGGCGTGGTTTGTTGTGATGATACTTCCCTGATCTCACCTGGTCTGATTTTACCAAATTTAATTTGTAACACAATCTTTAAATAACCGATTTTCTCATGCTCGAAGCTCATTTTTAAGTTGTTACTTTGCGTTGGTGGCTGATGAATTGTTTATTCCCTCTTAGACCTCTTCAGACCTTTGAGTATTGCCAAAACTCAAAACTGAGAACATAAAAGTTAGCTGCTTATCGAGTGTCAAATCAGGCAGAGTTATCAGGAAGAATTTGAGATGTTTTCACCTTTTGAGCATTACCTCACTGCATAATATATTTAAAATGTTAACGTTTTAAAAGTCACCATTATAATACGTACGTCGTACGTGGTGGAACGATAAGGTCCCATGTTCTAGAACATACAGATATTTCTGGAATGTCAACATGAGCAACGGAATGAATTGCCATTTACCACTCATTGGGAACTGACACGACAATGTAACTGTAAATAGCATGACACGACAATGTAACTGTGTGGCTGTGAGTCATTATATAATTTTGTCCACCTTTTGTGGTGTTAACATCCTATTTTAAACAGTGAACTAGCGATAGCTCATTGTGATTAACTGTTCTTCTTTCAACTGAAAAATGTTTTTAAACATCCCTCCTTGATATCTTAAACAAGCATCGCTTGATTAGAAGTAGTTTCGTTTCCACCATTTTAGCATTCCGAGTCGCTATTTACAGCTTGTACTCATCTCAAAGTTTATAAGTAGTCAATTTATTATTAACTCCTGCTGCCTCTTCCTGCATTCTTTGGATGTTCTGAATTCCTCTAGCAGAAATTCTAAGAAAAAAAAAACAGCCGCCGTTATTTCTTAAAACATTTCGTTTGAGTCGTACATCTAGTTCTTCTGTCTAGACATTTGAGAGTATTAGATAATATACAACTTGTTCTGCTATAACATTTAGGATTCATAATAATTTAAAAGGAGCTACCCACTTGTTAAACCAGTAGTCGCCTCTAAATAACAGCAAGGGAGCATGGTTGAGGAAAAGCTGCAGTGTCCCGAGCATGCTGAATGTAAAAACAAGAATTGCTTTAAAAGCGCTGTGGGAAGCTTCAAGAGGTTTGTCAACTGTTTGTCGTTAAATCTTGGTTTTTTAAAGTTACAATTTTGGTATGTCGATCATCTGCACAAAGGCTGCCTACGATATCATGAGGACTGAAGAATCCTCAAATCTCCCTATTTGTTGAGCTGGTGAAGGCAGTGCGGGTTACTTCAATTGGTATCGGCTGGACAATAGTCGCCCTTCAAAGAGGGTCTAAGTTATTGTAATTCGGAATATTGACAGCAGCAGCACAGTTCACGAATCCCTTTAATATGAATCAGGGTCAGGTCAGTATTCAGTAACGGTACCAATTTCCCCCCGAATTATGAATATTGAGTAGAGGTGTTAGAGGTAGAGGCATCAGCAATTAGCAGGAGGCCAAGATAAAGGTATGATATAGTATTTAAATCTATTAATAGTTGTGAGAAGTGATAGTAACGGTAACATTTATGGGTACTCCCTTATACTCAAAGCCTGAATTGTTCAGTCTGTCAAATAAAAATATCAAATTTCCTTGATATCAACGTGATGGCTCACTTAAATATTTCGACGATTTCTTCAGACAAATATTTAACTTTTTTTACTTTTATAAATTAAGATATATAGTTGATTTTAAGAATTGAAGGACCGTCCAAACTGCCCCAAAACCTGGTAAATTCCATTTAAAAAGTCCAAAAATTAATTTTCTCATCTCTCCTCCAAATACTCCTACAGATAATTCATCATGTTGGCACGACTCTTCCCAGAAACGTTTGGTCGTGGTATGCAGGGTCATTACGCTAATTCCATGCGATGGCGACGCCTCTTGATTGCTTATCTGAGAACTCTTCGCTTTATCTTCACTTCTGATTAGCATTCTTTTCATGGTCTGTGAGTTGCATAGTAAAGCTGGCTTAATGTTACTGGTAGTGTTACTGGTAGTGTTAATGTTACTGGTAGTGGTGTTAAGATTTCATCACCACAATATCACCACAATATCACCACAATGTCGGGTATGTTCATCAATAGCATGAATGATTTGGGGCTTTCGTCTGCTGTTTTGGTCTAGCTGCATTTGAGCTAGCGGTACTGTGTACTGTTTTGTAAGTTAGCCTATAGCCTATAGATAGGTCTACTTCACCACCACTGGTCCACCATGTAGTGATCATTTCATTGAAAATATACTAGATTAAACCAGTTCTAATGCTCTGATGTGATACGAAAACGGTATCTCTGTCACAAACTCTTAAATGATCAGATAAACGCACAAATTCGTCCAATAAATCGCCACTCCCTTCGAATCAAATTTGTGCCGACAATCGTCAATCGAGTCCAATGACTCCTTGAGAAGATTATTTCTGTCAATTTCACATGTTTGAGGCAGGTAGATCGTAGATATGCCAGCCTGGGAAGTTGTACTATTTCTTTAAACTAGAACTGTAACTTCCTAATCGCCAAATATCTCGCTCTTTTCAGATGAGATAATGCCATCTAAAAATAGCAGGAGGTTCTATATAAAAGTATTAGTTAAGATTACTCCTTATATTGTAAGGTTATACTAGGTTGGCTGGTGATTGAACAGGAAATATACCACCATTTTGCCCCTTCGTATGTGATTTATATTGTTAGGAGGTGGCTATTATCAATGAGATCATCCTACTGCCCCTCATTATTTTCCCATATATAACTAGATCCGTTTTATTAAACTTTCTTAACACTTGGTTAGGTTTTCTGAGCGCGTCAAGTGGATCTCTCTAACTAGACTGTAACGAATCTTGCTAAATATTCTGCTACATTTTTGTAACTGTTACAAAACGCAGGATTTGTTTAAGCTCTAAAAGTACATAGTGAATAGTGTGATACAGTTTAGTTTTGAGGTGGAATGTGTTGCTTTTTAGGGGTTCAATAGATTATTAATGATTACGAATCGAGTTGTTTATAGCCCTTTCACTCTTTCTGAAATTACACCATTACTCATTACATTAATAACTACCTAAGTTGTCGTCACCCAATATTTCAGTCAGGCCAGGGTCCCGTTATTATGACACAATTGTAAATCTGGTGAAAAGACTGATATTCCATCTAGATGGTAATATTATATTTTATAACTGTTCAGTGTTCTTGTGGTTGTCCTCATTATTGATCAGATAAACATTGCCCGATAATTCTATTTAAAGTAATCCCAAGAAATCTGCGTTACTATAATTCTAGTCAATCATTTATTTCCTGGAAATAAGTTCACCAAATCAGGTGGAGCGATCCCAAGTAAACATCGCATTCTCAGAATGCAGATCTTTGATCAAGCCAAATGCTCTAGTTCATTCTCACCTTTTGAAGTCGTTAAGAGACTTATGTAATATCACACAATCTATATTTAATCATTATATTATGACAATCATCAGAATTTTTTCTTTTTAAAAATACAGGACGTAGATGGTCCATGATAGGACAGCATGAAGGTGCTCTGCCTGCCTCTGGGGTAGTGGGGTAGTGGGGTAGTGGGGTAGTGGGGTAGTGGGGTAGTGGGGTAGTGGGGTAGTGGGGTAGTGGGGTAGTGGGGTAGTGGGGTAGTGGGGTAGTGGGGTAGTGGGGTGGTGGGGTAGTGGGGTGTGGGTTGGCAACCTGAGGGTGGTTGCGGTGGTGGTGGGGTGGTGGTGATGATAGAGGTGAAGTGGCAAGTGAAATGAGGTGGAATGTTATCCTTAGACTGTTAATATTCAAAGTTATAGGGTAGCTAAAGAGGAGGAGGCCACAGAAAGTGCAGTAGTATTACAACTGTCAATCTTCATTTTTCATGTTTAAAATCTAATACTCTAGGCTGTTCATTATACTGGCATATAATGCTCGGCGGGGCGGTGTAGCCATGTCTAGTGATCATGATAATATGTTAAAACTTACAGTATACTCCTAGACTCTGAAGTAGCTGTAGTGGGTCTTCCTTTCTGCTGTCGGTGACATTGATGATACACTGGTCACCCAGCCATCTTTTCTGCCACGATGCGAGCAACGATAAAGATCTTCTAGTTGAATATTGTTCCATTAATGCAGCTAAAAAATGTTATTATATTCTCTCCTAATTCCTATCTCTGAACCCTTGTGATGAAACCATAGTCACTACTCTTATCAGAAACCAGGCGCATTTATGATTTAAACTTGGCTGCATGGGTTAAATCAATATGCTTGACCAGTTTTTCATTAAATTAGATTAGGAGTTCCGTAAACGCCTTATTTGGTGATCTGTTATCAAAAGACTGTTTGTAAAAAGTTACGTTGGTTGTGCCAGAAAAGTGGTCATCGATTTTTGTATCACGAGTTCGCGGATAGATATAATATAAAACCAAGGAACTGTTTTCTAGATATTATTTCATCCTGATGTTTTTCCGAACTTTGTTGTTCATCTTTAATTGTAGTCTGCAGACATTGCATTGGTCATCCCACCTGCACCCCTACCACCTTCTTCAATAAAGACATGGACAACGGAAATGGATGGATGAATGGGGATCAGACGTTATTATTGCTAAAACACCTACATAAAGTTTTCAAGCACTAGCAGATTGGGAGGTTTCTTTATTATTCTTTTGATTTACTTTTATTTATTTGACTATTAATTTTACCGCAGTATTCTAGTATGCCCCTTGAAGATTACTGATCAATCACAATAACTGAATTCACTCGAATCAGAAAGGTTGTCTTTCCTTTACAAATGTTGCCTTTAAAGTGACTGAAATCACACAATAGATCATATATTTCGCAATTCGCGAAATACCACGATGATCTTCGCTTGGCTTGCATCCAAATCAAAATCTGCAATATGGTTCAAGTTTTTGTTGAATCTGCAGTTATTGACGTTGCTTCAACCATCATTCATGTGGAAGCGTGTTGAAATAACTCTAATAGCGTGTTGAAATAACTCTAATACTCTAATACTCAGAATTTGTGGGCGTTACACCATAATCTGTGGGCGCTGCTAATACAGTGCTGTTAAACATTCTGGACGCAGCTCTGTCAAACAGTTTGTAAGCTACAACGGAATGTTCGCTGCTTTACATCAATATCAGTTTGTACATAGGGATATCTGGTGTGTACTGTAGATTCGGGCTCGGCCTTCTAGAAACGCCAGTGTTGTACTCTCCTCAACAAGGTGTCAGAAATTCCGGAGATACCTCTTTGTAGCTCCACCTGTTCCGGGAAGACTGACGTGTCAACGTACGCTAAGTTAGCCTATTACTTGGGAGCTCCAAATTGTACGTTAATCTGACTCCGTCTCCAGAACCATCTGCATCCCGCACACCAACTTTGCTTAGTGGTAAAACGTGAAATGCAGTTCCTCTTACTAGTTTACTAGGTGGCTAAACCTGTCTTACCATGTTTAAACCTGTCCTCAATAACTCCAGGTTGAAATGACCCCAGCTGTGGACCCTTGCACTACCACTGCAACACCTCTCTGAGGTCACCAACTAGTTCGAGGTGCATATGTACCTAAACCTAGCTCTAGTTCCTCGACACAGCATGACTTTATTTGGTATAAGTGAATCAGAGCTCATATCTTGAGCCTATGTAAGAGCCGACAGACGTTGCTTGAAAGGATTATAGAAAACGTAATATGTAAGGACGCTGTTACGTCAAGGTCTATTTTTATCCATTCACTGATCGAGTAATATGAGCTCTTCGAACATAAAGATTAGATTAAATCTCTCTCAATGTCCTAACATGGAGTTTTGCAAGTGGAAGTTGCAAGAAGGCGTTACTAACCAATAACCCAATTTCAGTCGGTCACTAATCTGTTCTCACGAGTTTTGGGCTATCTATAAACCAGGGAACCGTATTCTATTCTCGTGCCAGTTTTTCTTCGCTGACCATCATGTGTTTTTGTTATCGTGCGACTTTTAACTCACTTTTTAGTTCTCGCTTTAGTATTTCTGGAAACGAAAATTGATGCAGCGTACGGGAGTTAAATTCATTTTTTAAGTATGTGAATTTTGGTTACAGATTTGATTGAGAAACACAAGCTTCAAAAATGAAAATTAGATTAAAAAATGTCGTATCTGGAGTGGTTGAAGGGCTATTTTATAACGGTGGGTATATTATACCTCTTTCATCGTGTCTGAGTTTTGTCTCATTTTTAGTCGCAGTATACATTGTACATTTATACAACTACATAATGCACAAAGTTGTACTCAATAATCTTTTCTACATAGATGTATTGAAACGTGACGTCATTTCTTCGTGACGTCATTTCTTCGTGACGTCATTTCTTCTTTCGATTTCTGAATATTTTCACAGTTTTGTTACCCAAGTGCGAACTACAGCAACTTGTGACGATTTTCGTTTAGTAATTTCGGTTTAAACCAAAACTAAATCCAGGACAATAATTATTCACACGAGATAAAACCTGAAATTCAACACCAATAATTCACAGAGCAACTTTACAATAGTAATTGTTCAAACTTCTCACGGTACTGTTCTACTTGTGACAATTATCAACAATACTGTTTAAATGTAGAGTGTAGACCCAAATAAATAGATTTAATGAGAAGTTTATGGAACCTATTTGTTTCGTCCTCAAGTCTCCCAGGACAGGAACCATGGAAATTTCCCAGGAAGGTACCTTTCAGAGGGCAATTTACCCATCGACCGTCAGAGATCAGACAGGAACAATTATCTACACCTTTATTATTCCCGTTTTGTACGTCTTCCTATTCTCTTGTTCCATCATCCACACCTTTAGCTACCCACAGAATTTCCCTCGGGAAGACCGACAAGGTCCACAAAGGTATATCGACCTGATTTATTACTGGACGTTTTATTTCTTATATCAGTTTGTTCTTGACAGCGTTTTAGACAGATCGTGAGAGAATAGCTACTCTTTTAATAACATGCCACCCACTAGCTAGAGGTTACACTGTAATAGTAATCAAGCTGCTCAAGTAATGAACATCGTGCAAATCGTGTCTTCCTAATCTATGAACCTGTTAAGACTGACGTTAGCGTTATGTTAACTTTGTAAGCTGTTTGACGTCGGGTCTGCTGTTCCTGACGTCAAGGAACGCCTCTCAGAGACCATATCTTTGGGGATATCTGCACGGTCGGGGCTTCAGAGACGTCCCACAAAATCAGATCTGCAATCGTAGGTGGGATCTGGGACCTTTTTGATATAGACGATTTTACGTAGTTTCTATGTGCTTTCCTTTTAAAATTTTAATAACGGAACACTTTTCTCGGTATTTGAGGGTGCTCCTTGCGATCAGATGTATTTTGGTATGATGAAGTCACGTGATGTGATGCAAAAAGCTTTAAATCTATATCTAGCTACTGCATAGTTTGGTAGTGGAATGCAACTAGAGCTGTCAGTATTGCACCATCCTAGTCCCAAACAGTACCACTACCAATTGCTACACTATGATACTAATATGATCTAGTTATATCTCTCTCATTACGTCACTCTGCGATATTGTAGCGGGAGTACCAGTTAAGTGCCAGTTAAGTACCAGTTAAGTGCCTATTAGGATATATTATTATGGTGATCAGTGTTGCTCAAGCATCACTGAGATTATACCATCTATAGACCTATAACTCAACCATGAACATTCAAAACATTTGATATATCAGACACTATATATTTATCATATTAATATTATGTCCATCATGAGCATATATTCCTCTCAATACGTTGTGGTGCTCTTTCCTTAAGTTTGCTCTTCCTCTAAATCGTAATGTCTTCCTTTCCTGTCACTGTCAAAATTCTAGTTATCCAACTAATTGAAACTGTTTGACTGAGCAACCCTCAGTTGGAACTCAACTATTTCTAGTATTTTGCTGCCGGTCCAACGTGATCAGTTATAAAACGTTTATTGTTATACTGCATCGTATAATCCAGATGTACTCAGCACACTAATTGAACAGGTCCCAACCCAACGCCTTGTTGACAAGTTCAAACCAAAACTACAAGATTTCTAGAAGAATGAAGATTTAACATTTCTACAGCTTTCCAACGAATTCCAGGTTAATATCTACCCCTATGATAGCGGTCCTATAGTGACCAGAGAACTGCTGCCAGGCATTTAATATAATTGAAAATAAAGGCTGCTGATTGGCTGGCTAGAACACGTGCCTCGTAATATGATCCCGCTGCACCTGCCAGCCTGCACATTCTCTGTAATTTAATGTTATTGTCTATATTCTTATGTCGTAGCTCTCTACAGCCAAGTTATCATTCTCTTCCACTTCATATTCACTTGTTAGGTCCCCTTATTTGGATTTTTAGTTTGATATAAGTCCTTATTTGTTCATAGACATCTATATAACAGTTCTTGTTTGAGTAGAGATCTTGGTAACGTTCCTTATTTGGGCACCACGTGACCTGACGTCACACACCACGTGACCTGACGTCACACACCACGTGACCTGACGTCACACATCACGTGACCTGACGTCACACATCACGTGACCTGACGTCACACATCACGTGATCTGACGTCACACACCACGTGACCTGACGTCACACACCACGTGACCTGACGTCACACACCACGTGACCTGACGTCACACACCACGTGACCTGACGTCACACATCACGTGACCTGACGTCACACATCACGTGACAATCAACTCTGCTCGTGAGCTAACCTCCGAACTCTCAAGGTGCTAAACTTCAGGCAGTTTGTAATCTAGCGTTACCGAGCAACTTTACTAGACATGACAGTAACTGTCACTTATAGTTATATTACTGCCTTGCAGCGGGAACTTACTAGGCTCACTGTATTGCATCTGTCTGCTTTAATTAGGTTAAAAAGTAGATACCTTGTCAACAAGGTTTTATTCTTCTTAATGTTTCTGTGTTGGATAGCTTTGTTAACTTTCTTGGTGATGTTAATCCAACTTACTGCAAACTATCTCTGCAGACTGTTTTTCGAATAAGTTGATTTTAGAGCCTTCTGAAAGACTGCATATCAGGCACCAACCTGGAGTATTGAAAGTTAAAATAGTTGAAGTAACAACATCCGAGTTCTATAATTGATGTAACATCAATCTCAGACACGACCTAGAGTGTGATGTACATGTGTCTTTAGGTCGCTCTTAAACATCTCTACTTTTCTTGGAGGTCTCAGCATTAAGTCTCGACAAATCTTCAACCCTCTTACCTAGTTACCATAACCAAAGCCCGAAAAGCCCGACCAATGATCGGGAGCTAGGAACCAAGAATTAAGAACCTTAAATGGTTGGCGAAGGTATTTAATATCCATATTGCAGCATGCATATTACATAACCTCCGGAATTTGATGCTCTAAGCAAACACGGGGTAATCCTTGATCACCTTTATTCACCTCACAGATCATCACCATATTACCTTTATTCTCTCCCGAACAACACGCACGAGATCTTTACTCGTGGTGACATGTCTCCTGACAATCCAGCAAAACCGTTCACTTTTGCTTTTGGCTCCTGAATCGCTGCTTTGTGACCAATTTGATGATTTCGCTGGTTACTGACCACATGAGCACCTCATATTCTTCTCTAATTGGCAGTAAACTCTCATCTAGCCTAGTAGCAGAGGATAGTAGCAGAGCATCATTTGAAATTTGGTGTAGAGTAGAACAACGTCATCGTAACTCGTAGACGTAAATCTTTCTTCTTTTTGGCAAGAAGGTATATATGGTGGGTCTCATTAAGAAGGTATTATATATACTAAGGTGGGTCTCATTATTCCTATGTTCAGTTTATTCTTTCATTACACAGACTCCCTGTAGTTTCACGTTCTGTTTTTAACCTTCAGTTTTAAAAGCCATTCCGGATGTGTTTTACGATATTACGACAATTTCTCACACACACTTCAATGATAATTTATGGCAATGAAACATTACCTGGCAGTTTAATTTCACACGATGCGGTGATGTTGTTTGAAATTGGATGAGATGTTTAACACTAATTGTGTGGGTTGTTAAACTAGCTAATCGCTTAGTAACAAAGATTGTAGCTCCCAGCAACATATTTTAACTCATTGTTGCCTAATATTACCTATATTAAAGAAATTTGACTCAGGTCAATTCAACGAACTCTAGGCTCAGTTCTGTATTTCGATAAGAGAGTTTATCTTATCCGTTTTTCGTCTTATTATTGCAGAACCATACTAGTGGCTCCGCCCAAAGCTTTTGGCTTTCGTTTCTTGCTACATCCTTGACCTGTAAACATAGTAATATATTGAGCTGAGTGCAGTACTCTCAACTCTGCTCTGGTGACGTAGTTAACCCGCGCAACAGCTAGTGCACGTATTAGGTCCCGTAAATTGTGATACACTAGATTAACCTCGCCTCACAGTCTCTGTGCAATGTCCTCTAACCGACCTCTATCTCTACATCTCTTGTGATCTATTCTACAGAACGACCATCTGCTTTTATCTCTTGATATATGTATATTATTTTTATATAGTTACTACTACACAGTCGTGTAGTATTTCTCTTGTACAGGCTACACTGCTTATTTTTAACTCTCTAGATCTCTATTTGCGTATATTTTCTAGCAGCCAATTTTCACCTTTCTCTAAACACCCCTCTCTATATCCCAATCTCACTTCTAACTTCAACTTGTTTCTCTCGCTTTCTCTCTCCTCTTCCTTTAGATCATTTCAGTGGTCACTGTTGTCCCCTCCTGTCTATCTGTCTGCATTCAGCTGGGAATTCTCATTCAATTACACGTTACCACGAGCATTGACGACATGTCACGTGACATGACACCATTATCACTGCTAATAAACCGGATGGTCCCCTCCCTCCCCCATAATATTGTGGTTGCTAATCTACTTAAGTTTGGAAGAGTGCAGCATAACGACAGGGTGACATATTGGGAGCCCCAGCCCTGTGGGTGGGTTCCTAATGAGATGTTGTAGTTAGAGGTTCATTGTTTTGTGTTCTAGTGATGTTAGTGAGCTCCTAGCTGCAGGTGTTCCTTGTGTTCCTTGTGATCTTGTTACTTAAATAACCATTAAGTACCCACGTGCTCTGAAATGTACACATATCAGATCTCTTTGAGAATGATTAGTGGAAGTTCTATCTCCTGTTCTTTTAGGTGATGTTTGCTCTCACGGTACTATATTAATTACAGCATATCTATACAGACTACTGAGCACAATGAGTCCTAATACTCTGGGAAAATGTCTCTTGGACTTCAGCCAACTGTACTTTCCTTTTCGCAGGAATGCTGATGGAATTTCACTGAGGTATTCCGAGAAGCTTCACCACTCACTTTATACCCTCAGAGCTTGTTCATACCTCTCAACAGTTTCATGTAGCTACGGAAACACTCTGTCTTGAGCTGTCTAGCTGCCAGAGAGGGAAGGCATGACGTTTTGATCTTAGTTCTCTGGTTTCAGTTATAGTAGTAGTACGCTACGTCACTCTCACAGCTGCCCTGTTTCCTAAGCTCTAATTTGTGATATTATACCTTGTAGGTTTGGTTGGTGTTGTATCACAACTCTCATTTATGAGTTCAGTTTTCTGTTTTGCCGGCTGGTGTTCTGATAGTTCTAGAAACTATTCATGTCGCATATTTTCCAATAATAATTCCCAGTAATAGTATTCTCAATTCAGACTAAGATTGATTCTCAGTATTATAAGACTAGAGCGCCTGACTGACTATGGGAATAAGATTTGTTAAGTCACGAGTAACACCCCACTAACCACTAGTAACACCCCACTAACCACGTGTAACACTGCACCCTACTAACCACGAGTAACACCCTACTAACCACGAGTAACACCCCACTAACCACGAGTAACACCCCACTAACCACGAGTAACACCCTACTAACCACGAGTAACACCCCACTAACCACGAGTAACACCCCACTAACCACGAGTAACACCCCACTAACCACGAGTAACACCCCACTAACCACTAGTAACACCCTACTAACCACTAGTAACACCCCACTAACCACGAGTAACACCCCACTAACCACTAGTAACACCCTACTAACCACTAGTAACACCCCACTAACCACGAGTAACACCCCACTAACCACTAGTAACACCCTACTAACCACTAGTAACACCCCACTAACCACGAGTAACACCCCACTAACCACGAGTAACACCCCACTAACCACTAGTAACACCCTACTAACCACTAGTAACACCCCACTAACCACGAGTAACACCCCACTAACCACTAGTAACACCCTACTAACCACTAGTAACACCCCACTAACCACGAGTAACACCCCACTAACCACTAGTAACACCCTACTAACCACTAGTAACACCCCACTAACCACGAGTAACACCCCACTAACCACGAGTAACACCCCACTAACCACTAGTAACACCCTACTAACCACTAGTAACACCCTACTAACCACGAGTAACACCCCACTAACCACGAGTAACACCCTACTAACCACGAGTAACACCCTACTAACCACGAGTAACACCCTACTAACCACGAGTAACACCCTACTAACCACGAGTAACACCCCACTAACCACGAGTAACACCCCACTAACCACGAGTAACACCCTACTAACCACGAGTAACACCCTACTAACCACGAGTAACACCCTACTAACCACGAGTAACACCCTACTAACCACTAGTAACACCCTACTAAACAGCACGAGATCTCACCGTACTCCATTTCACAGGCCCAGGTTCTGAGCCTGCTATAAATAGCACTCACATAGTCCTCGCCAGAGAGTTCTAGAACACAACTCTCAGCACAGCTGTAGTCACTATATATCACTATATATCACTATATATATCATAGTTATATATACAGTGCTTTTCTGTGAGGGAAGTGGTACCAATAACACTGTGTGCCTGTGTTTAGTACCTCCCTCTCTGCTAGTCCCCCCTCGTGATAATCCTCTCTTCTTCTCTCCTCGACATCGTGATATTTCCCTTTGTTTGAGCTCCTCTGTATTATTTGATTATTAGTTAATACTTAACCTTATTTCTCCTCTTGAGACTTGATGTCATTACGCAACGTTTTATTTTTCTCTAGAAACCCTTTTAATAGTCCACGTACAGTCTACATATATTATAATATTATTATAATAGTTCTTACATAACTCGTAACTCGTAAGTCTTTGGTCGTATTGGATATTTTCATGTTTTAAACATGTTTAGGGGCAAATAGGTATCTAGCTGTGTTTTTGAGGCTGTTGGTACTAATCATTTCCGAACTGAGCTTTTAACTTTTAACTTTAACTTTGTCAACTCTGTTTCTGGACACTTTACTTAACACTTTTTCGATTCGCCTTTCCTTGGAATAAGACAGTTGTTATAAATAAAGCTAACTAACTCCAACAACCGTCACCGAGTTTTGTTCGTAAGTTCTAGATATTCTACAAGATATTCTACAAGATATTAACTACAAGATATTCTACAAGATATTCTTCACACTTTTCTGATTCTGTGGAACTGTGGAACTGCAAGGTTGTTATATAAATAAAAATGTATCTGAAAACTTACTAACTTGTTTGCTCTACATCTTACTGTCACATGTCTAGTTTTACTGCAAGTGTATTATTACTGTTATTAGTTATTGTATTTCTCTTAGTTTTGTTATTTAATATAATTACTACTGCCCCAGTTCAACCATAATTAAACTTATATAATATAGTAATTAATATTAATGCATTTGTTCAGTTAACTTTGTACTTGTAGTAATTTCTTTACTTTCTTTACGAAACTACCCAGAGTCATTCCAACTGGTTTTAAATTGAAAATCAGAATTTATAAGGTTTCTTATTTGGTTTTAAAATTCCAAACTTGCGACAGTTTTTGTTGTTAGTATTCTGGCGGCCATTCTATTAAAGAGCTATAATCACATTAGCTTTAAATGTCACCTAGGCTTGCATTAGAAGCTTTTAATTTAATTTCTTATCAACAAAATAATCCGATATTTAATTAAATATCACCTCACAGTAGTGATTTTTTGTTTAGTTTCATCTAGAAGTTAAACTAACCATTACCAGTTGTAACCATAGCAACTGTAACTGTAACCTTAGTAACTGAAATAACGTAACCGTGACTACCGTTATTATGTAACCATGACATTACATGTAATCATGACAACAATAATTAAATTACCATATATAGCTAAATACTAATTATAATATAGCTAAATAGCATACGGGTAGCAGTCTAATGAAGACCTGTAGAGTTTTCCCAATGAGTAACGGTCACAGCACTCTTTGCTCCAGATTTTGTACTTGCAAGCTCTCGTTCGTGACCAGGTAATTAGCTAATTAATTGGTTAATTGATTCTAAAAATATTTAATTAACCACAATTACTTTAAATTACATCCTCCATCAATTAAATTGAGTATCATTTCCATTAAACGATCGTCTACACAAACATCTGAATTACCTGAACAATAATACCGCGGGTTTTTCGCTGGTAAAATGCCATCTATTTAGACTGCAAATTAACTAACTATCTAATTGATAGCTTACATCGATAATGAGTCAGCTGCATACAGTTAAATTCATCCCACGTAACCACACAATTAATGGCGAGACTAAAATAACTTAATTAAGTCATATACATATATCAGATCGTAACTTCGTTAATAATACTGTCTTGTCTTGGTATCTCTCGTTACAGTTCACGGATGTTTGGTTTACTCCGTCAAATTGCTTCCTCACTCCGTGGTATATGGTAAGCTTCTCGAAACTACTAGAACCTGAAGTAAGCCGAAACTTCAATTTCAAGAGCATGACTAAACCAGTTTAAACCGTTTAAATCGCAATTTGTCCGGAGAGAAGTTGTTTCGGGTAAAACCTATGAAACTTTAAATAAATCCCAGATGTCACTGCTCCAGGTATGAGGTGGAATTAGACACGTGGCACTCCATATAAGGGCATGTCACGTGGTGTGAATTAGACCAATACCGGAACTGGTACTGTGAACAGTAGGCCCTGAGTTCCACTGTCACTTTAATATGAACCTGAAGCCAGGGTTTACGAGCAGGCCCTGTGTTGGGAGTTCCACTGTTACTTTAATATGAACCTGAAGCCAGGGTTTACGAGCAGGCCCTGTGGTTCCACTGTTACTTTAATATGAACCTGAAGCCAGGGTTTACGAGCAGGCCCTGTGGTTCCACTGTTACTTTAATATGAACCTGAAGCCAGGGTTTACGAGCAGGCCCTGTGGTTCCACTGTTACTTTAATATAAACCTGAAGCCAGGGTTTACGAGCAGGCCCTGTGGTTCCACTGTTACTTTAATATGAACCTGAAGCCAGGGTTTACGAGCAGGCCCTGTGGTTCCACTGTTACTTTAATATGAACCTGAAGCCAGGGTTTACGAGCAGGCCCTGTGGTTCCACTGTTACTTTAATATAAACCTGAAGCCAGGGTTTACGAGCAGGCCCTGTGGTTCCACTGTTACTTTAATATGAACCTGAAGCCAGGGTTTACGAGCAGGCCCTGTGGTTCCACTGTTACTTTAATATAAACCTGAAGCCAGGGTTTACGAGCAGGCCCTGTGGTTCCACTGTTACTTTAATATGAACCTGAAGCCAGGATTTACGAGCAGGCCCTGTGGTTCCACTGTTACTTTAATATAAACCTGAAGCCAGGGTTTACGAGCAGGCCCTGTGGTTCCACTGTTACTTTAATATGAACCTGAAGCCAGGGTTTACGAGCAGGCCCTGTGGTTCCACTGTTACTTTAATATAAACCTGAAGCCAGGGTTTACGAGCAGGCCCTGTGGTTCCACTGTTACTTTAATATGAACCTGAAGCCAGGGTTTACGAGCAGGCCCTGTGGTTCCACTGTTACTTTAATATAAACCTGAAGCCAGGGTTTACGAGCAGGCCCTGTGGTTCCACTGTTACTTTAATATAAACCTGAAGCCAGGGTTTACGAGCAGGCCCTGTGGTTCCACTGTTACTTTAATATGAACCTGAAGCCAGGGTTTACGAGCAGGCCCTGTGGTTCCACTGTTACTTTAATATGAACCTGAAGCCAGGGTTTACGAGCAGGCCCTGTGGTTCCACTGTTACTTTGATATAAACCTGAAGCCAGGGTTTACGAGCAGGCCCTGTGGTTCCACTGTTACTTTAATATGAACCTGAAGCCAGGGTTTACGAGCAGGCCCTGTGGTTCCACTGTTACTTTAATATAAACCTGAAGCCAGGGTATACGAGCAGGCCCTGTGGTTCCACTGTTACTTTAATATAAACCTGAAGCCAGGGTATACGAGCAGGCCCTGTGGTTCCACTGTTACTTTAATATAAACCTGAAGCCAGGGTTTACGAGCAGGCCCTGTGGTTCCACTGTTACTTTGATATAAACCTGAAGCCAGGGTTTACGAGCAGGCCCTGTGGTTCCACTGTTACTTTAATATGAACCTGAAGCCAGGGTTTACGAGCAGGCCCTGTGGTTCCACTGTTACTTTAATATAAACCTGAAGCCAGGGTATACGAGCAGGCCCTGTGGTTCCACTGTTACTTTAATATAAACCTGAAGCCAGGGTATACGAGCAGGCCCTGTGGTTCCACTGTTACTTTAATATAAACCTGAAGCCAGGGTATACGAGCAGGCCCTGTGGTTCCACTGTTACTTTAATATGAACCTGAAGCCAGGGTTTACGAGCAGGCCCTGTGGTTCCACTGTTACTTTAATATAAACCTGAAGCCAGGGTATACGAGCAGGCCCTGTGGTTCCACTGTTACTTTAATATGAACCTGAAGCCAGGGTATACGAGCAGGCCCTGTGGTTCCACTGTTACTTTAATATGAACCTGAAGCCAGGGTATACGAGCAGGCCCTGTGGTTCCACTGTTACTTTAATATAAACCTGAAGCCAGGGTTTACGAGCAGGCCCTGTGGTTCCACTGTTACTTTAATATAAACCTGAAGCTAGTGTATACGACACCAGGGCTGTGTTATAATGAGATATAACATGTTATACTGCTGAGATATAACATGTTATAATACTGAGATATAACCCTGATATTATTATAATACTGAGATATAACCCTGATATTATTATAATACTGAGATATAACCCTGATATTATTATAATACTGAGATATAACCCTGATATTATTATAATACTGAGATATAACCCTGATATTATTATAATACTGAGATATAACCCTGATATTATTAGGTTGTATAATATGTATATCAAGCTCTCTGATCTAACACTCCGTCCAACGGCGTTATTTCTAACAATTAGACCATATTTGATCTGGCAAAACCAAGACTTATAACATAGTAAACGTAATATATCTCGGTATAATGTTAGCCGCCCATTATGTTCTCACAGTTCCATAAAGTGCTGGTTTTTGTCGTGTTACTACGTCTGGTACTCTTCTAGGCGTTATGTGAAGATGTGAGTACCGTTATAACCCTACAACTGTGAATTTTACAGAGGTACTGAACCGAGACACTACCACTAACTGTGTGGAAGTGCTCAGGAAGAGGTACTGAACCGAGACACTACCACTAACTGTACGGAAGTGCTCAGGAAGAGGTACTGAACCGAGACACTACCACTAACTGTGTGGAAGTGCTCAGGAAGAGGTACTGAACCGGGACACTACCACTAACTGTATGGAAGTGCTCAGGAAGAGGTACTGAACCAGGACACTACCACTAACTGTACGGAAGTGCTCAGGAAGATAACAATTAAGATTGTGCGTCAATTTAAGTAGTTCCCACACTCCTGCACCTGCTGTAGTTATATCTCAGATATCTTAACCAACCATTCTCTCAATCCAACACCTCCTAACTCCAGTACTCTAAAACACTGGAGCATTATACCCACGTACTGCAGCAGTAGGAATCGTCTCCCCAGCAGCAGCAGCAGCAGTACTCTAACTCTAACTCTAACTCTCACACCAGTGTACCCACTACACAGCAACTCATTTGTCGTGGTCTTACCTCTAACTGTCATCATCATCAGAGAGAGAGAGAGAGAGAGAGAGTCTAAACCCCTTCACTAAACCTCCTCTCTCTCTGTAGAAAGGAGTCTGGAGATAATGATAATTACCCCCTACACACTACAGTAATTACACTACAGTAATTACACTACTGTAATTACAACAGCCCACATACACTGTGTGTTGAGGCCACGGTGTAGTAAGCTGGGTGACTCTGCACTGCAATATTCAACTGCAGTAACCATCTGCAGCGAGGCTAGTGAGTTGTCTATATTACTCTCTCTCTCTCTCTCTCTCTCTCTCTCTCTCTCTCTCTCTCTCTCTCTCTCTCTCTCTCTCTCTCTCTCTCTCTCTCTCTCTCTCTCTCTCTCTCTCTCCCTCTCTCTCTCCCTCTCTCCTCTCTCTCTCTCTCTCTCTCTCTCTCTCTCTCTCTCTCTCTCTCTCTCTCTCTCTCTCTCTCTCTCTCTCTCTCTCTCTCTTTCTCTCTCTCTTTCTCTCTCTCTTTCTCTCTCTCTTTCTCTCTCTCTTCTGTAGTATGGGTATAAAAAGTAGGCGCCTCTCTTCCAATCAGGAGCTCAGAATAACACCAATTGTCTAATCACAAAGCGTTTTGGTAGGGGACTACTATGCCTACTGTACTGAGTATATTGTATTGGAGCAGCAGCCTGAATACTGCAGAATATGCTGATTCTCCTCTGTACAAGAGCTCTAATGATAAACTGTGAGTGTAAATATTCGTGGTATTTTATCTTCTCCCCACATGAGGGCCTACCTAGTCAACGAGTTTAGCTTGTAATCAGACACTGTTGTAATGAACGATCACGTGGTTTCTAAAAATAGCACAGTCACGTGTGACTAGTTGTAAATTTGAAAACGAGTTGTGTAAAGGAGGAAAGGAAGGCTGAGTTATGTAAAGGAGAGAAGGAAGGCTGAACTGAACGGGTCTAAAAGGGTTTAGGGTACAAACAGCTAGCTAGTGTTCAGATCAGCAAGTCTGACTAATTGTATGTGTTCCGGTTAAATATGTTCCGGTTAAATGAATCAGCTCGATCGTGAGATAAGATTATGTTTCCTGGTTTGAGGGCTCCCATCACCAGATCTAACAATTACTGACAATGTCACGTGATCAATATCTATCAGATGTTAAACAAACAGCAGGTTTAAAGGATACCTCTGTTAGCCCGGAAACGTTACCACCGTTATCTCCTTTGTGTTAAATTGTTGTGTCCCTAATATTGAGCCCTACTGTCCTCAGGTAACCTGTCCCAACTCTAAATCCTCACTACCTTCATCTCATAAGCTGATAAGTTAACCTCACTCCCACTACCTTCATCTCATAAGCTCATAAGTTAACCTCACTCCCACTACCTTCATCTCATAAGCTGATAAGTTAACCTCACTCCCACTACCTTCATCTCATAAGCTGATAAGTTAACCTCAGTTTTACCTCAGATCCCCTCAGTTTTGTTTATTTTCAGGTGGGCCCAGACAATCGGTCATGAGAGTAACCGAGGGTCGCAGAGTCCAGTGCCAAATCAGATGAACAACACGCACACATTCCCACCTGCCAACAGAATATCCAGTCTGGTGGGGTCCAACAGCGGCAACGTGGACAACAGGCTCGAAACCAGGGCCATACTTTCCTTTATACTCCTCAAAGAATTAGGTACGTGTCCAGTCAAATGGGGGTTTTAAACTCTTTACATAGGGTTTGTGTTAATTTTGGAGTTGAAGCTTGAATGAGTACATTCTATTTTTAGCAGCCTATTTGAGGTTAAAGTGATTTTAAAAAGTTATTATATTATGACGATTTGACAGTGAAATAGTTTATATTAACACCAATTGACAGCGGTTTTAAAATCCGATATGAATTTTTTAAATGGATCTACTCTAAAGTGATTATATCTAATGATTTTAAAGTAATATCTGCATATTTTAACATAATTATATCTAATGATTTTAAAGTAATATCTATCGATTTTAAAATTAGATCTAGTATTGATTTTAAAGTTAGATCTATTGAAATATACATATTATGCAATGGCCTATCATAACATTTGGCCTTTTAATTTTAACATAATATCGACAGGTTCGGAGTTTGAGGGTTCAGATAAGTTAGTTGTAATGGCAAACAGCGCCCCTCCTTGCACCCACCAAATCTATTCAGAAATCCTCAAGATCCCATCAGGTTAGCTCTTTGATTCGCGTCTATAATGTTACGTCACGTTACGTCACGTGAAGTGCGTATAGCACTGTTGAAATTTGACGTACTTTGCTCCCGTCCAATTGACGTTTTAGAACGTAGCCACTAAACTTAATTAACATTATGCATTGTAAGAGGTAATTATCATACTATGATCATTAATCATATTATAGAGAATAGATAAGCTCCACAGCAGCGTTGCGTACGTGAGCTCAGGCTAACTTGGAACATTCTAGATCTTCATTCTCACAGCTGCATTACACATACCGCACAAAGCCTTCTTCCATTGTCTTGTTTTTCCAATGTAGACCGCGGGTTTAACATCAGATAATAAGGATAAATGACTCGACCTCACGTGCTTCTACTCTTACAAACTAACATGTTTCTGTATCCTGTAACCTGTAAAAATACCCCTGACACTGGTTAAGAAGCCAGGGTTAGTATCATTCCTCTATACCTTGAAACAAATACCAGCACTAAACAGTAGAACTTGCAGTTACCCGAATCTATAGTAGTGGTCAGTTTTACAGCACATGTTGGGTTCTTTCACGTGGACCAAGGAAGTAGTTTCGCTTTTGAATGTCTCTGTTTTTAACGAGATAAGGAATGTGCCAGTATGGTAATCGTCGGAGTAGGATATATGGCTGTGGGGTGGAGTGTTGGTTGTAATATATAGGTTATTTTAGGCTGGATTCCATAATTACTTAACATTTTAGGGTATACTACTCAGCTCTCAGAATAATATCTGAGATTACATATTTCAACTTTGAGTTGGTAAACCACGGTACGTGTCGACGATATGAGTTAATTTACCTCATTATAATAATATTTCCACTGTTTCTTAACTAAAAGCCGTGTATTATTTCAGAACAGAGGAAAGGTATAAAGAATCTGACAGATCAGGTATCATTGGATCCCAGATCTTATCAACATGACATCACTAAGGTAAATACTACTGATTGTGGTGTAATAACCATGACAATATGTCGATATTTAGTCAATCTTCACTCCTCATAGTGAAGTAGTGACTTTAAAATGGAATGAAATCCGGATACAACACTGATCAGACCACATAATTATAGGTGGAGTATACCTCCTAAATATAATCCGTCTGATATCTCTTCCATTACCCTCACACAAATTCTTCTAATCCCATGATCCCCCAGGTATTCAAAGAATTTGTATCCCACACACCCCAATGCGAGGCAGGTAAACCAACGTTTGGCATGTTGCTGTGTCTAATCGTGTACCTGATCGAGCTGTGTAGACGGTTTTTGGATAACGACAGAGGTTACGAGATTCCCTCAATTCACAACACAGCTACCCGGCTTATGCTGGACGCTGAGCACCAGTTGTCACCAGCCAATTGGGTGAGTTAATTAATATTTAATTGCTTTAATTACTTTAATTAAAAGTTTTAATCCTGTCACAGAGCTTGCCACTTTTGTCAACTCCTTGCGACTTTAGTCTCACGACGAAAAAAACCGGTTCATATAATTTTGGTTTCGCTGCTAAACACGTGTTTAATTTTCCAAGAAGCCGGCGGTTTCCCCCACAAAATTCACGTGATAAAGTTGAAAATACACTGGTGAACATCCTGAAGAGTTATTTAGAAGTCCGGTGCGTTTGCCAAATATACGCCCAGATAAGGAGTCATGTGAACATATGATAAATCTACTTTACTCATACTGTCACCAATTTTTACGTCATTGTTGTAAAAGTTAGAAAAAGAAAACTCTCTTCGTCTACTAGCTGTCGGTTATAATATGCACTGTATTTGACGTACGGAAGGTCGGTGTTGCAAAGAATTTGGCTGGTCTACAAATAATGCGGAAAATTAGTTGCCGATCAGAGTACATATTATAATATTATTTATAATATATAAGTATATAGTACAGAGTAAATATTCGGTTGTAAAGTCTTTTAGTTCGCGGCTTGTTCGCGACTTGTCCGATGATAATTGCAACTATTTTCCGCATTGCTGTGATTGGACTCCAGAAAATTTGCAAAGACCACCCCTTAGAATTGATGGTATAGGCCTCAGATATCAATGCGATACCTTGTATCTGTAAAGTGTAAAAGTTGAATTTGTCGTATCTGTTACGATATATAATTACCGCGTAACGAGTGTTTGACGAACTGGAACTGCAAATCCCGGAACACGTGCAGTAACATGAACGCCAGCTCACCAGGGCTGGGCTTGCGTCAAAGGGCCCTAATTCAGTCAAGGCTGTGCTGATAATTGTAAATTCCTCGCATTCCTTTGAGATGAGACCACAGGTTTAAACTCACACCCGGTTTAAACTCACACCCTACAATAATGGGGTGGGTGGTCGCTGATGGCTCTGTCATTTGGTCAGGATAATGTAACTGCGACCATTTCATTACTAAACGTCACTGTTCTATTGACACATTGATCGGTTACATCAGTCTCTCTTTTAGGAGATTATCTAGCGTTTCTACGGCCCGAACCTCTTAATTCTGTCCTGATTATACCACATGCTAATTTTACACCAATAGCGCTGAGTGGTATTAATCACATGACCTTACATGACCTTATTTGGGGGACACGTGACCCTTTTCTAGAGCCGACATAGATATGGCCTAGAGCCAGTAATACTCTACAAGCGAGCAGTGAGGAATGCAATAACAATTTATTGAGACGGTGTCACGAGGTGTGTCATGTGTGTCACATGAAAGGTGTGTTGATTGTATTGCAAAGCTGCGCTCATGACAAGCACTTGTTGGAGTGTGTCCAGCGAGTAACAAGCTTCTTTCACTGTGTGCTCTCTTTATAATTATCACTGTCCTTCAGAATCACGTCTAAAAATATTATTCGATATTATGCAGCCTGCAAATCTGTTGACACAGGGTCCCTTGCTATATTCAAATTAACAGTTGTTTGTGACCATGCTTGTTCTATGATCTATACGCGTCTATTCTAATGACATAACGAACATTGCCATGCCTCCCCTTCTTTCAATATTTCTCACGACGAATCTCAAGTGTTGATATTCTAATGTATTTGTACCAAGGCAGTTCACATTTCAACAAATTGCGAAGATTTATAAGGTTTCCCCCACGCCCAGTTATATCTAGAAAGCCATGTCAGATTGCCTGATGTAGACTCATATGACGAATACCATCTGTCCAAGCTTTGTGTAACTCAGAGATTGCTTACATAAGATGGTGTGGTAATTGCCGTGAACAGGAAATGATTATGACGACAAAATGAGACGACGCTTTGTGGTGTGCAATTAGAGGAATCTATGGAACGCGCTGGCTCCTATTCGATTCAGCGCATAAAAATAGAAGTGAATTTATCGCGCGCGATATGCGCGCATGGCCGACCGGGCGTTTTAATTAATTAATTAATCATTTCGAAGGCAGCCCTGTAGCTGCCCTGTATACTGTATATAAAATCATGTACGTGCTATCGAGTTCTTGGGAAGTCGAATTCATCCAACGCGTACAACCAAATTCCTAACTGTATTATTGTTTCAGACTGAATATCTTGAGAATCATCCGCCCAGAGAAAGGAGTGACCGACCACCGTTAGAAAGAAGACCTTCCGCGGCAGCCAATGCTGCTGCAATGATTTTTCATATGGTGGAAGCCTATTCTAAATATACAAAATGAAGGTAACTTTAAAAAGACTAAAATAGATCTATGAAACTTTCCTGCTGACTTTCATTCGACCAAAACCAAAAATAAATGCTGACGCCTGACGGTAGAATTCAAATTACCAAAAAATTTTCAGACATTCGCTAATTTCTTTTTATTTCAGATAAACGAAATCAGTAAATTAACAGTTCAACATGATCTTGTTTAAGAACGAAGCTCCACAGACAAAGACTTCAATTCAGACGACGCAAGGAAGATAAATGAAACTTACGAAAACGATTGACAATTTTTAACCAAAATGAACCATTTTGTTCCTTGATCCGACCGACTGTCAAAATTTTGTTGGGATCAATGGACAAGAGTTGAGAGACGTTAAATTATTAGTTTACTGTAAATATGGCCTAACATATTTTGTTTTTCTTAAATATAGGCACGCATTTTGTATTTCTTATTACCACCCGACTCTTTTAATGTCACTTGGTTGAAAGTTTAATAAATTCCCTTGTCACACTATTTTTGAGTTTTACCCAAGTGGCTCTTTTCGAGCACAGCCACTGCTAAACAGTTGTTTATTTAATTTGTTTATCTTGGTGTGTTCTTGTTTTACCTGTCACGAGTTTAGTTTGGGGCCCGATTAAACGGGACACACACCTCCACGATAAACTAGTCACTAGAATATAAGTTTTTGGAACCTAGTATATGATAATAATGTTACACACACTGTTTATTTTGGACTAAATTAGTCTACAAACGAGATCATGATAAATCTAGTATGAAATTATCTACGATTTGCAGCACACGAGCAAGTGTATCATCTGACACAACCTCCTCATAAAGTGCTGGGGTTCTTCCTTATATATTTCAAGATTCCTTAAATTGCAGACCTCGCCCTCTGAGGCTTGAGAACTGAAATATAAATTGGCATTCCTGGCTCTGAATTTGAAGTAACATTTTCTTTACCTATCCCAGAACCCCACCAAAGACGCAACACTTGTACAGATGTGCTGAAATTAGGAGAAAACTGTTGTTAGAATGCTTGGTTATAATGGTTACATGTTATATAATATGAATTTGTTGATATAATATAATGCCCATTTATGGATAAATATTATTTGGAACCCCTGATGTTACTGCACAGTCCTGATACATCTGATCCTGCAACTTCTCCTAAATTGTACACCTTCTAACTGTACTCCTAATATCTATGAGAAGGATTTTAACTACGTACTTTCTAGAGTTGCTGGACTAGATCAGTGATGTGCGGTCCCTTGAAATATTTGTTTCCCCTCTATGTATGTTAGGCTGAGGAACTGTTTTTTAGGAAACTCGAACGAGATGAAGAGAGTGTAGTCTAATTTGTTCTAGATGTTATCTTGGTGCAGCTATCTATATCCTTTTTTTTTCTTTTCAGCTTTTTGGAGAAAATTTCTGGGCTGAGATAACACGATCTTTCTTAGATTTAGCTGAAGAATTTATCTCAAACTGTCCGCTGAGAGAAAGGTTGATTTGTTAAAATATAATCTCCGGGCTCAAAAAAAGTCATTTTATGTAGATCACGTGACTTATAAAACTTTTACAGATCAGATGCACGGTTTTAATCATAGGTTAAGTTTGTATTTAATTAAATGTCGAAAATGATTTGGTATCATAGCGAGACACAAATCAAAACGTCACAAATTTTGTTTTCTACATAATATTATGTTGTTACATTGTTTTGAAATGTTCAGTCAGTTGACAGTGACACAGGTGAAATTTCGTGGAGCCAATTTTAGTTTTTTAGCCAGTTTTTAGACGAAAGTGGAAGATTTTAAGTCGCGCACGAATGACTCGTCCATCTTTTCGCTGATTATTGGGTTCACTTGTTGAAGTGAGGGCATATGAACGAAAAATAAAGAAGTCTAACTTAAAGTAGTAGGTTATTTGTAACACAAAATGTATTGTTTTGTTTTAGCGAAGTTATCCGTGCAGATTGGAGTAAGTGTAGGACGATGAATGTAAAAGAGAAAACGCAGGAAGTGCAACCTTCTTACCTTTTCCAGCGACATGTACGATCAATCGATAAGTTGATTGACTTTGTAGTTAGTGCATGTAGGGTTCATTTTAAAAAGAAGGTTGTACTTAAATAGAAGTCCGTGTTTTTAGTGGAACACTAGAATGGATAGGATAATT
Organism: Bolinopsis microptera; assembly: GCF_026151205.1. Lineage (NCBI taxonomy): Eukaryota > Metazoa > Ctenophora > Tentaculata > Lobata > Bolinopsidae > Bolinopsis > Bolinopsis microptera. The sequence goes on from NC_087077.1 coordinate 789,539, forward strand.
TGACGTGAGACTTGTGGAAAGAGATAACACTTGAATTTGTGTTAAGATCCTTCTTTATTGGACATGTCCCTTTGTGGGCATGCCCAAATATAGACATAATGTGCTGATTCGCATTTCGCAGTGCTCTTTACTGAGGAATTGAACTAGTCATTAAAGGGGATAAAGTTCTTTCTTTCGTGACCGTTACTTTTTGTTCAATTCCTCGGGGTATCAACTGGCACTTCTCATACTTTTCTTGAATCGCCTGTATTTTGGGTCTTGGGAGAATAATGATATGGTTTGACGTCACACCACGCGATTTTTTGTCACATCACGTGTTATTTTGTAACGCCACGTGCTATGACGTCACGTGCTATGACGTCACGTATTTAAGGGTGTCTTAACAAGAGAATAGCATGTCTCACGTGTTTTGTAGCCAAATTGCGATGTTATTACAGAATAAAAGATTATTATTAGTAATTATTGGGGAGCGTGCTTTTCACTCCCCGAATGTTTCAAATGTGTGTTTTACTTTGACAAGAAACTAATTTAGATAAAACGTAATGAGTAATGATAATGGTATTCGATCATGATGGGATGGAATCATTACACATTATATTTCATCAATTAATATTTAAAAATTTTCCCAAAATGTACGCATTATTTTTGCTGTGCGTGATTTTAAAAGAAAAAGATTAATAGCTGAAGATAAATTGAAATGTAAATCATTCACTTTCAGACATAAAGAAAATGTATTGATCGCTGTAAGGTAAAAAGGGTTTGACAGAAAATGTTACAATCTTTTTATATTGCCCACAAACAGTAAGACATGGGCATTGGGCATTTGTACATTCTGGATTTTACAGATACAAGATAGTGCAATAATTAATCAACTCGAGTTTATTACAATTATATAGGGTCCGGTGACGTAAAACTGGCCATTGCTGTAGTCTGAGTCAGAATGTCCAATTTCAAATTTGAGAAATTTTTGAATGTCTTCGCATGATATTAATCAGACTCCAGTAAAATCAGTCGGTATTATTATTAAGCAGTAGCTCACAAGTTTTTATTAAAATGCGAGGAGATAGCCGTTGTGGCACCCATTGGGTTCATAAGAGCGTCAATGAACTTGTCACTGTATTTCAGGTCGAACAGTTCCATAAGGTACCTCTCGAGAGTACACTGTTGGTCTTCAAGGTGCTCTACAGCTGCTTTACGGTACTTTATGTTGGAGTGTATCACTGACGCTAGATCTGTCGCTTTCTGAAAAACGGACGGAGTTAATAGATTTAGAAACCAGGTAACGCAAGAATAGAGCAATCAATTGGGTATTATTATATTGGGTATGCGAAAATTTCTCCATTTTCAACTTCAAGTTTTGAAAATGGACCGGACAATTACCAAATGGTCCCAATTTTGTCCCATTATGAATTATGAGCTTTCCTAGACGGAGACCGAGATTTCACTGTTTTGGGGACCCCAGGCTATAATGTTCATAAAAATATAGAGATTCGGCGGAATGACAGGCTGAGTGCCGACCAGTAATGACAATGTTTTGGCAGAATTTTTCATTACATTTTCAAACATACGCTTTCCTGGATTGAAATGACTACGAGGAAAAGTAATGAGAAAGGTTCTGATGTTAAACTTAAGGGGCAAGGCTAGTAGGTTGCCAGGTTGGTTATAAGTGCAACTATACCTTCTGAAGTTCGCTCTCCCTTTGGTTGTTCTGGTCTAGTCTGTCACAAGTTTCAAATGCCTCCCAGGGCCGTTTGTTTACGTGGACTAGTAGAGCTGCTAACTCCAGCTCTTCACCGTACACGTTGTGCAGGATCACTGATCTGTAGCCTGGATACGGAGAAACAAATTGTTAGCAATCATTTAGAATACGGCCCTAAATATTATATGGTGCAGACAATAGTAACAATGGTTTTTATGCTGATTTAGATTTTAGATCTTGGAGTAAACTAATGCTAAGAAATGCAACTTTATTATCAATACTGCTTAATACTAATAGTCTATGTAATAAGCGCCATGAGCTGGCACAGAATTTGTTGTCTCTGATTTTGATAAATTTGGTATCAAAAGTTACCTCTAAGTGTGAATAATGAAAATTCACCGTGTAGCACGATAACGTCAAGCTGTATGTGGGCTTTTTGTGCATCGCAAGAGTGTACAAAGGACGAAAAATAGGTAATTTATTGCTTAAAATGCCTATAACTCCTAAAATATTGAATTTTTTGAAATAATTCTTACAGGATCGTAATGAACGTAGTCAGACGCAACTTTTAGTACCAAAATTATAATTTTTGAAGCACCAAATTTTTCAAAAATTTGTTCAAAATTTCACACAAGTGGGGACGGCTTTGTGTTCAGATTAAAAATTTTTGAAAATAATTATAATTTTTCTTTAAATCTTAAAATATTAGTACTAAAATTTTCGTCTCGATGAGCTGATTACAATGTTAATTGACGATGTCAATTCATGGCAGCTCGGCGCGGCACAGTAGCGCATCCCGCCGATCTCGCTGTGAGAAGCCTCATTGAGTGCGCGGCGCGGCACAGTAACGCATCGCGCTACAAATTACAATGCCATAATAATTATGTGATAATAACTGAAAATGTGAAAGTTATAGGCCAAAAACTAAAAATTTGCGCGATAAAAGCACGCGCGGCAAACAAGCGCCGTGTAGCATTTTTAGCGAAAATTGCTACACGGCGGATTTATTTTATTCACATTTTTAGACAACTTTTGGTACCAAATTTATCGAAATCGGAGAAAAAAAATTCTGTGCTCGCGCTTGGCGCTTATTACACTGACTATACTACTATAAGCGTTGTGTTCACTTAGTGACTTACTAGTACTACCCCTACAAGTACACGATGGTTGTCATAATATTATTGGGTTTCTTTCGAAGTTTCCGATACATGGCAAAGCCATGCCGCAGGGCTGAGGGCAGACAAATTCCAAGCCCTACATTTTCTGCAAACATGCATTCCACAACACCCCACAAACCTAATTCCTATGCAGCAACTTTCACCTGACATGAATACCTACGTATCATTTTTACTCGTCACGGGTCAGGTCACACCAATTTTACAGGTGAATATCCCGAGACATCAGACACTCCACCATACCAATTACCAATTACCACATGACATACCACTGTACCACATGACATACCACATGACATCGGACTAGCGTCTGAAAACCATTAGGGGTAGGGTCACATGTCTCCCCACAGCTGTTATCAAGCAATCAGTGGTGGAGGGGGTTCCTTACCGGTCCCACGTGGAGCCTGTAATGAGGGTTACGTCACACCACGTGACCGATTAATTACACGTGACCAGACTAACTGCAATCCCTCCCTCTAATGAGACATCTCTAAAGTGAGGGCTGAGGGGCGGTATATAAGGCGGAAGTGAAGGGTGAAGTGCATCATTCAGTTTATCTCTGCCTTTCAACCAATTTCCTTAATTATAATCCCTTACTTACCTTCCCTCTCACGATATGTACGGAGACAGAAAAACGGAGAACTTCACGGATTACTACATGCTGGTGGATCACATCGGATCAGGAGGATACGGAACTGTGTGGACCTGTATCGACCGGGACACTAAACAGAAGTGTGCAGTAAAGATTGTCCCTGATAAAAAGTGCTTGCGGAAGACCTGGTGTCCCAGATTCAACAAGTACGTGCCGGATGAAGTGGCACTGTGGTTGCCTCTCTACCACCCCAACCTAGTGGCTCTTCTGGAGGTGTTTTACGATGAGGACGGCAACTATTGGATGTACGTGATGGACTATGAGAAGGAATACCAGGATCTCTTTACTTACATCGACAAGAACGGACCTCTAACCTCCGCAGCTGCTGGTTTCACCACCCGACAAGTTATCAAGGTAAGCTATCCTTATTTATCCCAGCTTTCAGTGACATCTTGACATCTCTTTAAATATTTCCCAGCCCTTTGATGATTCAATGTGTAATTTCAAATCGAAACTTTCAAATCAAACTCTAAATGCCTCCCTCACCAGGTTGTCCACTACCTTGTCTCCTGCGGTATCGATCATCGGGACATCAAGGACGAAAACATCCTCCTCAACCCCACCACTCTCCAGATCAAGCTGCTCGACTTCGGTTCCGCCAGTAAACTCTCTCCAGACCCCTACACCACCTACCAAGGAACAGACGTCTACCTGCCCCCAGAATACTACCGAGAGAAGAAATACTCCGCTTTCCCTGCTGCTGTCTGGACTATTGGGTGTTTGGTCCACTGCCTCATTGCTGGAGACTGTCCTTTCAACGAGAAAACAGAGATCCGGGACTACGTTGAATTGCAGTGGCTTGATGATGGAGACGATCTCGCAAAGGACTTTATCAACCGGTGTATGAAGAATGACGTTGATCAGAGACTTGATATTGTAAGTCTGTTGACGCATAGGTGGTTTAATGAGCCAGAGATTAATCCTAGTCTATGAGCTGGTTTACTTTTAGATAACATACATTTTCATTCACGTGACTCATTTATTTGTACGATATTTGTCATTTTTGTTTCACAGTATTTTTATCAGATTTATATAACAGCATGTATTTATATACAGATTTATATGACAGTATGTTTTTATCAGATAGCTGATCTGTGCCCAATTTTAACGACATTCGTGCAGTGTGCACAATGCACACTGCACAGCCATGTAAGACTTTCATTTCGATCTCCCCAAATGACTCTAACTCTAACTCTAACTCTAACTCTAACTCTAACTCTAACTCTAACTCTAACTCTAACTCTAACTCTAACTCTAACTCTAACTCTAACTCTAACTCTAACTCTAACTCTAACTCTTACTCTAACTCTAACTCTAACTCTAACTCTAACTCTAACTCTAACTCTAACTCTAACTCTAACTCTAACTCTAACTCTAACTCTAACTCTAACTCTAACTCTAACTCTAACTCTAACTCTAACTCTAACTCTAACTCTAACTCTAACTCTAACTTACCTTCTCTCATGTAGTCTACAGGAACACATCTTTGACCGAGAAGTTCGTTGGAGCTCGAGAAGAGGACGAATTGTAACATTGCTAACTGTGGGAACCCAACCGAAAACTCCATAGTGTTAGAGGGTAGATCCTGATACCATTTGGGAGATACACCTGGGAAGTGGGAAATTGAGAAAGTTAGATCCTGGTATTAATATTAATTAATTAAAATGATTAAGCAGATACTAATATTAATTAATTAAAGGTTAGATCCTGATACTAATATTAATTAATTAAAATGATTAAGCAGTGATTTTATATGCTAAACTCACCAGGTTTTCTGTCAACAGTAGATTTCTTTTGTATATTTTGATCGGGTCCAATACCATGGAGGGTCACACTTACAAAACAGCCTGTCTTGTTCCAGTTCTTCGGGAGGGAAATCAGCCTGAATAGAGTAATTTAATATTAAATGCTTTAGAAAAACAGCGTATAATAAAAATGAAACAGGTAATACCAAAATTTTATTTTGGTTGTGACGTAAAAACATATAGTCAACTGCAGGTTTACTGGGCTGACCTGCCGGTGAGGATATTTATAGTTATCACTTCAGGACCCGCGTCTGTTAAGTAGGTCTTCAGATTGTTAGGATCGTATTGTTCTTTTCGTATGAACGCAGGCTTCATTATATAGCCTCTGCGTTGATTTCTGAGGTAAATTAGGCTGTAAATCGTGAAGAACTTTACAAAAAATCCAATTATTTAATTAAAGTTTAAACACTGTCCAATTTTAACTTTGAATAATTTGTTGTAATTCATAATCGCTGCTGATTCTAGTTGTACACTGCTAACCTAGTGAACATGCCATGGTTGAGCTGCATGGCCAGGTCAGGCGTCTGAAAGTTGAGTGCGACTAGCTGCATTCCATACGCCCACGGCAACATTGGAGAGTAGTTTGAAGAGTCCATCCTCTTCCAACTGGGATACATCCTACCTAGTTGCTGGTCGCAAAACCTGCTCAGGTTCATGTAGTCCACTCTGTTCTTGGCGAACTTATCTATCGTCAGTTCTGTAAACGAGCACATGTGGTACCTGAGATATATCCTTATATAGGAACCACGTGGTAAGACCTCATGTCATGAGGTATGACGTCATGTCACGTGGTGTGACGTAACGTTGGAGGCGGAGCGACTCGTAGTTATCTGTAAGACAGAAAATAATAATATGCCCGAATCAGTTCTAGTGCTATAAAAAGAACGCCTAGCTCACTAACGGTTGCATTAAACTGATTGTAGCGGGAGCGAAGGGTTCTAGTTCTATAAAAAGAACGCCTAGCTCACTAACGGTTGCATTAAACTGATTGTAGCGGGAGCGAAGGGTTCTAGTTCTATAAAAAGAACGCCTAGCTCACTAACGGTTCCATTAAACTGATTGTAGCGGGAGCGAAGGGTTCTAGTTCTATAAAAAGAACGCCTAGCTCACTAACGGTTGCATTAAACTGATTGTAGCGGGAGCGAAGGGTTCTAGTTCTATAAAAAGAACGCCTAGCTCACGTACGGTTGCATTAAACTGATTGTAGCGGGAGCGAAGGGTTCTAGTTCTATAAAAAGAACGCCTAGCTCACATACGGTTGCATTAAACTGATTGTAGCGGGAGCAAAGGGTTCTAGTTCTAGTTCTATAAAAAGAACGCCTAGCTCACATACGGTTGCATTAAACTGATTGTAGCGGGAGCGAAGGGTTCTAGTTCTAGTTCTATAAAAAGAACGCCTAGCTCACATACGGTTGCATTAAACTGATTGTAGCGGGAGCGAAGGGTTCTAGTTCTAGTTCTATAAAAAGAACGCCTAGCTCACATACGGTTGCATTAAACTGATTGTAGCGGGAGCGAAGGGTTCTAGTTCTAGTTCTATAAAAAGAACGCCTAGCTCACATACGGTTGCATTAAACTGATTGTAGCGGGAGCGAAGGGTTCTAGTTCTATAAAGCGAAGGGTTCTACTTACGGTTGCATTAAACTGATTGTAGCTTACTTACGGTTGCATTAAACTGATTGTAGCTTACTTACGGTTGCATTAAACTGATTGTAGCTCACATACGGTTGCATTAAACTGATTGTAGCTCACTTACGGTTGCATTAAACTGATTGTAGCTCACATACGGTTGCATTAAACTGATTGTAGCTCACATACGGCTGCATTAAACTGATTGTAGCTCACTTACGGTTGCATTAAACTGATTGTAGCTCACTTACGGTTGCATTAAACTGATTGTAGCTCACATACGGCTGCATTAAACTGATTGTAGCAGCACTTACGGTTGCATTAAACTGATTGTAGCTCACATACGGCTGCATTAAACTGATTGTAGCTCACATACGGCTGCATTAAACTGATTGTAGCTCACTTACGGTTGCATTAAACTGATTGTAGCTCACATACGGCTGCATTAAACTGATTGTAGCTCACATACGGTTGCATTAAACTGATTGTAGCGGGAGCGAAGGGTTCTAGTTCTATAAAGCGAAGGGTTCTACTTACGGTTGCATTAAACTGATTGTAGCTTACTTACGGTTGCATTAAACTGATTGTAGCTTACTTACGGTTGCATTAAACTGATTGTAGCTCACATACGGTTGCATTAAACTGATTGTAGCTCACTTACGGTTGCATTAAACTGATTGTAGCTCACATACGGTTGCATTAAACTGATTGTAGCTCACATACGGCTGCATTAAACTAATTGTAGCTCACTTACGGTTGCATTAAACTGATTGTAGCTCACATACGGCTGCATTAAACTGATTGTAGCTCACATACGGCTGCATTAAACTGATTGTAGCTCACTTACGGTTGCATTAAACTGATTGTAGCTCACTTACGGTTGCATTAAACTGATTGTAGCTCACATACGGCTGCATTAAACTGATTGTAGCTCACATACGGCTGCATTAAACTGATTGTAGCTCACTTACGGTTGCATTAAACTGATTGTAGCTCACTTACGGTTGCATTAAACTGATTGTAGCTCACTTACGGTTGCATTAAACTGATTGTAGCGGGAGCGAAGGGTTTGGGTACTTTAACAGCCTGGCAGTAGATCACCAGATCAGAAAGTTCCTTGCTAAGCCCCATCTTCGCAGCATCATGACCTCCGCCGGCTGTGAGGGTAGCTGCTTCCGTGAATACTTTAGCGAACTGGTGGACTTCCAAATTAGAGGTGAACCTGTGATGGATTCATGTGTTCAGACATGTCAATACTATTACTAATAGTTAAGGGGGGGGGGGGCCAATGGATATTTTTTTGTGAAACTTGATTTCGAGATAGCAGTTGACCAACAAACTAGGACCAGTGACCGAACTTTTGAGGGGGTCCCTGACCCTAACCGCCAAACGGTGCCTGCGGGGCAGCCACGCCCATATTTGGTCCAAATTAGGCCCAATTTAGCCAAATACCCTGAACATGCCCAAAACCCAAATTTTAGGTGCTCTACTTGTAGCTAGTGGTCTCCTGAACTCGTATATGAAATTTCATCAAGATTGGACAAAAAATAACTGAGTTATGAGCCAAAAACCATATGCCCATATTTGGGCATACGCACCAAATTTGGTAGATTTCGTCCCATAAATTGGTCAAATATCAATATTTTTCACTGAAACTTACTTTATATGAAAGGTAAGCCTAAACTACATATTCTCTGTAAGTTATAGCTTTATATCTGTTTAAATGTGGATACTAAGGCGAAAAGACCACAAAAAATGAACTAAATTGCCCATATCTTGGTTCGCGATATTCGCGGAATTGATCTCATTAAAATTGTAACAACTCAATCAGTTTTCAAAATTTGTCCATGAAATTTTCGGAATCGACTCGAAATCGCATTTCCACCTTAGTTTGAGAACAGATTTTTAATTTAGGCCTCCAAAAAAATTTGGCGGCCAAATTCCAAAATTTTCCCGGAGAAATTCAGAATTTGGCCGCCAAATTTTTTTTGAGGCCTTAATCAAAAATCTGTTCTCAAACTAAGGTGGAAATGCGATTTCGAGTCGATTCCGAAAATTTCATGGACAAATTTTGAAAACTGATTGAGTTGTTACAATTTTAATGAGATCAATTCCGCGAATATCGCGAACCAAGATATGGGCAATTTAGTTCATTTTTTGTGGTCTTTTCGCCTTAGTATCCACATTTAAACAGATATAAAGCTATAACTTACAGAGAATATGTAGTTTAGGCTTACCTTTCATATAAAGTAAGTTTCAGTGAATAATATTGATATTTGACCAATTTATGGGACGAAATCTACCAAATTTGGTGCGTATGCCCAAATATGGGCATATGGTTTTTGGCTCATAACTCAGTCATTTTATGTCCAATCTTGATGAAATTTCATATACGAGTTCAGGAGACCACTAGCTACAAGTAGAGTACCTAAAATTTGGGTTTTGGGCATGTTCAGAGTATTTGGCTAAATTGGGCCTAATTTGGACCAAATATGGGCGTGGCTGCCCCGCGGGCACCGTTTGGCGGTTGGGGTCCGGGACCCCCTCAAAAGTTCGGTCACTGGTCTTAGTTTGTTGGTCAACTGCTATCTCGAAATCAAGTTTCACAAAAAAATATCCATTGGCCCCCCCCCCCTTAATGGTTGTGTCAGGTTATTACAATTTTCCTGTTTGTCCGCAATCTTTCTATATTTACTCACTTCATGGTAATCTTTGAGATTGGAGTTGTGAAACTGAAGAATTCCGAATTGGTACTCATAATGGGGACTTGCTTCTCTATTAGTATTTTGGTTTTGAGCTGGTTTCCGAAGGGAGTTCCGTCTTTGACAACGCTCGTGATCTCTACTGGTACATGCAGACCTGGAATGAGTCAATTTGGTATCCTGTTGACATCTAAAAATCATTGTTGATTGTTATACATAACTTGTTCTGAGCTCATAGACTGCCTCACTTTATTTTACCTTTCCTTGTCCCGAAATCTGCCTCATAGAAATCCTTAGGCGGATCACTGTCGACACGTATCTTCAGAGCGTTATGAAACTTGAACCCCTTCAACAACAAGAACTTCAAATTCAGGGCAGGGTCGTCATACGGGTAGGCCTCATTCAGCTCCACAGTAAGACCATCCGCATTGGTACTAACATGAGTTTCTAGTCCATCTTTACATACCATCGTCAGCTTCACAGATCCTTCACTAGTTATGGGATTTTTAGTGAAGTGTTCCACCAAGTGATTCACGCTCCAGAACTTCAGGTTTTGGTTTATCTTGACGAACGGTCCTATCTCTCTAGCAGTCAAGTGCTGTACCACGAGATCATTTGCGTCTTTCGGCATTAGAAATGACACTGTAAACCCTATTTTAGTGTTCTTATCCATTCTGTTTCTGATGAGGAATTTGCCTGTCATCAAAGTTGGGGTCAAAAGGAGTTTCTGGGCTGTGTCCCTGTCCATGTCACCCTTGTACCAGAGCTTGTTGGTGTAATGCTCCGAGTTTGGGATGGGGTATTTGAAGTAGGCTGACTGGGGTAAGTCTTGTCGCACATGGTAGAAGTTGATGAAGTCAGGGACGCTGTTGAACTTTTCGGAGGGATCCAGGAAGAATTGAAGACGTTGTGTCAGAATGTTTATCTCACTTTTCACCTGAAGGTAAAATGAATGATTAGGTGTAAAAATCTTGCAGATGTGTACATATTTGTTTTGACCAATTAATACTGATACTGTTTTTTATGTATAATTTTTAATTATCTGTAGTTTTGAAGACATTAAAATTAAGAGGAACAGATAAAAATGAAAACATCTTAATAAAAACTCACCTTGACATGTTTGACGGCGTTTCCCACCCAGATAGTAACCACAATGTTATAAAGTCCTGTCAGTGGTGTCCCACTCCTCCTCACAAGGAACGAACCTATCGCTTCATTCTGATCAATACCACAGTTAACGTAACGAGAAAGGATAAAGTCCTTAACAACTTCCTCCGAGGTATCCCGACTGATAGAACCAAAGTACCAGGCGTTACAACCGTGCAATCTCATCTCCTTGCTTTGAGATAGACGGTCACGTTCTTCTTTTATATGGAGGGAATTTCCCTGAAGTACAATAGTATCATATTTGGGATTATATTTGAAGTGATTGGTTACCTGGTTACACCGTTACCTGGTTACACCGTTACCTGGTTATACCGTTACCTGGTTACACCGTTACCTGGTTACACCGTTACCTGGTTACACCGTTACCTGGTTACACCGTTACCTGGTTACACCGTTACCTGGTTACCTGGTTTCCTGGTAAGTTACAAATACCTCGGTAATCTGGTTACTTCCTTACCTACTTACCTGGTTACTTCCTTACCTGGTTACCTACCCGGAGAATTTATAGTTATTTGGTTAGAGCCTCATTAGTCATTACCTGGACAGCTATCTGACAGTAACTGTAAAGTTCCCCGTCAATATCGTCGTTAATGTAAACAGAGAATTTCTTCATCTCCTTGGACTCAGCCGGTCCTTCAGTCTGGATTTCGTTTAAAGTGGAGTACGCTGAATCGTTCTGAAACAACTCCTCGTCATTCTCGTCTGGTTCGTCCGAGTCGTCGTCCTCGTCTTCTATCGAGTCTGAGGGGAGAATTAGTGAGTTAAAGTGAGTCTGAGGGGAGAATTAGTGAGTTTCAATGAGTCTGAAAAGAGTGTTCACGCGTATGATAACTTGATTCCCGCGGCCGCACTATATAGTGACAACACTATATAATGACGCAGTATCTGTGTACAACTTGCAAACATAGCAGTATACCATGTCATGCGTGAGCAAGTCTATTCAGACACGGAACTAATGGAACTTGTAAAATCGGTCAAGAGATACATAGACGACGGCTGTGGAGTATTCCATGGTACGAAAAGACAGTTTTCAAAATTCATCGCGACTGTCAATACAAGGCTAGCAGAACTTGGCCTCCACATTGATGAGAACATCATAGAAGATAACAATGTTTATGTGGCGTTCTTAGACATAAAATTTTGTTTCGACACCGCAGGTGATCTTCAGACAGACCTTCATGTTAAAGAGACTGATGCTCGCTCCTACCTGTACTTCGGTTCCCACCACCCGAACCATACATTCAGCAGCATAGTCTATAGTGCATGCCTGAGACTCCGGCGAATCATCAATGATAACGACAGACTCCGAAAACAAATTGATGAATTAAAAACCTTTTTCTTCCAATCCAACTACCCTAAAACTATGGTAGATTTTTTTATCAAGACACTTATTTTACTTCGGAGTATTCCAACAGCCACATTGTTACACAAGTGCAACCAGCCAATTACAGGAAGCCGAAGGATTTGTTTTTAGCCAGTGACGGTTAAGGTAGTGTGTACCATACTTTCTTCGTCCGAGACTTTGCTGCAATGTGCAGCTCCTCATTTAACCCTCACACCCGATTTCTCGAGTATTCGGCTGAGTAGACCGGGGGGCTGCATAGACCACTCAGGATCCTTAGCTGAACGTCAACGACGCTCACCCCACGACCAGGCAGACAGTGGGATTTGAACCCGCAACTTCACGATTGAAAAGCTGGCGTTCTAACCAACTGCGCTACCTGGCTTTGAAAGATGCCTAAAACCACTGGACAACTCAAACAGCAGTGTCCTGGTCCCAAAGTCTCCAGAACCAGCAGTCCGCGTTATTTCAACATTTGGCAGCGATCAAGAGTTAGTAGAATCGGTAAAAAGATTGGAACCAGAACTCAGTAGAACCAGGAGCTTCTCAGGATTATCTGGTTCCCATACAAGTGGAAACACCCCAGGCTCCCCAATATCATCTAGAGCCGGTACATCACGCCCTATCTTCAAATTCGTCAGACGTACTGGAACATCATTTAGAAGGAAGTTAGTCAAAGCAAAACAGTTTGCGGATGACTTAACCCAACCTCACACAAGACCATGTGGGGGCAGACACTGCGGTACCTGTAACATCATATCTCCACATCCATCAATAACAGTCAATGGACAGCGAGCCAAAGCAGTGTCTGGTACATGTGTCAGCTACAATGTTGTATACATCTTCAGTTGCCAACTTTGTAATATGTGTTATGTAGGAAGAACGGTGCAGCCCCTAAGGGCACGAGTAAACGAACATCGCGCCCATTACTACAAACTCATTTCGGACAATACATTTGTCCCTGAAGAAAACGACGACGGATTCAGCTTGGGTAAACACCTTGTAGAAGTTCATAACATGAAACAACGTGACAATTTCAACCAGGCTTATAAAGTGTCAATTCTCAGTAATAGTAGCCCAAGAACTCTAGAAGTGGATGAACACCGTTATATTCAGAAACTAAGAACTATACGTCCATTGGGGCTCAATGCCGTGGACCCGTTTGGGATTCCATTATTGGATTTATCTTAAAGGTTTTCCATTGCATTGGGGCACAAAAGTTATGTTTTTAAAAATATTCATAGGTATCGTTTTTAGTTGTGTCATTTCATTCCCAATGTTACACTTTGTAGGAACTGATATTAACCGAGTTTCTGATTCAGGATGTTACTGAAGATAGTAATGAAAATGTTTTAACACCTCAGTACTGTGTTTTACTACAGCTCAACCTGCTCAGTCTGACTATTTGGGAATTTAAACTTATGACATGTCACTATATGGTGCTGTCATTATAAAGTGCTTGTCATTATATAGTGTTGTCACTATATAGTGCGATTACCGATAACTTACCTAAGACTCAAGACTGCATTGTTACTAACTGTTACCAAACAGATTGGGAGAAGTGAGGGTCATGCAAATAAAGAAATTTTGTTGACTACATGTAAATGGGATTGCATCCCACGCCATTTCCCGAGAATATATAAATAAGAACATTCCAAACTCTATAGAGACCTTTTCAAAAAGAATTGTGATGAATTCTAGGTCCATACTAGGAAAACTGGGTTACCTAAACGATTGAGATTGATAGATACATAATTAGATCCTGTAGTATCGGCATCACTGTCGCCTCCTTTCTCTATGAAATGGGGATTTTAAGAAGACTGTTCAAGCTTATATTTCTTTTCGAACTCAATAAGACTGCCCAAAGTTTTTGTTCCTTTTGGACAACTTGTTATTTATGGTCTTGGCCTTACTTTATCATGCAAAGTGTTGTAAAATAAATTTGAGTTTGAGGAATACTCTGAGTTGCTGCAAGTTTCGGTAATTTCTGAATTATCAGATTGAATTATCAGATTTTTATGGCAATTTTACTTACTTTCCTGGATCTTTTTGTTTTTTACAAGTATTTTCTTTTTCAGAGCATCTGGTGATGGCAAGCCCGGATCTTCAGGAGAAATGTCGATGGAAACCAGCTTGTTTTTGAAAACATGTTTCATCTGAAAATTTCCTAGTATGTATCATTAAATATGGTGGCAATCCAAAAATTAAAAAAACTTGCAAAAAATCTCTGAATTGTCAGTTTATAGAACTAACCATGCTATTTATAGAACTTACCATGCTAGCTGCCACGATCTGCTGCTCGATACAGAGATGGTTTTCAATAGAGAGGATGATGGGATAATCTGAAGTAACAAAAGCGAATCTGTTAATCGCTTTTAACACCTGAAAGTGAGAGAGTGATGAGAGACTAAAAAGTAAAGTTAAAGGATATCCTGATTATTGGACTATAGCTCTGTTTTGATTCAACTTCATCTTGCTTAATCAAAAACATATCAATAACACACATATTTGAAACTTTATAGGTCTAAAACCGTCGTTTTTTCGACCCTATGATCACATGACACGTGGTATGACGACACATGACACATGGTATGACGTCACATGACACGTGGTATGACGTCACGTGACACGTGGTATGACGTCACGTGACACGTGGTATGACGTCACGTGACACGTGGTATGACGTCACGTGACACGTGGTATGACGTCACATGACACGTGGTATGACGTCACGTGACACGTGGTATGACGTCACGTGACACGTGGTATGACGTCACGTGACACGTGGTATGGCGTCACGTGACACGTGGTATGACGTCACGTGACACGTGGTATGGCGTCACATGACACGTGGTATGATGTCACGTGATACGTGGTATGACGTCACGTGACACGTGGTATGACGTCACATGACACGTGGTATGACGTCACGTGACACGTGGTATGACGTCACGTGATACGTGGTATGACGTCACGTGACACGTGGTATGACGACACGTGACACGTGGTATGACGTCACATGACACGTGGTATGATGTCACGTGACACGTTGTATGACGTCACGTGACACATGGTATGACGTCACGTGATACGTGGTATGACGTCACATGACACGTGGTATGATGTCACGTGACACGTTGTATGACGTCACGTGACACATGGTATGACGTCACGTGATACGTGGTATGACGTCACGTGACACGTGGTATGATGTCACGTGACACGTGGTATGACGTCACGTGACACGTGGTATGACGTCACGTGACACGTGGTATGACGTCACGTGACACGTGGTATGACGTCACGTGATACGTGGTATGACGTCACGTGACACGTTGTATGACGTCACGTGATACGTGGTATGACGACACGTGTCACGTGGTATGACGTCACGTGACACGTTGTATGACGTCACGTGACACATGGTATGACGACACGTGACACATGGTATGACGTCACATGACACGTGGTATGACGTCACGTGACACATGGTATGACGACACGTGACACGTGGTATGACGTCACGTGACACGTGGTATGACGTCACGTGACACGTGGTATGACGTCACGTGACACGTGGTATGACGTCACGTGACACGTGGTATGACGTCACGTGACACGTGGTATGACGTCACGTGACACGTGGTATGACGTCACGTGACACGTGGTATGACGTCACGTGACACGTGGTATGACGTCACGTGACACGTGGTATGACGTCACGTGACAGGTGGTATGACGTCACGTGATACGTGGTATGACGTCACGTGACACGTGGTATGATGTCACGTGACACGTGGTATGATGTCACGTGACACGTGGTATGACGTCACGTGATACGTGGTATGACGTCACGTGACACGTTGTATGACGTCACGTGATACGTGGTATGACGACACGTGTCACGTGGTATGACGTCTCGTGACACGTTGTATGACGTCACGTGACACGTGGTATGACGTCACGTGACACGTTGTATGACGTCACGTGACACAACTCACGTCGAAGAGTTTGATCTTGGTGCACCACGTGTTTTGATGCCACACTATAGGATCGTTGTTAGGACCGTCTATACAGTCGAGTTCTATACAGCGACATCCTTGTAACAAGGTTCTGATATACGCCTCCACTGAGCTGGCCCCTGTTAGCTGATGTCCTGGTATGTTAGGGTTAGGGGTATTTCCTTATATGGGTCGCACGTGTTGAGATGTCATGTGGTTTGCTACATTGCGTGACCACAAACGTGCAGAAATTACTGGAATTCCACCAGATTTTAACCGCTTTAAACGCTTAGTTTTTTGTTGCTAGATCCCAACAATTCAACAAAACCTTCAGTGCTAAGTTAACTGTTTAACTGTAGCGCTGTTCTATATTACATGTATTTTATAATGAATAAAGTATGTTTATATTGCTCCTTCCTGACACCAGCCTGTAATGTTTTCTCATACTATTTATTCCAAAATTCAAATAAATTTTACATCAATGTATTACCATCGTATTATTTTTAATGTTATTATTAATTATTATCATAGCATTTGTGTCCAGGAAACGAAGGAACTTGTGGTCAATACATTACTTATTATATCATATTATAACTAAATTACCTCACTCCTCCACGAAGGGGTGTTAGTGTACTTTTGTAACTTTATTGTACTTCTCAAGTATTAATACTTAATTTTTATGTTTTTCTTGCATATACAGTATACATATTTAATCTTAAATTATCATTTTAGTGGAACTATGTAAAAGGGGATCGTTGCTAGCGTTAAAACTGTTTTAACCCTGCCATAGTCAGTTGAAAGTCTGATAGCATATGTTCCGTTTGATTTGACCAAACTAATGCCTTTCATTGCTTTATAATAGTGCTAGTAAAATACCACTTGAAATCCGATTGTGAAACGCTCGGGTTGCTAGATAATTAGACAACTCCTGGCTAAAATATGACTTTATATTGTTTCTGGATGCGGAACTGACTCTTCCACATTCGTAAATTGCTAATTAATATTTAGAAGAATACACACTTAAACAGTTGATATGTTCGATGGAAATTGGAGTTTGACATCTGTTGCCGACAGTCTTAACGAGATTTAACCAGCATCTAATAAACATTTTTACAGTTACCAAAGCTTGCTTTTAAATACTTGATTTATATTTTGTTTCTAATCATTACCGAGCGTGCTAAATCAATTTACACTCGATTTTCGAGATTTCTGAAAGGACCCCCGACAGTTGAAACCAACTTGAATCGATGTATTTTCGGACGCTGATTATGAATCAACCCCCATGACATAGGGTTAAAATGCTCCCCTAGCAAGATATTGGCGATCGTTAGGGTTAGGGTTTCAGCATATGCTTTTTTAAGGGATTGGGTTAGGGTTAGGGTTGGGATCAGATTAGAGGGTTAGGGTTTCGAATAGTCGTTCAGGGCCACCTAGAGAACGGGTTGAAAAAGTCACGTGACATTCGAGTGTAGAGTGATAAATCATCATCCAATCATTACGCTTGATATTACCGCCTTTGTGATTTATATCATTCTTAACCACTTTTCGTTCACAAACCCATAAACATTTTAACTTCCCCACAAAACCGACTAACGAGAGTCTTTCCTTTTACTCACCCATAAGGTAGGTGTTGTGAGAGGAATTAATCCAATAGTAGTTTAGCGAGTAAACCATGTTGTCACTTTTCTTTATGTCGAATATATCGTTCTCTCTTGAGAACAACATTGTGTAGAAATCTCTGATTGGAACTTTAGACTCCTTTTTACTGACCTTCTTGCCGGTTACCCTCTTGCTCATCACGAATGTACGTTTCTCGGTGGAGATTTCTTGCTTCTGAAGGTTTTTAATGTCGTCTAAAGTTGCAAATATCATGTTGTTGTAGAAACCTAAAGTAAGTTATTGTCTGCCTATTGTTATGATTACCACTCATTAGGTTTTCTTGAATTTGCTAACATTTATCAAGTTTTTTAACTGTTCGTTTTGATAAGTAAAGGTTACCTGAATCCTTTTGCAAAACTTGTTGAACTGGTCAACGCTAAGTCCATGTTTTCCGTAGTTGTACCCTTCCAGAATAACTTTACCTAGAAGCCATGTTTCGAGCATCTGGGGAACAATGTTGGCGGTCTATGTCATTGACTTTCACAAGTGAAAGGACTTTCAATGCAAACTATAAATACGGTCTTTCTGGCCCTACTGTCATAATCACTACCAAATCAAGTCTTGAAGTACATGTATAAACATTCAGCAACTCACAAAAGCATGGAAGAATTCTTGGAGCTGCTTGAGGTTCATAGTATTTGCAGAAGTGTTAGAAAACTCCTGCCACCAATCTTTGTACTTTTCAGGCAGGTTGATGTTCAGGTAATCAGATAGTATGAGCTTGAAATCTAGTTAATATATTTAAATGTAAGCGGGAATATTAATTTTGAATGAAAGAAAGAAAGCGCTCGTTATATGTTATAGGATACTCCCTTCAAAGCGAACAAAAATCTAAATCTCATCTGAACAGTAAGACATCAACCCAAAACAAAATGTTCACCTCTGAAATGGAAGTCTTGGTTCCGGTCCGTGTCACCCAAAGCCTCAACCATTTTTCTGTGGACCCATCTGTCGTACCGAACATGTGTCGCAAACTTACCCACATTCTCGTCACTATTGAGACTGAATATGAGTTCCTTGAGGGACTCCAGGTCGTTTGGTAGTGCTGAACAGGAGAGAGTGTGATTAATGGTAGTAGTGTAAAAACTAGCGGTGATTAATTGTTAGTAGCAGATACTGGGTACTCTCCTTAAAGAACAGAAAGTGATAAGTCAACCTGACAATTAGAGAAAGTGAAAGTAAAAAGAAGTCGACCTGACAGGAAAAGAACCAATAGTGAAAGTGAAAGTGAAAGTGAAAGTGAAAGTGAAAGTGAAAGTGAAAGTGAAAGTGAAAGTGAAAGTGAAAGTGAAAGTGAAAGTGAAAGTGAAAGTGAAAGTGGAAGTGAAAGTGAAAGTGAAAGTGAAAGTGAAAGTGAAAGTGAAAGTGAAAGAAATCAACCTGATATGTAAAGAACAGAAAGCTCGAACGTGTTCCCATATCTGATTTCGGCAAGTTTGTGTCCCTCTTGAAGCTTGATATAAGAGGCGTTACCTCCAAAACTGTCAATCTCGTTCTCTCTTAGATGAGGATATCCCATGATCTCGTCCTAAAAGAGTCTGGGTTGTTTTTGGCCGAGATATTATGGCGAAAAACTATTGATAGAAATACGTACAATTAAGACACTGAACATCGCATTTTGGATAAATCCATAAACTCACCGGTGTTGGTTCTTTTCTTTGGACCTCCTGAATGTCCACATGTTTAATTGAGGAGTATTCAACTGAAGTGTAAAAACTTAGATTTTATTTAGCGTTTTTTAATGTTATATCATTCGTTACATAAGCACTAAAATTGATAATGCTATAGGCGTTCATGGCTTTATTGGAGGCTGGAGCCATTTCATGATCATGGTGACAATAGATTTATTCATTTAATTCATTGGTAGAAAGGAAATCGCTGAGGAGAGTTTTACTTATTATGCCATTGGACCCATCTCGACACAAACTTTTAATTTTAAGTGAATTCCGTTATCTTACTGTAGATAGGGTTGAGATCGTTGCGAGAAAGTCGTAGAGCGAATCTGAGAAGGTCGTGGTCGAAGTCGAGGTAGCAAGGATCTGATCTAGAGTTGACACCAGTAACTCGGTACCTGGTCACTGTGATCTGTGACAGGGTTATCAGTTTTAATTTTATCTATCGTCACTTCTTCTCTTCAAATTGTCCTCGCCTGTCAACGTGTAACCTTGATTTCGAACCAACTTCAGTTTTCACACTTACTAAATTAGTACTGACCCCTAATTAATACTTAACCCTAGTCCTAGACTGTATTCTTCTATGGTCATAGCATTAGCAGTGATTCCATGTTAAGTATCCATATGATATAGATTTTGAGTAAAAGAACATCAAATTAGGTATGATAACGTGATTCACCTAATATAAATCAGTGATTCGCCTATAAAAGCCATAATCTGTAAAAGTGCAATCGTTGGGATCATTAGAATACTTATCTACTAACTACTCACCACAGATTTTGAGGATCATGATTTCCAATTTGATTACCTTTATATCCGAAGAATGTACATTCTTCGGACCAGTTATTGGAATTTTGATCTCAGTCAAAACAATTCAAATTAAATAACAAGACAGCCGAAAATTAACCTCAATTATTACTCAATCTTAGTTTTTGACTATTTCCAGTACATTTCACTGAGCATTCACTTCAAGATTCTAGTCGTGCTCAAGGTTGAGTCTAGTCCGAGTGTGAGTTTTTACTTTGAGGTTCGTACTCGAGTTTTATGAATACCAAATTTGAATCTCAGGAAAACTTGAATAAAATAAACACGTATGTACTCCGCAAAAGTAGTAGCATAGAAATGTAAAAATAAGGTGGTACATACAGAGAAAAGAGGTGGAAAGTTTCCGGCCCAGGTCTTTGGTCGTGTCTCAGGTGGGACGTCTGGCCGAGCAGACCGGAAAAGAGGGGTCGAGTCTGTGTGGTTCAGACGACGCATCACGTGTCAAAATGCCACAACGTCACGTGTAAAACTGTCACAACGTCACGTGTAAAACTGTCACAACGTCACGTGTAAAACTGTCACAACGTCACGTGTAAAACTGTCACAACGTCACGTGTAAAACTGTCACAACGCTTCACTATTGATCAGATTTAGAGCCAAGAAAAGAAAAGAAAGTTACATCGAGACTTTCATTTTCATTTCTTGGAAGTTGTGAAATTGTAAATGTAAGTACTCAAAGTTTAGAGACTCTACATTCAACAGTCAGATAAAAAGACGTAAAGGTTGGATAGGCACCGTTTGGGTCATAAAGGACTTTGTTTACGAGGCAATGAATTCTTTAAAAACATGTTATACGTTTTTAAAGATTTCAGTTTAACTTATTTAACTTTTAAAGAATTCTTTAACGTTACTATTTTCTATCTATTACTGTTTGTATTATAATTTTGAGTAAACATTAATCGAGTAAACCGCTCGATTCCCAATCAATCAGCTCCGATAGTCTATATATAGACTATCGGAACTATATATAGAAGGTCTGCGAGATCAGATTTCACTTAAACGTTAACAAAACTGCAATAACTTCACAGTTACGTACAGAATTAAGTTACGTCCAGGATTAAGTTAAGTACAGAATAAATACTGTAAAATTAATCGTGAAAATAATCGTGTAATTCGAAATTGATTGTAAAATTGTTCGTAAAATAAATATAAAAAGAGTCGTTTAATCAAGTGTCCAATGGGTTGCAAAATGAATTGTAAAATGAACAATTAATGCAGGGTAGAATATGATCGTATAACCAACTAATTGAATACTGCATGTACTAGTAGTATAACCAACTAATTGAATACTGCATGTACTAGTATCAACAGCTTATAAAAACAAACAATATAGTGCAATAACCACATGCATATTGTATAAGGTATCATTCACACTCACATTAGTTAACATGTGCGACTTAGTACAATCTGAATAGATCGAGCTTTCTTGAGGGAGGTTACTTATAAGTTATAACTTGAGGATATTTGGTTTTGAGGATAAGGTATCTTAACAAACAGGAACATTGAACAAGTGCTCATAAGAGTTACACATTCTAAATACATTTATAGACACTAGACAGTATACACATATTGTATAGCGAATAGTAACACATTGTTACATTGTACAATGAACACTGTTATTATGTATGAGATAAACTTAAAAACAAGGGAGCAGCAACACGAGAAGGAAGAGAATCAAAATGTAATCGAGTAGGTGTGTGTAACCTGCAGTAAACTTCGGAAAAAGAACTTTTGCTTCTGAGTTTTTGGATTCAGATTAGCTGCGTTCCGGTAGGTAGAAAGTAAGAACACGGCAGGATGAAAAACAGTTGCGCTCGTTAGTAAGTACCTATGATGATACTACATTAGCCTAGCTATTAAGTTACACTTAAAGTATAGTATTACAGATCAGCTAGAATTTCACATCCTTCACAGAGGATCTTCATTACAGCCCTAATAATAAGTACCTATTTTACATTTCAGTGTACTACTGAACCTCCCTGTAAATGGTTATAATACCTATTGTACACTGCACAGTTTGTCAACTTCTAAGAATCAAGAAATTCGATAGACAATTCACAATTGGGTCAATAGTTGATATGCTTGACTGGGGCTTGATTCAGCAGATCATCATATTTTACCAAATGCTACGAGGATAAGTTACAATTGACTCGAATATTGGTTGACCGACGTGTTGGGGTGAAACATATAAATGATACGATAATTTATTTGAAACAGAAGCTTTTAAGGGGACATACACCAAAACCTTTTTTGCCGGGACCCGGGATTTGACTTCATATTATGAAAGTATAGATTACAACTGTAAGATTTGAGGCATTGAAAAAAATTTTTGAGAGTACGCACATTCGGAAAAAAAATTATTTTCTTTTTCGAAAGTTTTGGAAATTTTCAGAAGTCTGTCACTGTAATACCGATATTTCAGTCATTTTAAACGTTTTTTGGCTGATTTTTTAACTGAAAATTATTTACAATCCGTACAAGAAGCCCTTTAAAGGTTTTTATAATTAAAGAATAGATGAAGAAGTTACAGACCAAACAAGGTCGAGAGAAGCAAAATTGAAATTTTTGTAAAAATCAAAGTTGTATATTTTACCATTCACCCAGGTCATAAGATATCGCTTCACAAATTCTTGTGAGTGTAGCTGATGATCATATCCAACTTTTTGAAACAGGATTTCTCACAATTTTGAGTTTTAAGGAAAGAAATGTGGCCTTAAACGACTTAGTAAAATTCATCGTAAAAAAGGGCCAAACATGGCAGATTTAAGGCTTAAAATGCCTATAACTCAAAAAGCATCAATTTTTTTGAAATAATTTTTACAGAATCGTAATCAGCTTGAGAAGACAAATCTTTTTAGTACCAAATTTATAATAATTTAAGACACCAAATTTGTAAAAAAATGTGTACAAATTGTACAAAATTTATACAAGGGGGGACCCTTGTGTTCAAGCTAGAAAATTATTTAAGACAATTTGTCTTCTAAAATAACCTATTTGGTACTAAAAGATTCGTCTTCTCAAGCTGATTACGATTCTGTAAAAATTATTTCAAAAAAATTGATGCTTTTTGAGTTATAGGCATTTTATGAACCGTACTTTTAAAAGTACCGTGGAAGAATATGGGTTAAATCTGCCATGTTTGGCCCTTTTTTACGATGAATTTTACTAAGTCTTTTGAGGCTACATTTCATACATTCAAACTCAAAATTGAGAGAAATCCTGTTCCAAAAAGTTGGATATGATCATCAGCTACATTCACAAGAAGTTTTGAAGCGATATCTTATGACCTGGGTAAATGGTAAAATATACAACTTTGATTTTTACAAAAATTTAAATTTTGCTTCACTCGACCTTGTTTGGTCTGTAACTTCGTCATCTATTCTTTAATTGTAAAATCCTTTACAGGGCTTCTTGTACGGATTGTAAATAATGTTCAGTTTAAAAAACAGCCAAAAAACGTTCAAAATGATTGAAATATCGGTATTACAGTGACAGACTTCTCAAAATTTCCAAAACTTTCGAAAAAGAAAATAATTTTTTTTTCGAATGTGCGTACTCTCAAAAAAATTTTTCAATGCCTCAAATCTTACAGTTGTAATCTATACTTTCATAATATGAAGTCAAATTCCGGGTCCCGGCAAAAAAGGTTTTGGTGTATGTCCCCTTAAAAAACATGTGCTTACTGTTTTTCCTGGCATTAAGCCTCATCAGAAGTCGTTTAGCAGGTTAATTTCTAATTCAAAGATGACAGGAATAAACGTAGTTCTGTGGTGATTTTTAAGAAATGTGAGCAAAATACGCGCCAGCATTGTTATACGAAATTCGGTAAACACCCCAAAATCGCCATATTGAATATTCAGGTGCCTTAAAATTAAAATCCATGTTATCGTTAAAATTGAGTTAGAGATCTGAAATTTTGCAGGACGTCTAGACGTTGACCAAATCGACTGCAAAAACACCTTTTCAGGAGTATTGGGAAACGGGTTTTCTGTGACCCCTGTTTTGCGACAGATTGTCGTGAACTAGTGCCCAATTGTAAATGATTGGAAAAGCGAGCGACCGATTTCATTCTCGGTATCATTTTACATTTGAGAACGGTCATTCAAAAATTAATACCATTCCCATTTGTTTGGGAAAGAGAGACACTGGCAGCAGTCCACTCTACCCAATTATGAGTTTTGGTCAAATTTTATAAAAAACGGAATTAAATAAAGTCACGTCCAAGGACACGAATTTCACTTGCATTTTGGACTTTTTATCTTCTTTTTTTAGCGATAAATTTGTGATAAGCTTCAGTATACCTAGATATTACTAATATTAACTCTTCATGGTAGTATGCCAGTAAGATTGAATCAGGAGTCCTCTGACTGAAATCAATCAGAACGGGCAGTCGGACGGTAGGTATAAATTACAGTTAACAAAAAGCAGAGTCTCGCTTATCAGACTACAAAACATTATACTGATAAGGGAAATTTGTCGATATGACTTTCATTTCATAATGCATGGGTCGGCACTGTTGCTTATAATGCCAGATTTTTTGAGATAAACGTTGGATTTCATAACATCCTTTCTTGCGTTAGTGTCCAAGGTAGCATATATGCTTTTATATATAAAACCCCCTCTTTTTATTATAATCGTTTCTATTTTTGTAGCATCTCGTTGCATAACAACTAAAACTTGTCCTTCTGTTACTACTAGCATAAGAAATTCGTCACATCCGAAATATCACGGTCAACGTTTGTTGTTACTTATAATTATACTTTCACAGCAAGATGACGGAAACTTTGTGTTCCCGCTTCATCACCTCCCTCAAAAGATGTCTCCCCAGACTGTCACCTCCTCGAGGTAAAGACTTAGCTTTTCACAATGTGCTGGTTAACGCTTTTGCCGTCATGTTGATCTACTCCGCACACTTTGGGAGTTGTGCTATCGCGGTGAGTAAATAGTCATGTAGTCAGTAGTAATAGTCATGTAGTCAGTAGTAATAGTCATGTAGTCAGTAATTACTGTAGTTACTATAGTTACTGTAGTCAGTAGTAATAGTCATGTAGTCAGCAGTTACTGTAGTTACTATAGTTACTGTAGTCAGTAGTAATAGTCATGTAGTCAGTAGTTACTGTGTGTATATTGTAGCTCATTCCATATTATCTTAACTAAAAAAAGACCTTATCCTTGCAATGAGTTTATTCGCTTCCCCACCGGCTTTTCTTGAGAAAAATTTCAATCTACTAATCAAATTCCTTTAAATTTGGCACTTAATTAAGTTGGCTAAATTAATAATTAATAATACCCCAATCTCACGATATACTTCAATTCAAACAAATCTGTCCTCAGCCGATAGTTATAGAGTCAATGAAAGGGGTTGGAGGGATAGACACACATCTCCTGTTCAGTGGAATGGCAGTGTCCAGTGTAGCTACCGTTCTCTCTACTAGCTTCATCTCTCCTGCTGTGAGAAATAATGGTTCCGCCATGGACCAACAATCGTCTGGGATGTGAACTATTTGGAATATTAGATTTTGTAGACAGTGGTAACTTGTAACCCACTGTCCTCATATTGTCCACCCATTATCTCAACAGTTTTAACATTTTCAGATAGACAAACTGGGCACCAGATTCTGTCTGATCCTAGGAGGTATCTTCATCATAACACTGCCTTCTTCCCTCTTTTACCCAATCCCTGCTGTTTTTCTCACCTTCCAGGTAACTTATATTACAAATTGTGTGACGGCACGTCATATTGAGTGGTGTAACGTCACTTAATTTCAAACTGGAACTTTCAGTTTTCGTTATAAAGTTCCCTGATTTTTTATCGATAATTTGCTGACAAAAGTATAAATTAACTACACTCCGTGATTGTGTGACCAACATCTCAACTTGCCCACCAGGCAGTAAACGGAGTGGGTTGTGCTATTCTGAGAGCCGCCTCCCTTAAATTCCTTACGGACAACACTCCTTACGATAAGCTAGCAGAGTATAACGGCCTGCACTGGTCCATCTTCATGTCCTGCATCTTGGTGGGGAATACATTGCTTTTCATTGCTACAGGGAGTAATGATACCATCGACAACGATTTGAGGTAGGAAACTGCGGTCAAATTATCAAACCTTGACAGAATGATTTATTCTTGGCACATTGATTCAAGTACG
This sequence comes from Bolinopsis microptera, assembly GCF_026151205.1. Lineage (NCBI taxonomy): Eukaryota > Metazoa > Ctenophora > Tentaculata > Lobata > Bolinopsidae > Bolinopsis > Bolinopsis microptera. The sequence continues at coordinate 816,017 of NC_087077.1, forward strand.
CTCTAAAGTTATTTTGAAACTATACAATCATCTAGCTGTTCAGGAATCATAACTGAAAATATCCCAGGTTTCGGATTTGCATCTGTCTGACAACAATTGGGACGATTGGAGTGATACTGTACATAACAGCACTCAGAAGCGCAACAAAACCAGCACTGAAAACTCTTTCCTTCTAACTGACAAGGACACCTCCAACAGTGCTTCCCTATTTGGAGTTGAAGATTCGAAACAGAAGTCTGGTTTACAACTACAAGAGTCCAGACCTCAGAAAGGAAAGTTATTCCAGTCAGCGATGCTGCAGCCACTGGCCAGTTCTCCAATCAAAGGTCAGGACAGATATTCAGTAAGCGGGGAGTGGGCAGGTGAGATCAAGCCACCATCAGTTGACGAGGAATATCTAACCAGAGAGTCCGAAAAAGTTGGGTTCTGGGACTCCACTAAACATCTGTTGCAATGGAGCACGATTAACTTGGTGGTGGCAATGTGGAGCTGTGCTGTATTCCCCGCTCTATTCACCACTCTAGGGCCCATGTTTATTGGAAGACTCCTCCAGGATAAACGGTACGTGGCCCTGTTTGGGATCTGTGCGGGTGTAGGAGAGATTGGAGGGTCTCTGATCGCAGGCAAAGTGGTCTCCAGGTTTGGAATCAAGAAGTCAGCAGTGCTGATAGCAGTAATCGCCGGCTTATCTCTATTGTTATCAGCTGTGGCGTTCCCTCTGAAACCTGCTCAAGCCCCCTCTTCTCCCTCCCTCTCCAGCTCTCTTTCTCTTTCTGGGAATTTGTCTGGGAATTGGGGATTCCTCAACCGGGGTTATCCTATCCACTTTGATAGGCCGAGTTTACAAAGAGATGTCTCAGGCAGGGTATGCCTTGTATTCTTTGGTATTCAACGTAGCATGCACAACACTCTACTTGATCAGTAGTTACTGTGGGTTTGAGGTTGTGGTATGGGTAATGGTGTCTATTGTGTGCTCTACTTTGCTTTCCATCCTCCTGATGAGGAAAGGTAACATTGCGGCCGAGGAGAAGAACAGCTGAACTACAAATCACGACTCGTAACGATGACATCGTGCAAACTCAAAAGCGGCTATAGAGACTTTAAAAGTCAAAACTTATCATTGCATTTCCGATGGATAATATAAATTTGGTATCCTTTGTATCAAAATTTTTGGTATCATTTTTAACATTTTTGTGTCGATTATTAAAACAATTATTTAATAAAACGATCATTTATTTTTACCGAAAAAATTAAATAATATAAATGTATTAATCATGCAGCGGCTGCTGCTTAACAATAAACATTACATGGTAAATAAATCCGTGGATGCTTTCACCCAGTTCCAGTTCTCTTGTCAGGTAGTTGATAGTTCGACAGTCGAAGTTCTTTTGTTGAACTTCAGTATGTGTCGAACTTAAGTCCAGGTAGCGTGCTCTAGTTCGAAAGAGTCGAAAGAGTCGAACTTTAGGGCTTGTCGGACAGTACGTGTCGAACCGTTTTCGGTCCAGTAGATAAATCACCAGACTGGTCGTCGGTTTTTAGTCGATTATGTGTTATGTGGTACATGGTATATATCGTCAATATAGTGCATTCTATATACCTTATCGGACCTTATTTGGACAGACATTACTTGAGCGCTGGAGGCCCTAGCGTTCATTTTAATGTCCGTTCAAATAAAGTCCGTTCAATTAATGTCCGTCCAAGTTAAAGTCCGTTGAATTTTCAAAAAATTTTTCAATTCGAACTTTTTGTCCAGAATATGACAACTTTTTGATTTCAGTCAATTTCAATAGCTATCATTAGACTAAACTATATCGTTAAATTAATAAAAACAAGGTATTATAAAATTTTAACAATCAGAATTGTAAATATCACATTATTGCATGATCACTATACTATCTTGAAGTTGATCTTCGGCTTTTTCTACCTCCACATTTTCTCTTACAACTGGTTGTCTGTCCAACTCGTAGTCGTACCGGGCAATGAACGATCCCAACTGCCCTACTAGAGAGATACTTGAATGCCTAAAGTACAGCTTAAGCTTTATCTCTAGCCCCCCACTTGGTATAGGCGACCTTCGGTGGCTTATGTCAGCTACGATACCTTCTACCATACCACCCATCTCGATAAAGTAGAAGACAAACCGGGATATCTCCCTAAGTATGTGACCGCCGGCATCTAATCTAGTCCTGTAGGTACCTTCGTACCTTATCTGCACAGCGCAGATAAGCTTACTGTATGAAAAATGGATTTAAAAATCATTTGCTAAAATTAACAAAACGTCAAAAAAAGATGACAAAAATTAGGATTTTTGATGGTTTTGATTGCCTTCTAGCGTTCATATTAATGTCCGTTCATAATTATGTCCGTTCAAGTAATGTCCGTCCAAATAAGGTCCGATAAGGTACTCAATATAGTGCACTCTACTAGTACTATCAGGATGTATAATTATAATTTGGAATCACCGGGGTGCTATGATGCAGCCTTTCATAACTCCGCATATTTCCAATTGTGCTAGCTAACAATGGAGTCTGAGGTCAGCTCAACGGCTTAGTGGCTCAGTTGGTTAATCTGCCTGGCATTGCTTGAGGCACCAGGTTCGATTCCCGACTCTGTCACTAGCCGTGGGGTGAGCGTCGTCGACGCTCAGCTAAGAATCCTGAGTGGTCTATGCAGCCCCCCAGTCCACTCAGCCAAATACTCGAGAAATCGGGTGTGAGGGTTAAATGAGGAGCTGCCCATTGCAGCAAAGTCTCGGACGAAGAAAGTATGGTACACACTACCTTAACCGTCACTGACCTAATGTATAATTGAATCCTTCGGCTTCCTGTAATTGGCTGGTTACACACTTGTGTAACAATGTGGCTGTTGAAATGTCCGAAGTAAAATAAGTGTTGAGATTAACACTAACTTGTAGTGATCAATTGTATCGATCAGCTCCCATTAAGTTCAAATTTTACATTCACACAGCATGAGATAAGTGAACAACAAACGACCGAATAGACTTCAAGTTCGTAAAGGATCGTCGCTTGAGATATTCGGAGATTTCAAAACTTTTAGGAAAATGTTAATTTTCTGACATTAAATCAGAGGTTGGAAATTTGATATTCCAAACCTTTTAGATAAATTTGATAACCATCGATCATACACTACACATTCTCGAGAATTGCCAGTCACACTTATAGTCACTACACATCTTAAACAATAATCTCAGAATGTGTGTCTGTGTGTGTGTCTGTCTGTCTGTGTGTCGGTCTGTCTGTGCGCGTGTAATTTCCGAGCGGCTTAATCAAGAAAATGGTTAGAGCCACTAATGCATGTTTTCAAATATAATAGGCGGGTGTGGTGTGGAGTTAATAAGGGTTAATTTCTAAAACGATTTAAATAAAAATGGAAAGCGGTTCATGAATTGCTCACCTATTCCTAATGCGGGTTTTGACTCAGTGGCCGGTAAATACTCCTACCCTTTCTAACTGCGCCAGCGAGGCCGGGTTACACTAGTTCTTACATTCCATATGTTCTCAGGAGTCTAAACGTACTCCATGTGATGTAGGAAAATAGAACAATGATCTGACGACGAATGCCTGAAATATCAACACAACTTTAAGAATAATAACTTTCCATTTACCATACTTTATTGAAAACCGATCCACTCGTGAGCGCCAGTTAGAATTAGAATTTCTTGATAATGCTTTTGATTTTGTAAATTTTATTTGATTGTGGAATGAGTGTAGAGTAAAACATAATTTTCTAGTACAATTTCAATTTAACGATACAAGACTTAGTGGCTAAATATGTACTACAGAAACCACGGTAATTTAGCATTTTGACCTACATAATGTAGGTCAAAATGCTAAATCACCGTGGTTTCTGCGGTGACCGACAACTAAGGACCCCTCATTCAGGCCCCTGCAGCTATCACATCACATGGCCCAATCAGTGACATTTGTGATGTGATCCATATTCGAGCCGGACAACCAAGAACCTAGTGGTAGGGTTCACATGACAGTTTAGTAAGTAGCTGTGTATTATGAAGTATAATATTAAGAAGAGTTCATCTCTCGGCATGTGTTCACATAACGGACGTGAGCCAGGGTCGAAAGGGGCTGGTTCTCGTATCAGCCACTGCAGTACCATATTCACCGTGATTGGTTCTGCCTATTGATTATTCGACTGCTTTTGGACGGTTATAGTTGGGTTAGCTAGTTAGAATAAGATGTCGGCCCCCTATTGTTAATGATATGGTTTAATTATAATCATACATGGTTTGTAAGCTGTGGTCAGTTTACTACCACCCTCATCAGATAAACATTTCACGTGTGGCAGTGCAATTGTTTCATATTCTAGCTCAAACTTAGCTCTCCTTCAAAGTTTTATTGGTTTTCAAGAAAACAACAATTTCAAAGTTTGGCACCGGTAGTCTCTTAATAAGTTTCACGTCTTTGTGTTTTCAGTCTCGACTTTACCTCATCGCATCGGAGTTTGTTGACATACCACCACTAATTGTGCACCAAAGAAATAAATCCATTATATTGGTTCGATGTAATGAGAGACAGTCTAAACATCAAAAGTTTGAGAGCTGGAAGATTAAACAATTGGTTAGCTCCTCAAATTCAGCCCTCGGTGCAAGACCGACGATAATGAAACTTCTAGATAATTAAACAATGTAGTTGAGATTTGAATCTAAAGGATTGTGACATTCAGGGCAAATGAACGAGCGAGGACTATTGTTATGCAGCTGTTACGTACCGACTCAAAAACGGCTGAATCCCCGCCTAGAAAGAAAACTCATCTCACAGTTTTCTTAGTTATAAATTACTTCGACTTGGCGATTCAAATTTGTTTACTCCTATCAACTTAATCCTCTCGAGCAATGAAACATTTCTGTCCGGATCTGCACAGCACACGGAATGTTTAAAGTATCTCCAGAGGTTCTTAGTTGTCAGGGATATGTAAATGAAATGATTGGTTCTTAGTTGTCGGAGCTGATTGCATTTCCCAAGCTAGCATGTTAATTAGTTAACTAGTTAAAATTGACAGGTTCTTAGTTGTCCGTCAGCAGTTGCTGCTGAGTGCTGCTGCTGCAATATGTGTCTGCCTGCAGTGGTGTCTTTAGTTTTATTGGTTGTATGATTATAGTGTCAGTGATGGGCTCACTTAAAACAATTCTCATTTATCTTATTAATAACTATGATGCAATCTTGAGGCAATCTTTGGTAGTATTTAAAATTAAATACAATTAATCCACTCTATCTAGGATGTCTAGTTTTAAATTTTGTAAATTTCATGTTGATTGTTGAAGTTGAACGATTGTGGAACCTTTTGGTGAGCTGGATACCGAAACATTTGGCTGAATTTTTGTGAAACTTGATTTTGATAAAGCAGTTGACCCACATTGATAAATAATCTAAAAGAAATTACCAGGTAAATGGCCGAAGTAAATATGGGCGACCTCTTCGGTGGTCTCAAGGTCGGTGGTGGGTGGTCTCCTGATGACAAAGAAAAGCTCGAGGGTGTTTTAAATGGTGTTGTAGGTGGTGTAAAGGAAATCTATGATCATATTCACGATCACGATGAAGTGGTTTACAACGAAGAAAATAAATACTTGTTCAGCTATCTCTCAAAACTTCGTTTTTCTTATAGAGTCGATCCAAAAGAGCCGTCCCTGCTGTCCTATGTTAACCAAATCTTTAAGAAATCTCAAGATTTGGATATGGAGGACAAAAAATATCATGAAAATCATTTCAAGATAATGAAGGAGGATAACACGCACAGCAAGTCGTACTATTTGGACGATAGTCACAGTTTTGCCAAGGACGTTGCTACTGGATTCAACGTTGGAGGATGTTACGGAGCATTTTGTCTGGGAGCGCTGTTGTCAGCTGACTACAGCTCATCTTCATCGTATAAGTATAAAACAGCTCGTTATGAGAGATTAGTAGTTGCCCAAAAATACATTTGCCTCGCGAAAAAGGATTTCAAAGAATCTCCTACTGAGTATCTCACGACAGGGTTTAAGGAAACTGTTGCAAAATATTCTGATCCTAAAGATCTTGAGGAGCATTTGGGGACGTTTTACGCGTGGAAAATAAAACTTGGTGGGTGCATCAAGAAATCATTCGTAATGGAAATATCCGAAGATGACGATCAGGAAAAAATAGAAGCGGAGCTAATACTTCACTTTGGGCCAAAGTTTTTAAGTCCGGGGTCAGCAGCTAGCAGTACCAAGTATATCAAAAGAAAAAGCAATAAAACAGCAAGCTTGAAAATGGAAATGTCAATGAAAGGGGGTAAACCAGAGCTTTGGTTGGCTGAATCAGACGAATCAGACGAATCGTCAACAAAGACCGGGAACTCGGACTCAATCCAACAGCAATGGGCAAATTCGTTTGACAATACCAATTTATATCCAATAGCATATGAACTGAAGCCAATATGGGAGCTTGTCAAGATACTCGACAAAGACAAAGGTGAACAGTTTGAAGTTTATTTGAAAGAAAAGTGGGAGAAACTTGAAATGGAGATTAAGGGGGCTTCTTTCTTGAATTCTAAAAGTGGACACTCGCTGGAAAATGTCAAAGAAATCGTCAAGTTTTGTAATGATTATGTGAACACATGCGAGGAACATCTGGTTAGAGCTCAAAACAAAATAGAACAATTTTCGTTCATCATCCGCTTATTCGACTTCAAAAGATATGATCATTGGAAAGATGCAGCCGAGGAGGGAAAAGAAGTTTTTACTCAATTGATTGTTGATATCGATAATCCTTCGAAAACGATCAAGGATCTCATTGAATTCGCAGAGAAAAAAAGTTCATACTTCAGAATTCATGCGGAGGAGAACAAGGGCCCATACTGGTCTGAGCTCTATAAAAACCATTCAGAAAGGCTGATGGAAGTTTGTAAAATGATAGAAGAGGGTAGGGCAAAGCTTACATCCACAAACCCTGTTGAATGCAGTGAAGACACAACTAATTGATCAAGGAAATAGGAATCTGACATTTTAGTATTTTAGTATTATCTTAGTATTATTTTTAAATTATGTCAGTAAGAAACAGATCTAGACATTTTTAATTTTTTCCCATTTTTAATTTTGTAACATTTTAATGTACAATTTAGAATGATTCAATAAGCAAGTATTTGCAGAAATGCATGAAAAAACTGCATGGATATCTTAAAAATTATGCAGAAAACGGTTGGAAGTTTTTAAATGACAGACGAGGACAGAGCAAAGCATAGACCCACACAAGTTTTGAACAGCGAAGATAAATCTTATTGATCAAGGAAACAGAAATTTCAGTATGTTAGACTTTAGTAGGAAACAGACATTTTTATCATTAATAAATTACTCTTCACTACTTAATGAATGAAAGTAATTTGGTTTTATTTTCTTACTCAAACCATAAATTAATAAATCGGGTCAACTCGCTAAAAGGAATTGTGCATGTGACAAACAATCAGTATAGCAGAGTCTGGCAAAGCTCCAAATTTGTCTGCGGAAGCTCCATCGATACTCTGTGAACCATGAGTGAACACTAAACATTGGTAAATTAAAATTTATTGGCGAGCGCTATTTCTGTTTTTACTCGCCCTTGTTAAACAATTGCAGATCAGAAGAGACTTAAGGAATTAAGGGACAATAGATTAAAAGAGACTTAACCACAATGGCCAGATTTATCTACAAATACAACTTGTGAAGCGATATCAGTTTTACAATTAATCTTCTAATACATAATAGCTGATAGTAATAAAAATTTACCTGGAAAAAATACTATTTCCAGGTAATGAAGCTGAAACCCGAACTGATGTGAGTACAATTTCAATTTAACGATACAAGACTTAGTGGCTAAATATGTAGGTCAAAACGCAGTGGGGTGAAATTACTAAATTACCGTGGTTTTTGCAGTTGCTGCTGCTGCAAATGTGTCTGCAGTGGTGTCTTTAGTTTTATTGGTTGTATGATTATAGTGTCAGTGATGGGCTTACTTAAAACAATTCTCATTTATCTTATAAATAACTATGATTCAGATAAAGGTAATCCAAAACGTGCTGTGAGCTGCTTTGTTAAGAATGTTTGCAATTTTGCATTGCTGTCGTTTTATTGTAAAATTATATGGTGCCGTTTTATATTGACTTTTAGTTTCAATTCTGTTGAGTAAATGAAAAGGTAACGAGGCAATCTTGGGGTAGTATTTAAGTACAATTAATCCACTCTATCTAGGATGTCTAGTTTTTTGATGAATTTTCGAGAAATCATCTTTAAGAGCGGCGAATTGGAGTCAATTATTGGAGATGAAAGATCAGCAGCAACATTGCCGCCTGAACCAGATGACGGCCCAGACTTTGAAATAGAACCAAGGGATGAAGATGAGCTGTCAAATAGGGAAGGTTATCATGACTTGGTTGAAAATGTGCAATCCATGGAAATGGTTTACCATAAAGCTACTCCAGTCACACCAACAACATCCGATAGACGGCTAACACCTCCACCCGAGCCGAGAGTCCAGGCTCATGAAATTGATTATCATAAATCTAAAAATTATGGGAGGACGAGTAGGGCCGAAATCCCTTTTGAATATGGTGAAAGCAAGCAAAGAACATCCGATAGTGTGCTTACACCTCCACCCGAGCCGAGAGTCCAGGCTCATGAAATTGTTTCTGATTATCATAAATCCTCAAAATATGAGCGGAAGGGTAGGGAAATCCCTTTTGAATATGGTAAACGCAAGCAAACAAACAACGTGATTTTGAAGCCACCTGCAACGTTTCATCAAGTTGGTTTTAGAGAAGTCCATTCTAACCAAGAAGGCACTGAAATCTTGTTTAACTATCTTTCAAAACTTCGTTTTTCTTATCGGATTAATCCGTCAGAACCGACTCTCCTCTCCTATGTTGACGAAATATTTATGCGACCCGAAGATACAAAACTTGACCATGAAACGTATTATAGAAAATATTTCACTATCATGGAGGAGGATAACAATTATAGCAAGTCGTACTATTTGGACGATAGTCGCTGTTTTGCCAAGGACGTTGCGACTGGATTCAACGTTGGAGGATGTTACGGAGCATTTTGTCTGGGAGCACTCATGTCAGCTGACTACAGCTCATCTATATCCTATAGGACTGCTCGTTATGAGTCCTCAACTATCATCGAAAAGTACATCTGCTTTACGAAAAGGGAATTCAAAGAACACCCTGACAATTTTCTCACAGCAGGGTTCAGGGAAACTGTTAAAACATATTCTGATCCAAAGGATCTTGAGGAGCATTTAGGGACGTTTTACGCGTGGAAAATAAAACTTGGCGGGTGCATCAAGAAATCAGTCGTAATGGAAATATCCGAAGATGATAATCAGGAAAATATAAAAGCGGAGCTAAAAGGTCAGTTTGGAGGAAAACTTTCAAGTCTGAACTTGGGATCAGCGGGTAGTAGTACCGAATACACCAAAAGACAAATCAATGAAAAAGCAAGCATGAAAACGGAAACGAGAACTAAAGGGGGTAAACCTGAGCTTTGGTTGGCTGAATCAGACAAATCATCTTCAAAGCCCTCGAACTCCGAGTCAATCAAACAGCAATGGGCCAATTCGTTTGACAACACCAATTTATATCCAATAGCATATGAACTGAAGCCAATATGGGAGCTTGTCAAGAAACTTGACCAAGACAAAGGTGAACGGTTTGAAGTTTATTTGAAAGAAAAGTGGGAAAAAAATGAAGTAGAGATAAACAGGGCAACTTTTTTGAATTCCAAAAGGGTAAGCTCACTGGAAAATATCAAAGAAATCCACAGGTTTTGTAAAGATTATGCTGAAACATGTGAGGAACAAGAGGTTAAAGCTCAAAACAAATTAGATATCTTCTCTTTCATTATCTGTTTCAGCGAAAGGTTTGAGAACTGGAAAGAAGCAAGCAAAAATGGAAGAGAAGTTTTTAATCAATTGATTGCTGATATCAAAAATCCTGAGAAAACAATCAAGCAATTCAGAGAATTCGTAGAAAAAAAAAGTTCGCACTTCAGAATTCATGCGGAGGAGAACAAGGGCCCATACTGGTCTGAGCTTTATAGAAACCATGCAGAAAAACTGACGGAAGTTTGTAAAATGATAGAAGAGGGCAAGGTACAGCGCAAACTGACAAAGGTTTTGAACAGTGAGGACAAATCTTCTTGATCATATGGAACAGACATTTTAGGATGTACATTGTACAGTAGAACCTCTATCATCTAGATAATATAGTAATTATCGGGGGACAGTGAACACAGAAAATGCACGGTATATAAAAACCGGTTTAGAGCGGTTCGCATAATCCCGTTCTCCAGCCTCTGATCACAAATTTAGCCCTTCAAGTGTCTCATATTATATACTCCATACGCACGTATTTTGTCGTATTGTGATGGGACATGCAGGTCGATAAGTGCTCAAATCACCATAATATATGGGCTATCATAAATCACAACTGTAGCACAACACGAGCCAACGTTGACTAAAAGTTTGGGAGAAAGGAGGAGGCCCGGTATATCGAGGCACCCGGTTTAAAAAGTCACGGCATATAGAGATTATAATGCATTATGGCGTGGCAAATATTCTATACTACTTCATACGTGATTTGATTATGTTTATTCTCCCACTTGAATCATAAGCGTACAATCTGTATTCTGTAGAGGAGATAGGCTGACCATGTGGTTAAATTACGCGCGCGCGTCAGCTTTATGTCACGGTAATTGCTGAAAAGTCAGTCTTTTTATGATGATATGCTCTAGCGCCTTCCTTATAGCAAAACATTATTTTACACTTTTTGTTTCTCAAAAAACTGCGCTAAAAAACTATGAGATATTACGAGGATTACTCTGTTCACGTCTTCAGGAGAGAGGTAAGACACAGCAATTCAGTTTATCAATAGTTTATGTCAACAATTTATTATCAAAGCAAATACAAATTTTGTCATATTGGTCAAACTTAACACTGTAAAAAAGTCACAACTTAGGTCCATCAAATATCAAAAAGCAAAACAATTATATTCCACTTTAGAAACACATCATTACGAGTTCAATACATGATCAAAAAAGTTGTTTTCTCTATAAAATTCTCAGTTCTAAAGTACAAAGGATCTTTTGAAAATGATTCTGGGGAAATTCTATTTTTCAAAGATTTGCGTTGTTTAATAACACGATGACTTTTAACAAAGCTTACTATATACTATACTACTAAATTGCCCCATGAAACACGATACACAATAGTAAACCATACAAATATGATCTGTACGTGTTTTTAGTTTCAAATCAGCCGGGTTTTTTCAAAAAATATAAAAATTTATGTAAATGGCAAATAGTAAAATAACGATCACACAGGTCACAATTTCATTTCACATAAAAATAACAACACCTAAACGCTATTTTCTCTCGCTCTTGAATACGATCCATTGTATTCACATAATAATTATCTCAGAGATGCGCATTGCTCAAGTTAAGTTAATCAAAATACAATTCAAGTTCACTTTTCTAATGACTATTAAATATTATACCTAGCGATATCTCGCACTGCCAGCAGCAGCAATAGCGAATATTTTGTTTTTCTTTCTCATCTCCCACCACATTTCATACTCCTCTACATGTAGGAGATATCTCCTGATAGGACCTGGGATCAGATCCGCAGAATCCACCATTCTCTCACAAAACCCAACTTTCGTAGTAACAGTCAGATACTTGGTTTCCTGGTCCAAGTTCTCGTTTTCCAGAAGCGCGCGCCGCGCGAGACACGACGTTTTGCGCTTGATGTGCGGTATTGAGTCGTCAGTGTTGGAGGGTTTGTCGCCGCGGTGTGTTAGAAAGCCGCTAGAAGGAGGCTGGGTCAGCTCTAGTAACTTGCGGAGGTTGCTAGGTCCGGTGAGGCGGCGTATAGCTAGTCGGCACAGAGATTGCAGGCTGGGAACTGTACCTGAAATGGGAGGTGGGTTAGTAAGTCATGTGGTGTGACGTCATGTCACGTGGTGTGACGTCATGTCACGTGGTGTGACGTCATGTCACGTGGTGTGACGTCATGTCACGTGGTGTGACGTCATGTCACATGGTGTGACGTCATGTCACGTGGTGTGACGTCATGTTACGTGGTGTGACGTCATGTCACATTGTGTAACGTCATGTCACGTGGTGTGACGTCATGTCACATGGTGTGACGTCATGTCACGTGTTGTAATGTATGTAATTTGTACACAAACCACAGTAAAGTGGCTAATAATTGTCCAAGACAAGAATTACTGAGAAGTGATGGTAATTGTGGGGTGGTAGCCGAGGATTGCTTGCGCAGTTTTAGTACACGTAAATACCAGATCTCTATAGTGACTTAATGCGTTGGTATGCCACGTGACGCAACAGCAAATACCACATTCCTGGCAAGGCACATGATTTGGTGTAATGTTTAACTAGCTGTGCTGCAACATCAGGTCACTCCCTGTATATTAAAGTCACTATTGTATATTAAAGTCACTATTGTGACGGTACATTACAACTAGACAGAAACAAAGTGCGAAGGGCCTGAACGGAACCCCTCAGTTTCAGTTCCTTGTTTAACACTGCCGTACAGCAAGGACATTCGCATATTATATAGTACAGCAGACAGTATTTGTATTGTAGATATAAATAATAAACAAGCCTGATATTTGATAGATCAGAAGATAAATTGGTCTGAAAAATACAGTCCGTTACAGACACTAAATACTTCTCAAATAAGTCGACAAATACTAATTGTGTACTCAGAACACTGGTTATTAGTTGTGTACTGGCTATACTACTGGTTATACTGGTTATACTGGCTATACTGGCTATACTGGTTATACTGGCTATACTGGTTATACTGGCTATACTGGTTATACTGGCTATACTACTGGTTATACTGGCTATACTACTGGCTATACTGGCTATACTGGCTATACTGGTTATACTGGCTATACTGGTTATACTGGCTATACTACTGGTTATACTGGCTATACTGGCTATACTGGTTATACTGGCTATACTACTGGTTATACTGGCTATCACAAACAGTTGTTATACTGACATAATATCTCCGATTGTTGTGTTACATACTGTACAATAGATTTACAGATCATCCCAGTACTTGGTATAATATTCAGTATCATAAACTCTGAGTATACTCACTAAACTAGTACAACAACACACTCCACAATCCTAACATTCCATAATACTGTGTCCAGACACTATCTTTTAAAATTACACGTTCCCCGTCATATTTTAGGGGCGGAGGAGACCATTACAGTCGGATTTGCGGTGCCTTCTTAAAATACTAGCCTTGATCTAATCGTATTATTAACATTAAAAGCAGTAAGATAATATTTAAGATTCCTAAGAAACGTTCAACAAACTCTTTACTCTACCCAGATGCTTATTTTCTAAACAAGACCTGTTTGTAGACATCGTTAATTTTTAACTATGTAATATATTAAATCATCAACATATGGCAAATATTCAAGGGTTTTTGAAGCAATGACTGTTTGCTTACCTTACAACTCTACTCTACCCTACTCTACTATAACTCCTGTAATTAGAATGTTAGTAGTAAGTCAAGTCAGGAGTTACACTTATTTACACTCAGTTACACTCAAATACACTCGATACCAGAGCGTTACACTCAGTACCAGAGCGCTTACATCACCACTATTTTAAACGTGGCTAGCCAGTGACGAGCTGGTAAAAGCACAAGTGTTGTTTCTTGAAAAAGAAAGACATTCCAAGAGGAGAGCCGTCTGTTGGGAGTTTTTAAACTGTAGTATTATTATATTCAGTCACAACACTGCGACACCTGTATTCTGTAGTCATCACCTTGTAGGTGCAATATTAGAAGATATGCAGACAGAAAGGTTAAAAAGTGAAACTAGAAACCCTACCAGAGTTTACAGTCATTGTTGCAATGTCTGATCTAGATACATGTGTCTTAAAATAGGCATGATGAGAAAACCAGCACCCACTTAAACTTCACTCCATAAATATTAATCTTTGCCATTAAATCAATCTATAAGAACTTGCATGACCATTATATCGCAAGCCTCTCTCTCTCTATTCAGAACAACACCTGGGGCCTGAATGAAAGATCAGTAATCAGTTCCGCATGACATCAGTTCTAATAACTATATCTCTGTAACCAGATGTTTCAGTTCTAATAACTATATCTCTGTAACCAGATGTTTCACCCAATTAACAAACATACCAGTACTAATTGTAGTTAGCATGCCATCCAACGTCCTTATATTGGTTAAATACATTGCAGAAGCAGAATCCCATGCGGGCTGGACAATTACATCACTCCTAACTAAAGTGCTTATTCAAGTACTCCTGAGGTTATAACTGTGGTTATTGCTCCAATTACATCATTTAACATGATCCCCTTGTTCCCCTTGTTCATTTTCCTATAATGTTACCGACAAAGAGAGAGAGAGAGTTACAAATTTGAAACTTAAGGGATACGTGAAATAGGAGTGAAGGAAATGTACAGACGGATATTGCACGTTCATATTATAGTGATTGTAGCAATCTTTTATCAATGATCATCTTTTATTTCTCCCACTGATTATCATCTGTAAATTGCTTATTTATTTATTCCTTATTGACTTGGATTTCCGACATCTCCTCAAGGCTAGGGTAGAGATAATAACAGCTTCTAAATAATACTTAACATGTGATAATATCATACACTAACTGATATCAAGAGTTATAACATTTCACTATTAATATTCTATAAATAGCAGATAAGATAAAATGACATCAGGAGATATATTGTCTGTTAAACTCAGCACTGCAAGGAGCAAGGGAGTGACAGATTCTGCAACGTTTCCTTCATTTCTTCACAAATTAATTACTTCTCTACTACTTCATGTGGCCTAGGTATGGTGAAGTAAATTGACAGTGGCACAATTTAGATCGATTAAAATTAGAATAAGTAGTATATTCACATAATATTCAACCTTATAAAGTACTGTTTGACACACCTTCAAATTGTACATGATAAAAAGAGTCAAAGATAGACACACCTTACTAAAGTCCTTATAGAACATGTTAGAGTTTGTTGTTTATTACATCATCAACTACTGATACTACTAATGTAACAGATTTACATTTGTTATGATAACTGTGACAACTTTAAAATCATGAAAACTATTGTAATATCACAACATCTTTTATCAATATTTGATAGATCGGCGAGAGACTAAACCAGCTTCAATTTCAACTGACATGAACTTAATTAAATACAGATCACTGGAATTCGTCTACTTGCTTATACAACTTCTCAAAAATGTGAATACAATTTACAGAAATTTGAAAGTATGCGTTTTTTGTGTGTCAGATCCTAGTAGACAGCTACAATTGCATTGTGAGTAGTATTCGCTGTCATATTGCAGCATGTCTTTGAAGAAAATGTCAACATAAAGAACTGCACTCTGCAGGCTCCTGCTAGATCCTGCTGGGTGTGATTATTGTGATCATGACAAAAAGTCTAGACACACTATCAGAGAACATTGCACAAGATCGCCCCTACACTCAACTAGTAGCTACACCAATACATTTAACAGTCTACAGCAGCTCAGAACCAGTGTTTTAGGACATGTCATAACATGCCCAGATCAACTATTCCATAAGATCAACCTGATACTCCTGACAAGAGTTGGGGAGATGTGATATGTCTAGGTAGAATAACTTCGCAGCATGATAAACGGCTACATGGCACAATGCACATGTGTATTGTTCTCACTGTGGATTTAGTGGCTAATTTGAACTAATAGATAGAGGAAAATAACGGGGATGTTTACTTACCCAGATTATATGACTGGAACTTCAAATCTGGGAGGGTATGACGTCACAGGGTATGACGTCACATTCCTCTCAAGTGTACTGTTTTACTCCAGGTTTTGACAAATTATTTCCCGTTAGTAAAAGACAGATGTCATACCCAAAATCACACTATTCTATCTACATAACACTTGGTAGGCGTGGTAGTGGCAAAGTAAACAACTTACAATTGTCTTGTCAGGATACAAAGCATTTGAAATACCGCCACATTATGTACACATGATTTATTAATTAGATTTAGAGATGGTATATAAGGCGCCATTAACCATTTACAAACGTAGAATAATTATATTATCCAAATTTGTGAACTTTCCTAAACTGAGGCTAAACGTAAGTAACTATAGTTAAACTTATGGTAAACATGGTGATGATTGCCGACTGCGGCTTCTAGTAGACGTGATGTGGCTGCTCTATTTTATTTATTAGGCAGTATTTTTGGCTGGACTTCTCGAAATAATTTTGAGCATGTTTATGGCGTGGGAATTGTCTGCGGAAACCTCACACGGGACGTAAATAGAAAGTTCAAGGTTTAAGTCACCTCATATGAACGTCATTCTATGTCTAACATTATTTTCTCAGTCACAACATTAAGAGTAGAAAACATTATAATTATTCACAAGTAATGTGCCAACAACACTCGGTGCTTTACAGTACAATCCCACACACTTATCATCCGTTATTATATTGTAACATTTGGTATGCCGTCTGTAACTTCTTAACAACAACATTTCCGCTCCAACATAATTACAAACACCCATCAACCCGCCAATCAAAAGCCAGGAAACACTTCGTTAACCAATCAAATGTATTGGTCAAAACCACGTGACACTAAAAAGTTTATTGTGTCTGTAATGAAAAGCGGCTGCTGACCAATGGGAAGGACATGAAGTGTATGCCACAGTCACGTGGTCTCGTTTTCTATGCGTATTTTATGTGCAGTTTCCGGTGATGGTTTTTGCTCGCCAACACAGCCACACGACCTTAGACCAAATAGCCCGGCAAAAGTGATCTCTCCCAAATTTCAGGTGACGCCCAAAATTGATTTCCTGCTTACTCAAAGTACCAGATTCCTTCTACACACGGAGCTATCAGGGTTGCCTCCCAGTTCCTGATTTGTCTAGAGAGATTTCCCGCTCAAACAGGAAGAGAGTAGTTTGGCTGGGTATGGTAAGGTATAACAAGTGCGAACATGTCCTCCTTCTCTCGTGTTCTGGAACAATATCTTCAAGGACACACTACTCACGGTACGTTTTGGATGAAGGCTGGAAATGAGACCCACAAAAGGTTTTGAGCTTAGTTCAAGTCAGAAACACAGTGTTCCAGAATAGTTCCAAAGAATCACCAGGCCATAACCCTGGTATTCAGTGATTATGAATATTAATGTTATAGTTGCCAGCATTGTGCAACTGCAAGTTGACCGCACGGCGCACTGTATTTTAGTTAACTATAATCTTATAATGTGTCAGGAGCTAATATTTTAGCTAGAAAACTAGTCCAATACTGAGTAACTTTAAATTAATATACACTGTTCAGGATGTAAAATATAGCCCCTTAGTAACATGAACACACTCAGTAGCACACATCTACATCACTTATTATAGTTCAGGAGGAACCACAGAAAATGGAGATTGAGAAGCTAAAAGTTCAGCATATCTGGAATGTACTCACTTTCAGAGGCTGCTGAGTGCTGATTTGACTGTATTCAAGTTAGATCCTACAATCCTGGGATTTGGTGATTCTAAGAATTGCGAGTTCAGACAACACCTCCATCTGTAACTAGTCAGCACTCCTGGGCACAATCCCGAGAAGCTAACCAACAAGTCAGCCTTGTTGACAATCTTGTTAACAACAGGAGGGAGACGGCTCACTACAATAACACATCACACCAGCTCAGTGTGACCTATAGTGTGACCTATAGTGTGACCTATAGTGTGACCTACAGTGTGACCTATAGTGTGACCTATAGTGTGACCTATAGTGTGACCTACAGTGTGACCTATAGTGTGACCTATAGTGTGACCTATAGTGTGACCTATAGTGTGACCTATAGTGTGACCTATAGTGTGACCTATAGTGTGACCTATAGTGTGACCTATAGTGTGACCTATAGTGTGACCTATAGTGTGACCTATAGTGTGACCTATAGTGTGACCTATAGTGTGACCTATAGTGTGACCTATAGTGTGACCTATCAGCAGTGCAGCTCAGAGGTCAACATGATAGAGCTCCTGTTAAACACATTTCAAGAGACCTCTCTCTCTCTTGACTAACTGACTGGCTGGTTATGACATTGTGTTCAGTGTTTTATTATATGCTTTTGAATGGCAAAAACCTTTCATAACGTTGAAGTATGGAATTAAAGATAGGTAGGTGACGTGAGTAGCTTCTAAAATTGGAGAATCGCCCAAAATGTGAGAACATTTACGTCGACACCCACCAGTCACCACCGGCCCAGTCAAGTGTTTTCAGTCAAAACTCTGTAATGACAGGCTATAGATAAGTTGTAGGTTTAGGAATTAGGAGCTAGGACACTGCAGTGCTGGTGTTGTCAAATAACAGGGGATATCTAGTGTGAGGTGTTAAACCAACATGTTGTAGAGATTGTAGACAACAGTAGATACTGTCAACAGTCTGCACTTCAAAGTGCCGGGCACGACTCTGTAGAATCGTAGACTGTATAATGGTATCTAGCAGTTAGCTTTATCTCACTGTGTACTGACTACTGGGGTATATATATCAAACATAATACTGGTAATATATTCTGTTTGTCTCACGATAGGACTACAAACATTGTACTGTTATTATTATTATTTACTATTGTCAATGGTTCATGAAATTTACATTAGATTTGTGAAATGAGCTATTTTGGTATCTATCGTGTGAGCAAATTTGAATCGAGAAAATTCCAAAAATCCAAGAATTTGTTCCAGTCATCACTTACATGACAGCTCAATTCATTACCAGGTTGAAACATGCAGGTAAAATTGGTAAAATTGTTGCGCCGCTTGGTAATTCCACTTCTGCGGGCTCTGAGTATGCAGTTTTAGATTTTTATAAAACTATCAGCTAAGTGTCATCTTTAAATAGCACCTAACTCACACAACATAACCACACGGCTACTATATTCACCATAATTTGTGGTGTTGTCAACAATTATGTGCAAATAATGCGGTTCACAAGATAACACTTTGACACTGTCTCTACATTCGCCAGACAACATTCCACACTGTGTGTTGTTCTGGTTTAACCACAGTATTTTTAACCACAGTATTTTTAACTGGCACAGTATTTTTAACCACAATTATATTAACCACTTTTTATATTATATCTCAACATGTTATAAGGCTACTTTCCATTGTAGTTTTTAATGTAATAAAGAGTGAGGTCAGTGAGGCTGAAATACAAACCAATCAAGTGGCTCAGTGCTTGATAAAGCTACTTCAGCAATGGAATGATAAACGTATCTTGAGACACATATCGTGTGTTACCTGATACATTTATTAAATAATGAAATGGATACAGTTATTGTATCTCTGTTACCTGATACATTTATTAAATAATGAAATAGATACAGTTATTGTGTTATACTGTTAGATACAGTTATTGTATCTGACAAAAGTTGAGGCTGATATAATAAGATAATTACCAAGATATCCGGATATCTGATACTCCAGATAACATCTGTAATTTATCTAAAAATATCTCTTCACAGACAGTGAGACCTTACATTTTAATAATCCCTAAGAAGGGGTACCCCCCCTCCCTAAGCTAAGTTCAGGCTTGAGATCGATAATTAACATTGTTACAAATTTATTATATTTTAAATCCAGCGAAGTGTTAATATAAGAGACTTTCTGCAATAATAACGCCGGGATTCTTTTGAAACTGTGCCAGTATATTCCCTGTAGCACACGTGTGTAACAAATTAGAAAGTCGCTAAAGTACAAGTTTACTACAAGTCTCAGTTTTACTTTATGTTACAGTAGGGGGTGAAACCTGTAATCGCTGTAACTCAGGTGATCTCAGTAATATCCTAACACGTGACACCATGTGACACCACGTGACAGGAAGACTCATGTCACATGTGACACCACGTGACATGTCACATGTGGTACTTTGTCTGCTCCGCTGCGCTGTAACAATTTCAATACATATATACGATTTTATCCTTGTAAAAAGTAGAAGAAACTATTCAATTAGTAACAATTATTGGCTGAGCTTTCTATTTTGATATACGTCAGTTCTATCAATCTCCCATCTTTGATCGGGTTAGATAGTTAGTGCAGTTTACCGAGTACCCAGTAGTAAGCAGATCCGGTAATTTAACCCAAAATATACATCACTCTCTTCTCTCGTTACTTCTTATGACTAAATCCAACAGTTCACGCTAAATTAGATTAGCGAAAAGAATTTCGTTTTAAATTTAGCTACATTTTACACAAGCGGCTGCACGATGTAATGATATCTAAATAAACACTGAAGATAATAAGTAACTGAACAGGCCATGTGGTAGTTACATTTCCAGTACACTGCTCAGTACCTACTTTTTCCCTTTATTCCAAACATATCGAGTCAATGACGTAGGCTGCAACTTGCACTCTGTTGTTATTTTTGGCAGGAAAGTTACTCAAGCTGGCCTTTGGTACCTAGACTTCCTTATTTGGCCGTTTGAGTGACAGGATCCTCATTCGAATGATAGAGTTCAAATTATCGTGTATCTACTTGACTGCTTAGCAAGGATGTGTTTCTACGAAAATCAATACTTTCCTTGAACTAGAATTTAGAGTAATTAACATCAATAAATTCAGTTAAGAGGTTACACCGTTATTTCAGTGACATTCGAGCATGGTATTGGATGCCTACCAAAACCTCAATCCCAATTACTACGAGAATTCATGGCATTAATATGACATAACATTCTCAAAATACCAAAGTTTGTGGGAATACCATTAATATATGCATTCCCCTGATCGTTTTGGTGGGGTTTGTATCATTTAATCATTTAATTATATAAGCATGAAGACCTTATAGTCTTCCGTAAGGGCTGCAATCACCTTCGAATTGTAGGTTGCATGTCTAGGTTTTTTTCTTTTATGTCAAGGCGGAAAAGGTGCAGGAGACCACCTACTCCACGATGGCATCTGATACAATTCAATAAGAGGTTACACAGTTATTTCAGTGACATTCGAGCATGGTATTGGATGCTTACCGAAACCTCAATACCAATTACTAAGAGAATTCATGGCTTTAATATGACGTAACATTCTCAAAATACCAAAGTTTGTGGGAATACCATTAATATGCATACCCCTGATCGTTTTAGTGGGGTTTGTATCACCTGATGATAATGTAGTCGCGTCAACCTGATGAAGTAGCTCAAAGTACCGGGTATTAGTACGACTAGACCACAGTAAATCAAGATATCAGGAGGGAGTACTGCGGAGTAAATTACCCTAAATTACCCTGGCTCAATTACCCTGTCTTTACTTCTGTCTCCACTGTTCAATATTCAATACTGCATGGGTATTAATATTACGATATTATATGGGCTTATGCCCAATACAGTAACCAGGCAGTTACATTGGATTAAATCACATTTTCCAAACGGAGAAGTTGTAATGAGCAAAGGAACTGACTGATCGACCAAGGATAGCTTGGAGATCTAGGTCGTTTCCACAGAATCATGAGATATTATCTACAGTATGACCGGGGCGGGAAAAGCCGGTAAACGGGATGCAAAGTCTATTATATGTGACCATGTAAATCCCTCTGGTGCAGTGCCAAGTGAGATTTCAAGCTCATTTCAAATCCAGCTTCCACGCTTGCCAGACTGCTCAATACCTAAATAGACTGATAACTACTAGAAATACTAGGCAGGGGCTACCACACCAAAATTACATCATCTTTTAAAAGCAAAATCTCATTAACATTCGTCATTCACGACTTCACTGATACTAGAGTACTGGTGAGTGATATGAATCAAGTTATACTCAACAGTCAAATTTACCAAAGGGGTCTGTCAAGAACAACTTAAGATAACTTGCCTCTCGCTTAAAACTAACAGCTAAATTAATGGGAGACTTTCTTAAAGTAGTTTATGAGAAACCAAGAAATTTACAAAGTATTAATAAAGTAACTATGAGTAGTAACTATAGTAACTATGAAGTAGTAACTATAGTAACTAAGTAGTAACTATGAAGTAGTAACTAACCGATAGCATTAGCGACTATAAGTTGGGAGGCAGTGAGGAGTGAGGGAGTGTCCTCAGTGTTAGCTTGTCTCAGGGAACTACGAGACATACAGGAAGTGTGACGAACACAACACGATCTCCTGCAGCTGAAATTGAGAGTAAGTTACTGAGGAGTAACGTGATTAAGGAGCAGTGAGGAGTAACGTGATTAGGGAGCAGTGAGGAGTAACGTGATTAGGGAGCAGTGAGGAGTAACGTGATTAAGGAGCAGTGGGGAGTAACGTGATTAAGGAGCAGTGAGGAGTAACGTGATTAAGGAGCAGTGATGAGTAACGTGATTAAGGAGCAGTGAGGAGTAACGTGATTAAGGAGCAGTGAGGAGTAACGTGATTAAGGAGCAGTGAGGAGTAACGTGATTAGGGAGCAGTGAGGAGTAACGTGATTAGGGAGCAGTGAGGAGTAACGTGATTAAGGAGCAGTGGGGAGTAACGTGATTAAGGAGCAGTGAGGAGTAACGTGATTAAGGAGCAGTGAGGAGTAACGTGATTAGGGAGCAGTGAGGAGTAACGTGATTAGGGAGCAGTGAGGAGTAACGTGATTAAGGAGCAGTAAGGAGTAACGTGATTAAGGAGCAGTGAGGAGTAACGTGATTAAGGAGCAGTGAGGAGTAACGTGATTAAGGAAAAGTGAGGAGTAACGTGATTAAGGAACAGTGAGGAGTAACGTGATTAAGGAACAGTGAGGAGTAACGTGATTAAGGAACAGTGAGGAGTAACGTGATTAAGGAGCAGTGAGGAGTAAGGTGATTAAGGAGCAGTGAGGAGTAACGTGATTAAGGAGCAGTGAGGAGTAACGTGATTAAGGAGCAGTGAGGAGTTATGTGATTAAGGAGTAGGAGGCTAGGAGCTGGCCGGATTGCTGATAAATTTTCGTTTTAAAGGTTCCGGGGTCCTCCTTTAAAAGGAATGGTAAAGGAAGATTAAATATTTTTTGATTTTGTTTATTGGCGACCTCTCTCAGATCATGGTGACAGAAAATATTATCATCAAACTGCTAAATTCCTAGAGAATCACAAGATCAACTCGTTTTAAATCTAAAGCGTTCTTCATAAAGAACTTAAATTCGGGCCAAACCTAATTTGGTAAATTCTGGTTTAAAGTCCATAGTTGTTAGCATGTACTAACAAAGAATTGTGGCTTTATAATGTTCTACAATGTTCGAAATTCCTCTTTACTGCATTCTTTGCTAAAAGTTTGGTCAAAACCCACGATTTTCACAATAAGAAATAGGATTGAGGTAAACATGGAATACGTGTCAAGTAGGCATGAATACTGAAAATCTTTTTGTAAGTTCCGTAAGTTTCGTACTAAATGACGCAAAATTCTGAAAGCAGCTAAATTTCATTTTTTAAACACTAATGTGTCAGGTCATCACAAAATTCAACCCACAACCTTCTGACTCATAACACAAGAATTCGAAATATGATATTATATATTTAGAACAAATTTCCAATAAAAATTATGCTGGTGAAACTCTTTTATTAAATTCAAACTTTTATTTGAACAATTCCAGACAATTTAACATCTTGCCCAGGGTTCAGAGGTAGAGATAATAAGAAGTCGAATTATTAATGAACAATTAAATTACTGTGAGTCCACTAAAATCATTCGCATTATCACGGTTCTCTCCTAACATAGCAGTGTGCAAATACTTAACGTATCTTATCTTTTATCTACATTATGTAAAATTTGGGTTGTTGCCAGTTTTATGGGTTTTGTAACGTTAATACCTTAATACTCTCTGTAAACCAGTGCAAAGACTTATTATTACTAAATAACGCTCCACCTTCAGGAGGATACGCTGGGATGGAATGCGGTGTAATATTATTGAAATGGAACTACTACTAACTGATAACACTTGAATAAGTTCAGGGTTTGAAGTGATAATTTGAAGAGGTCCAGTGAGAAGAAACATGGAACAAGATAAGCGGGCTCCAGTACGTTGTTTATCGGTTCACTGGCTCGTTGGACGGCTAATCATATGCTCTAATTGCTAGCATGTCTTGTACAATCGGCGTGAATTTGTTATTCAATAGGATGAAGATCTCCTAGGTGATAGGATAGTTGAGGGACTCTTAACGCATGTTTCATGGAATTATACTACAGTAGGGAGTTAGTACCTGTTTATTAGCGACTTGAAATATGAAAGAAAAACTAAACACAAAGCTACAAAAGCAAATCAGAATTCCTGACATCATTAAAGTGTGTCACTGATCCGCAAATCAGCCAATTTAAGATTAATAACTCACATATCATAGCTAGGGGACTGAGTGACAGGTTTAGCGCCGTAATGTAGCAACAACCGCACACTAGCCACATTGTTGTGTTGGACTGCTAGCTGGAGTGCAGTGTAGCCGGAGTTACCTGACTCGTAGTCCGGCTCTGCTCCTGAGAGGGAATCGTGTGTCACGTCATGTCACGTGGTGTGACGTCATGTCATGTGGTGTGACTTCATCTCACGTGGTGTGACGTCATGTCACGTGGTGTGACGTCATGTCACGTGGTGTGACGTCATGTCATGTGGTGTGACGTCATGTCACGTGGTGTGACGTCATGTCACGTGGTGTGTAATTTCATATTCCATGGTGTGATATCCGGTAAGGTTTGCCAAAAGTTTTAAAGTTTCAAGTACGTGCTAAATGCTAATTGAATCTAGATGAGGAACCAATACGCTACTGGAAGGTTTAAAATGTGAATGTAACACACCAGCATTAAGAAGGATAGCCACACAGCCCTCTCCTCCCCTCCTTCTGCTGGCGAAGTGTAGTGGGGTCATTCCATCATAGTCTGCTGCATCTACTACTCCGCTATTCCTCAGCAACATCTGGTGGGAGGGGCATGTGAGGGGTATGTGAGGGGTATGTGAGGGGTATGTGAGGGTTATGTGAGGGGCATGTGAGGGGTATGTGAGGGGTATGTGAGGGGTATGTGAGGGGCATGTGAGGGGTATGTGAGGGGTATGTGAGGGGTATGTGAGGGGCATGTGAGGGGTATGTGAGGGGTATGTGAGGGGTATGTGAGGGGTATGTGAGGGGTATGTGAGGGGTATGTGAGGGGTATGTGAGGGGTATGTGAGGGGTATGTGAGGGGTATGTGAGGGGTATGTGAGGGGTATGTGAGGGGCATGTGAGGGGTATGTGAGGGGTATGTGAGGGGTATGTGAGGGGTATGTGAGGGGCATGTCAGGGGTATGTGAATTGTGAGGGGTATGGGAGGGGTATGTGAGGGGTATGTGAGGGGTATGTCAGGGGTATGTGAGGGGCATGTGAGGGGTATGTGAGGGGCATGTGAGGGGCATGTGAGGGGTATGTGAGGGGTGTGTGAGGGGTATGTGAGGGGTATGTGAGGGGTATGTGAGGGGTATGTGAGGGGTGTGTGAGGGGTATGTGAGGGGTATGTGAGGGGCATGTGAGGGGTATGTGAGGGGCATGTGAGGGGTATGTGAGGGGTATGTGAGGGGTATGTGAGGGGTGTGTGAGGGGTATGTGAGGGGTATGTGAGGGGTATGTGAGGGGTATGTGAGGGGTATGTGAGGGGTATGTGAGGGGCATGTGAGGGGTATGTGAGGGGTATGTGAGGGGTATGTGAGGGGTATGGGAGGGGTATGGGAGGGGTTTGTGAGGGGTATGTGAGGGGTATGTGATGGGTATGTGAGGGGTATGTGAGGGGTATGTGAGGGGTATGTGAGGGGTATGTGAGGGGTATGGGAGGGGTATGTGAATTGTGAGGGGTATGTGAGGGGTATGTGAGGGGTATGTGAGGGGTATGTGAGCTAACTGTCACAAGTCGGCATTATACCTTACATTATCCAACTTTTCTCTGTGTGTCAGTATAAAAAAGCGGACCACCAAATTAATTGTAAATGATTCAACTTAGTGGCACTTGGGCACACCAAATAGTCAAAATTCCATGGTTTCTGACATTCCTGACTTACTCACGTGGTTAAAAAAACATTTCTAACGAGCAATTTCTTCCATTCTCTTTCTATTGCACTATTTTATTTGTACGCTAGAAGGCTGTTATGCAGGTCGGTTTGATTGGATAGAAATTACAACGTATCCTTGTCAATACAGCAAACTTATTACTGACTTGTTAGTGTTTAATTAAATAATTAATTGATAAATTAATGACGTAAATGTTCTGAGAGTTATATCCTTTGCATAACATTAATGTAATGGCTCCATGGTAACGTATCAACTATCCAGTCACCTAACACAATTTCTAGGCTGATGTTTGAGAAGACACAGCTATTTGGGGATTAGGAGGGAATTTGTAAATGAATTTAAGAAATTTGCAGAAATTGTTTGCAACCGCTGACCTGGTTCAATAAGCCGCAATTGACGTCAACGCTGGTAAATAAAGTAAAATAGTTGACGTACATTTTCAGCAAATCGCATTAAAAATCTATCTTTAACTTCATGATGATGAAGACACTGTTCTATAAATATCCTATCAGGTAGTGTCACGTGTTGTTGTATCAACTCTATTTACAAACACGGCTGTAAAACGGTTGTATATATTGGGTACATCGCCATGAATATTGTGCAAAATAATACACGCTAATTTTATCTTGCCCAACAAACTAGTGACCTTATTTACTGAGCTGGTTAAGCATGTATTATCCCTGTTCATTACAAATTCATCCTGGTCATGGTAAACGCACATCTTAAATAAATAAGTTTGGTGAACAATCTCAAATATAATACAAGTTAAACTATCGTATCACTTATATGTTTTTAACCCAACTCCAATCAGTTTCAAATATAATACGCTTATCAATATTAATATTGATTAATGAATGACATTGTTTAAATGTTATTACTCAATGTTACGCTCGTTATCTTTAAATGTACTCGGTTTCTACAGTGGGTTCTAATAGTTACAGTGGGTTCTAATAGTTACTTTTATATTAAGCTGAGTAACATGCCTAGTTTTATAATCTATGAAACGAACGTTAAGTTGGAACGAGAAATAACAATTTTACTCAGTTATCGCCATTATTACCGGTATCTTTATGTTTATAAGTTATCATTTAAAGTTAACCGCATTCTGATAACAAGTTATACATTGAAGTCTCCAGAGTTTTATGGGTCCTAAATCTGATGGCACCCTGTACAGTGTACACCACTACTACCGGCCTGATGGCACCCTGTACAGTGTACAGTGTACACCACTACTACCGGCCTGATGGCACCCTGTACAGTGTACACCACTACTACCGGCCTGATGGCACCCTGTACAGTGTACACCACTACTACCGGCCTGATGGGCGATGGCACCCTGTACAGTGTACACCACTACTACCGGCCTGATGGCACCCTGTACAGTGTACACCACTACTACCGGCCTGATGGGCGATGGCACCCTGTACAGTGTACACCACTACTACCGGCCTGATGGCACCCTGTACAGTGTACACCACTACTACCGGCCGGTTCTAGACCGCAACCTGCCGGTTACCAACCCTTATCAACCAGTACAACTGTATAAGGCGGATGGTAATGGTAAATTAGACCAGAGGCCAGGGTTCCTGGTTGCGGTTTTAGGTCCGGTAGTTGATCTGAAGTCAAGATGCTAATTCTGCAGTTACAATGATTACTGGTACAGTAATGATTCGGGTTATAAACCTCATAAAGCTCAATGATTATAATATTTACCTACTTATGTTAGTACTCCTTAAAAGTGGAACTGTTATATTATGAAATAATTCCAACGTAAAGTATGAATACTAGCGGATCCCACCAAACAGGGTTCCTAATATGATCGGTTTATAATCCTGATGATTGTGACGTCACAGTCAGGTTATATAACCTGTATGTTACGACTCTGTGCATTCCTAAATGTAGCTGTGTAAAATGGGATCTGTCAGAAATCAGAATACCTATTACCAGAATACCTGTTACCTTGTAAGATAAGACAACAGGTCCTGGGAAACACATTGTTAACTGTGGTAACATGTTCCTGTCAGATCATATTATACAGAGTTATTATTAGTGCCGTTGTCAGGAGACTGTCAAGTATAATAACAGGTAACAATGTAAATTTATATGGTATTTGGTATTTGACACCAAAAAGGGGCGCGTATTATTATAAGTCCTATCAGGTTTGGGAGTAGCAGCTTTTTTAAATGAACCCATACAATTCATGATAGAGTAACCGTTAAGAATAATAGGTTATGAGTGTTATGATAGAGTAACCGTTAGGAATAATAGGTTATGAGTGTTATGATAGAGTAACCGTTAAGAATAATAGGTTATGAGTGTTATGATAGAGTAACCGTTAAGAATAATAGGTTATGAGTGTTATGATAGAGTAACCGTTAGGAATAGGTTATGAGTGTTATGATAGAGTAACCGTTAAGAATAATAGGTTATGAGTGTTATGATAGAGTAACCGTTAAGAATAATAGGTTATGAGTGTTATGATAGAGTAACCGTTAAGAATAATAGGTTATGAGTGTTATGATAGAGTAACCGTTAGGAATAGGTTATGAGTGTTATGATAGAGTAACCGTTAAGAATAATAGGTTATGAGTGTTATGATAGAGTAACCGTTAAGAATAATAGGTTATGAGTGTTATGATAGAGTAACCGTTAAGAATAATAGGTTATGAGTGTTATGATAGAGTAACCGTTAGGAATAGGTTATGAGTGTTATGATAGAGTAACCGTTAAGAATAATAGGTTATGAGTGTTATGATAGAGTAACCGTTAAGAATAATAGGTTATGAGTGTTATGATAGAGTAACCGTTAGGAATAGGTTATGAGTGTTATGATAGAGTAACCGTTAAGAATAATAGGTTATGAGTGTTATGATAGAGTAACCGTTAAGAATAATAGGTTATGAGTGTTATGATAGATTTTGCAAGTAGACATTCCAACCATTCCAATAATGGATTAGCTAGTGATGAATATATGGTATTTGGTATTTGACACCAAAAAGGGGCGCGTATTATTATAAGTCCTATCAGGTTTGGGTGTAGCAGCTTTTTTAAATGAACCCATACAATTCATGATAGAGTAACCGTTAAGAATAGGTTATGAGTAAGTAGTAGTAAGTAAGTAGTGAGTGTTATGATGGATTTTGCAAGTAGACATTCCAACCGTTCCAATAATGGATTAGCTAGTGATGAATATCACTACTACTACTAATAGCCCTGAATTTGACAAGGATCTTTTAATTTAACAAGCTTTCGTCGTGACATTTGGGGAGAAATTACATTAAAATCAAATAGGATGTCTATCTGTTTGATTAATTGTACTCCTCGCAGCTCCATTAAATTTGATTACAACAAAGCGACATAAAAACCTCTATTTGCCTCTTTTTTCTCAGGGGACAATAAAAGACAAATCGTAGAATCTATTGAACACGATCTGGTTAAGTACATTGCTACACTGACCTAGTAACCTAGGCGTGTCTATAATAACAGCAAGGTAATAAGTATACACACTGTACGAAACCATTAAAGAACATTAAAATTAAATTCCTTGCCGTACGTGGGTACTGAGAATGGGTATGTGCCAGCGATACAACGAGGCCCCAATCTCCCAAATACTTGTCAAGGTATTGGGGATCTTGAAGTAAGAGGCCCCATCTCCCAAATACTTGTCAAGGTATTGGGGATCTTGAAGTAAGAGATTTGAGCAGAGTGAATGAATACTTGTCAAGGTATTGGGGATCTTGAAGTAAGAGGCCCCAATCTCCCAAATACTTGTCAAGGTATCGGGGATATTGAAGTAAGAGATTGTAGCAGAGTGAATGATCTCCCAAATACTTGTCAATGTATTGGGGATCTTGAAGTAAGAGATTTGAGCAGAGTGAATGATCTCCCAAATACTTGTCAAGGTATTGGGGATCTTGAAGTAAGAGATTTGAGCAGAGTGAATGATCTCCCAAATACTTGTCAAGGTATTGGGGATCTTGAAGTAAGAGATTTGAGCATAGTGAAAGATCTCTTCTTTTGAGAGAAGCACGGGGTTTTGTTAAAACAAAACCATTTCGTTCGGATACATTTAAATGAAGAGCCCTGTAATTTATGAATAATTAACTTTCCTTCCGTAAAATTGGCTATTAAGTTCCACGCCATTGTAGCTCAAAGAACGTACAATTATCTCATGTTTTAAACTTGTAAACATCACAATATGATATATTGCAGGAAATGAACATTTACACACAAATGTCTCTGTCGTTACCACATTACATGGGAACATTTGGGGAAGTTTAAATTCTTAACATTCCCATGCTTAACATTCAATAAAGGGTGGACACACTATCTTTGGATTTTTTATAAATTCGGAGTATTCCATCTGTTGAGATAGAAAATGAAAATGAAAGTGAAAGTGAAAGTGAAAGTGAAATTTTACCTGAACGCATTCCTCGTTAGAGTGAGCAGCCGCCAAGTGAAGAGCCGTTCTACCGTTGTAATCTATCTTGTTCACATTACAACCTGAAAATCACAACGATTCAATTTAACTCGATTTAATTTGTTAATTTTAATTCCGTTTCAAAAACTTTTGGTGAATTAGGTCAATATAATAGCTGTTGAACAACAATGGAGAATATTCCTAATCAGTACAGCTTAACATTCCATTGAAGTACCTGCAGGGGTTTTGTAACACGCCCACCCAACCAGTTCAGTGTATATTAAGGACAACTACAACAGATAGCAGTAGTGTTTAAGGGGGCAGGAGCACATTACAAACATGCAATCAGTAAACGGTATTTATATTTCATATTTGGTTGAGTGATGTAGCGAGCATGTTAAATTGCCACGTTATGGTTAGTAAAATGTAGAGTGTATTCATGTGACAAGCTTTAAGTGACATCATTCCCTTTAAACGTTTAACTAATCCCAGTTAAGGGCTGTGATCAAGTGCCTTTGGTAAACACTTGATAACAAGCATTAATCATCTGCCCACTGGATTCAGTTTTACGATTTAGACTGAAAAACAGTCGGTCTATGAATCTTTGTGAAGTATAAAATATCAAATCCTCGACTTTCCACAGCAAATTATTTTCAATCCAACGTGTTTTGTAATTGATGGGGTAGGGTCATGTTATTTAGTGTCTACTTAAGTATTGATGTCGATTGTCGAAATTAACAATTGCTTGTTGTTGATACAACACTAATGTGATGTTTTGTGTTTACTGCTGCTTACTTTCAGTAGACAAACGATTCATATATTTTTATAGATCGTGTGAAAAATAAAACTTGAGGAGTTACATACGCAGTTGTGTTTTAAAATGTAATAGTAAGCCTTAAAGAATTAAGCATAACGTAGGAAAGGGCTCTTAGTGAATATTATTCTTACTGGAAATAATATGAGATCATCAACTGTTACGAATAAAATACGACAACTTTGTGAATCTTTATCCCATCCAGAATGCAGACAACAACAAGCTAAGTTACCTAATTATGTGAACATTTTAAAAGGCTATAATTTGTTTAATAAGTCCCATGTTAGATATAGGCCACCGATCAATCTGCTTCCAAAATAAACTGTTTAAGTTAACACTTTGGACCAACAGCTATAAACCACACCCTCTTTAAGAACAAGACAGAGCACCAGATCTACCAGACTTCAGATCTAGAATCTATAAGTCTGATATTCAAGTTACGCTGAAGTGCTAACACTGCCTCCTGGAAACTAGTGTCTGTTATCTGACAGTTTGGCACGTACTGCACGTGCTAAGCGCGCCCATTAACCCTGTTAGATCTCCCCACACTTCCCTCACTGCCCCACTCATCTCCCCCTATTGTTCGCTATCTTCCTACTCCAACATTCCCTCACCCTGATTGGGTGAACTGTGACACGTGATATGTTATCGTGTAATCTGATTGGTTAACAGCAGCATGGTGCAAGTGCAGACAATTTGTCAGGCTCGTGCGGAGACTTCCTGGACGGATTTGAGAGTGAGTGGGGTGCAAGACAATAAGGGAGAAGAAGGGACTAGAAGGGACAGCACGGCAGACAGAGTGTTAACTGCACTCCAATTACCAACATCTCATAAAGTACAGGGAGACTTGTATAATATAATTTAAACGTTAGAAAGTATTCTGGTCACATAACATAGTAGATACTTTTCTCAACAGAATCATTTAAATTCTAACTGCACAGAGCTGAGTGAGGTATTACCATTTTCATTGAACAACATTCCCCAATATAACACTGGAACAAAGTAAATTGTATCTAATAGACCACACCTCAACTTACTGACCGTTCTTAATACAGATGTTTAGCGCCTTGGATCTTTGAAGGGTGTCATTGCTGTAACTGCACAGCTTGTGTATTGATGTCTCTCCTAATCTGTTCGTTACATCAGCTTTAGCTCCACATTGGATCAAAAACCGGTACTGAAACAGAGCCTTGTAATGTAAAATAGCACGGCATAAACGGTTCTGGAGGACTTAAATTTACTTTTTAGGAAGAAACTAATTACTTTACATGTTCTCGCGAGTTGGGACCAATACTTTTAGTTTCACAATAAACTGGCAAGTTTGTTCTAACCTGGAGGTAAGAGAACTGCTCAGTTCTAGCAGTGTAATGTAACACACTGTTCCCTTCAGAGTCCACAGCGTTTACGTTAGCTCCAGCTGCTAGGAGCAGTCTTGTACATTCTGAGGTGGACAGTTATTTTAGCATTAACATGTTCTCAATATTAGACAGCAATTGTATCGTAGATGTTAACAAACTTGAGACCATGCTACTTGTATATAATTGTATCTAGTAAAAGATGATTTTGGAGTTGAATAGGCGAAATATTAACTAGCACTATTATGAAACTGTTGACTATTGACTGACCTATGTTATCAGAGCACTCTAAAAGAGGAGTGCGCCCACTCCATGTTCCCTTAGCATTGGGATCAGCTCCAGCTTCTAGCAGTAGCTTTAGGAAGTTAGCATTACCACGTGATGCAACCCAGTGGAGTGGTGTTTTAGAGTCTAGATCACCTGAGCATTAATGTGATATTATCAAGTACACTTTTATTATTTGTCCAAGCATGGAAGTAAGTGCTAATGAAAAAATATTTCATGCTAAGACATTTCAAGATAAAGTTAGTTTAGCTGATTAAAAAATCTTTACCTGCAACAGATGTGTCTTCAAGATCAATGTGTGAATTAAGGGGGGCTCCTGCTTTAATAGCTGACAGAAGGCATGCCTCATCTTCATTCATTACAGCGTACATAACACCGTAATGGGTTTTCTGAAATAGTTTGACCCTCTAAAACTTGAATTGAATTTAAAGATGCATTTACAGAGTTTACTTCAATCAGCCTAAAAGTATAAAAAATGCTTGTATAAAGTATAAAAAATGCTTTTACTTCAATCAGCCTAAAAGTATAAAAAATCCGTAAACAGGTAATGATAATAACAATCGTTATAAGTTAATTTACAGCAACATACGTTTAACACATGTTTTCTCTTTCGCTTCGAAAATCTCTTCAGCAGAGTTGGAACTATATTTTTCATTACCATTTTGGTTCATGTGTTCCTGAATAATATTTAATATTCATAGTTATCATTAAAATTTAAACTCAAATAATAAGTAATATCCATTGATTGAACTTTTCCCAATTTAGTAGACATTGAATGGAATCGAAATATTTAGCAAGATCGTAGACACATTTTAACTTAAAAAAGTAAAGATATTGTTATTTTACCCCAATTTGCTTCTTCTGATATAATAAAGATGTAAACATGTTGCTTAAAATAGCTTTTTGGATGTGCTAACTTTCAGTACAAACTACAACTGTTTCTCGTAATAGTACTGACCAACCCTAACAAACCCCTCTGATCAAGCATTTCAAGGCGTGAGAGTTGTTACTCATTCTATTTTTCTATTTAAGAGTATGCTTGATCCATAGTTATTGTACGCATTGATGGGACAATCTCTTACTAATCGGTTTCAGTCATAAATTCAAAAGGAGAAGAATTTCACGATTAAATTCAGTGTCCTCAGTGCAGAGAGGTATTGGAAAAAGTAGGGTGATCACACCCATTTAAGTAAAACAAAATTTAGGTAAAACAAAATTTAAATTTTATTGCCATTAATTCATTGAATAGAAAAACCAGATTGACGAATCTAAAACTTTTTAAAAGATTTTGTGGAACAGTCATTAATGTAACAAAGAGATGTTACCAGGATAAGTGTTCAACAGAACAGTTAAGCTCTCTGAATGTGATGTACCAAGAATCAATCCAAATCAAATCAAGAATAATGACATAAACATCATTACTTATTCTTAAAACAGTCGTCCTAATCATCTGGCTGTTATAGTGCCAGACAATGATTACTTCAAATATTACATAATTATATTGGTTAAAGAACTAGCATATTATAACCAATGCGAAATCATCATTTACAAATAGTCTAAAGAAATCCACTAAGCAAAACAATTTAAGTAGCAGCAAGAGACTAACTACTTAGTAAAAGTACTTAGTCAAGGACAGTGAACTGCTCCTAGACAGAAATAATTTCCTCTTTTGGTACCGTACAAATTGTATGTCTATTATATAACCTACCAAGACGCGCGCCGAATTGGACTCGTCTACCCATGAAAAGTTACCGGCTGGTGGTGGTACTAGAGTTGGTTTAATTTAAACAGACGGCTTGACCTCGCGCGCAACAACAAGCATGATTTGCACGCGTGGCGTATTCCAATGTTCAGGCAGCTACCACGTGACACAATTCAGCCAACCAGAGTACAGGAATCCGCAAAGTTAAAGTTGCAAACTTTTGATCGGCCCGAAAGGGGACTTTTCTGGAGATTTTGATATAACTCAACAATTACGTTGTCTTGAATTTTCCTCCTGGAGAGGTAACGTTACTTTTAAAAGAGGAACATGTTACAAAAAACCGGAAGTCTCCAACTCTTTTACTTTCAAAGTTAAGCCCCATCCGGTCAGGGTTCCTGGGTGTAGCTGGCTGACGCCGAATAGGGTGTTTTGGCCGTTCTAACTTAAGACTTTTAAGAATTAAAGCAGCCGTATTGATCTTCCAAACCTACAACTTTCAAGGGCTAGAATTCGCTGTATTTTGCCGTTAAAACACAACTTGAACTGTTTAACTTCATGATTGGGCCGTAGTTCAAAAGCAAATTGGCAAGAAGTGGTGCTCACGGTCTCACTTAACGTCACTTATCGCTCAGTTAAGAGCGACCATGGTCTTAAGCGACAGACAGCCTGCAGGCATATGATCCGAATACGAAATATCCTTGTGTTCGGCATTTAATAGCCCTAATTGGTTACTTCGTACATGTAGCTGGCTGACGCCGAATAGGGTGTTTTGGCCGTTCTAACTTAAGACTTTTAAGAATTAAAGCAGCCGTATTGATCTTCCAAACCTACAACTTTCAAGGGCTAGAATTCGCTGTATTTTGCCGTTAAAACACAACTTGAACTGTTTAACTTCATGATTGGGCCGTAGTTCAAAAGCAAATTGGCAAGAAGTGGTGCTCACGGTCTCACTTAACGTCACTTATCGCTCAGTTAAGAGCGACCATGGTCTTAAGCGACAGACAGCCTGCAGGCATATGATCCGAATACGAAATATCCTTGTGTTCGGCATTTAATAGCCCTAATTGGTTACTTCGTACCCATGAAAAGTTACCGGCTGGTGGTGGTACTAGAGTTGGTTTAATTTAAACAGACGGCTTGACCTCGCGCGCAACAACAAGCATGATTTGCACGCGTGGCGTATTCCAATGTTCAGGCAGCTACCACGTGACACAATTCAGCCAACCAGAGTACAGGAATCCGCAAAGTTAAAGTTGCAAACTTTTGATCGGCCCGAAAGGGGACTTTTCTGGAGATTTTGATATAACTCAACAATTACGTTGTCTTGAATTTTCCTCCTGGAGAGGTAACGTTACTTTTAAAAGAGGAACATGTTACAAAAAACCGGAAGTCTCCAACTCTTTTACTTTCAAAGTTAAGCCCCATCCGGTCAGGGTTCCTGGGTGTAGCTGGCTGACGCCGAATAGGGTGTTTTGGCCGTTCTAACTTAAGACTTTTAAGAATTAAAGCAGCCGTATTGATCTTCCAAACCTACAACTTTCAAGGGCTAGAATTCGCTGTATTTTGCCGTTAAAACACAACTTGAACTGTTTAACTTCATGATTGGGCCGTAGTTCAAAAGCAAATTGGCAAGAAGTGGTGCTCACGGTCTCACTTAACGTCACTTATCGCTCAGTTAAGAGCGACCATGGTCTTAAGCGACAGACAGCCTGCAGGCATATGATCCGAATACGAAATATCCTTGTGTTCGGCATTTAATAGCCCTAATTGGTTACTTCGTACATGTAGCTGGCTGACGCCGAATAGGGTGTTTTGGCCGTTCTAACTTAAGACTTTTAAGAATTAAAGCAGCCGTATTGATCTTCCAAACCTACAACTTTCAAGGGCTAGAATTCGCTGTATTTTGCCGTTAAAACACAACTTGAACTGTTTAACTTCATGATTGGGCCGTAGTTCAAAAGCAAATTGGCAAGAAGTGGTGCTCACGGTCTCACTTAACGTCACTTATCGCTCAGTTAAGAGCGACCATGGTCTTAAGCGACAGACAGCCTGCAGGCATATGATCCGAATACGAAATATCCTTGTGTTCGGCATTTAATAGCCCTAATTGGTTACTTCGTACCCATGAAAAGTTACCGGCTGGTGGTGGTACTAGAGTTGGTTTAATTTAAACAGACGGCTTGACCTCGCGCGCAACAACAAGCATGATTTGCACGCGTGGCGTATTCCAATGTTCAGGCAGCTACCACGTGACACAATTCAGCCAACCAGAGTACAGGAATCCGCAAAGTTAAAGTTGCAAACTTTTGATCGGCCCGAAAGGGGACTTTTCTGGAGATTTTGATATAACTCAACAATTACGTTGTCTTGAATTTTCCTCCTGGAGAGGTAACGTTACTTTTAAAAGAGGAACATGTTACAAAAAACCGGAAGTCTCCAACTCTTTTACTTTCAAAGTTAAGCCCCATCCGGTCAGGGTTCCTGGGTGTAGCTGGCTGACGCCGAATAGGGTGTTTTGGCCGTTCTAACTTAAGACTTTTAAGAATTAAAGCAGCCGTATTGATCTTCCAAACCTACAACTTTCAAGGGCTAGAATTCGCTGTATTTTGCCGTTAAAACACAACTTGAACTGTTTAACTTCATGATTGGGCCGTAGTTCAAAAGCAAATTGGCAAGAAGTGGTGCTCACGGTCTCACTTAACGTCACTTATCGCTCAGTTAAGAGCGACCATGGTCTTAAGCGACAGACAGCCTGCAGGCATATGATCCGAATACGAAATATCCTTGTGTTCGGCATTTAATAGCCCTAATTGGTTACTTCGTACCCATGAAAAGTTACCGGCTGGTGGTGGTACTAGAGTTGGTTTAATTTAAACAGACGGCTTGACCTCGCGCGCAACAACAAGCATGATTTGCACGCGTGGCGTATTCCAATGTTCAGGCAGCTACCACGTGACACAATTCAGCCAACCAGAGTACAGGAATCCGCAAAGTTAAAGTTGCAAACTTTTGATCGGCCCGAAAGG
Source organism: Bolinopsis microptera (assembly GCF_026151205.1). Taxonomy (NCBI): domain Eukaryota; kingdom Metazoa; phylum Ctenophora; class Tentaculata; order Lobata; family Bolinopsidae; genus Bolinopsis; species Bolinopsis microptera. Next base: position 853,674 of record NC_087077.1, read on the forward strand.
GGACTTTTCTGGAGATTTTGATATAACTCAACAATTACGTTGTCTTGAATTTTCCTCCTGGAGAGGTAACGTTACTTTTAAAAGAGGAACATGTTACAAAAAACCGGAAGTCTCCAACTCTTTTACTTTCAAAGTTAAGCCCCATCCGGTCAGGGTTCCTGGGTACGGTCGACCAAGATCTTGGAATAATATTTAAGGGAGTAGCTCAGTAACTATAAAATGATGTACTAGGATATGTAGTAATTAATAAATGTGTTAATTTAAAGTTTAGCTTAGGAATGATTGTCATACGTTGTATGACCCCCTGCGCGGCTCCCCTGTATCGTAGAAACCCTTCACTATAGTTGATCGTTGATAGTGAAACAACCATGAGGGTCACAATATACAACGTGATACAAAGAAATGATGATTTTCTAAATTTTTACAAAATAGCGCGCCTCGGGATTTTAAAAAGGTTTTTAAAACAATATTTTTAAAATTGTTTTTCACTTTTGCCTAACCATTTAAGTGATAACTGATAAGAACACCCTCACTGTTCACGTACTACGCGTCACACGAGCTGAGTTAGTTGTGAGTGCAGACGCCGCGCTTTTGCCTTTGTTTCACAATTACTGATCAAGTTTTGCACTATTGCAATTGTAAAAGAACCAGGGCTTCAGTTAAAACAAATTTGTTTTGAATCATGAATGAGGTATTAGAAAAAATTAAAAAAACTATTAATGCAATTATGCCATTGCATGCTTCTTCATAGCGCATAAAGGATGTCAACGCGCCACGATAATTATTAGTTTTGCTTTGCTTTGAAGCGAAACTAAAATCTGGAACAGACTAGATTGGCGTTAATCGATGTTCCTCGATCCATTTTTAATATACTGACCCGATACTAGCATTTTACTTTACGATCATATCAGTTATTTGTTTGGTAATAATTCCTGCAACTCAAACTAAATTATCGAGCCGCGCAACAAGTCGTAATTTCAAATATTAATATGTATACCAGTCGGATCGAGCGCTATTTTTGATATTTTCAAACTTTTGTAACATCACATCTATTTATTTCTTTACTTATGCTTGTTGGTGTTAAATATTTTGTTGTCGCATAGGCTAGGCTGTTTTTATTCATTGACTCTTTTATTAATAATTGTATCCATCTTGTCGCTGTATTGTGTATTCCACCACTATACTACGTCTATTAAATTAAAACAATTTATTGGCTATATTTTCTGCGTTCCGTATTCAGTTACACGATTGAGTTCACCTTTGATCGTAAACTTGAGGATAAGCATAGTTAAAATGTTCTCTGGCGTTCAAAGTCGTATGTTGTGCAGGATCTTCCAGATCGTTTTTTGCAGTAAACTCAAAACTTGGGTTTCCTATGTAATGGACATGAGTATAGATTTTTTAGCTTCTGTTCACGGAATAGTAGGGAAGTAGGTTTTGATTGAAATAAATTTTCGTGCACATACAGAATGAATGGTTAATAATTTAATATATATGTAGACCAAGCTCTGTGCACGGGATGCTTCCTGGAAGAATCCAGTTCTTTTAGCGGGGCACCCTACCTAAAGCCAAATTGAGATATAATAATCATATTCCTAGGGAAATAATCAGAAATCGAATACCAATCAAATAATATGATATATAGGAGTAGTAACCATATTTACTATGCAAAATGCCCCAACCTCATAGTGTAAATTTATATAAAATTCAAATTCCATACCACCACTAAACCCCAACATAACAGTCAACACAACATCCCAAGCAAAATTAAATAACTTCTTATATACTATCATACTACAAATTAATTAAACATTTGAAATCTGTTAACCAGAGAATAAATTTCTAAACCTAATGCAAGTGAAATAATTTAGATGCAATAATGAATGCCTAATATGAGTATCATCTGTCAATGTCCTTGTAGAACAGTCTGTACAAGAGATATGAGTAACTAATATAGAAGGGAAAAAAAACAAAAAAAAAAACAGGAAGTTGTCGTCTGTTGGAAAATAAATAAAATATCTAGTATATAAATTAGAATATAAAATAACATTCGGTCAATGTGTCGTCAATAAACTGTACAATTATCAAATGTTAAAACTGTACTGGGTGATACAGTCACCAAAAATAAATACTAAGTATAATAAGTTAATAAATTAAATGTGGTCTGTAAAACTACCACTAGGTATAATAGGTCAATAAATTAAAAGTGGTTTATAAAACTACCACTGTGCAAACCCCTTCTCCAGTTAAAACATGTCAGTCATGTGCAGAATCAATCAGAATGGTAAGGTGGTAAAAAAGGGAATATCCTTTCGACACTTCAATTATATATGCCTCAGATTTAAAAGAAATAGAAGATACTTAGTTATCGTCGACTATGATTGCAGTGTAAAATTTGTCATATGAATTGTCGACGGTATAATTAGGGTCTGTTGTTATAGATGAGAGTAGCTGTTTCTTATACGAATCACTAAAGCTTTTAACATCGGGCAGATTTCGTAGATCTGTTGGAACATTATTCCAACATTTTGCCCCCAAGTATTGAAAGTTTTTATGTGATGTTGATCTATTAACATGAATAGGTTGCAGCTTTCGCCGCTCCTACTACCTCCTGATATGTAACTAAATTTGTTCATAAAGTTTGTAGGACAATTGTCATGGATGATTCTAAACATATAATTTGACAGATGGAGTTGTCGTCTAAGATGGAGTGGTAACCATTTCATGTCTCTATAAACATTAAGGCTGCTCTCTGTTTGTGGAACGTTGAGAGCTATTTTGGCTACCTTTTTGTACAGAGTGTCAAGTTCAGCAAGTTTTGTCTTGCCAGCTCTACAATAGATCGTGTCTAAATAATCGAATTGTGGCAACATGAGTGCATTGGCAAACATTTTCCTATATTTAATGGGTAGCAGTGCTTTACTTCTATACATGGCACCAATTCTCTTCATGACCTTCCTAATAATATAATCTACATGGCTTTTGAAGTTTAATTTACTATCTAGAATGAGGCCAAGATATTTTGTCTCTTTGCACTCCTTGATTGTGAAAGTAACCTCATCACATTCAATGGTTAATTCATCATGTTTATCAACAGAATCAAATAATAGGAATTCAGTCTTCTTTTCATTGAGTGATAACTTATTAACACTGAGCCATTTAAAGATTGTCATAAGTTCTATTTTCATGTTTATAAATGTGCTTCTGCAGGTTTGATCAAAGAATAGTGCACCATCATCTGCAAATAGAAAGGGCTTAGATAGGTTACAGGCATAAATGATGTCATTTATGAAGATACTAAATAATATAGGCCCAATGATGCTTCCTTGTGGTACACCACTCAGAACTTCTAAAAATGAGCTTAGTTTGCCATTAATCCTTGTGCATTGATATCTACAAGATAAGAAGTTCTTAAACCAGGTTAAAGCAATGCCACCAATTCCATAATATGCCAATTTTTGAAGCAATATTTCATGATTCACTGTGTCAAAGGCCTTCTTAAGATCAAGAAAGATGATTCCTGGTTTATAAGACTTAGATTTACTCATATATATTTCGTCCATCAGATCGTACATCAAATAAGTTGTGGAGTGATTTTTCCGAAAGCCATATTGATGCCGGATGAAAAGTTTGTTCTCTTCCATGTAATCAGTGAGTTGCTTGCCGACAAAGTTTTCTATAAGTTTTCCTACAAGTGGAAGGATGGATATTGGCCTGTAATTATTAGGATCATCTTTCATTCCTGCCTTATGGATGGGAGTTACTCTAGCTTTTTTACAAAGGGTTGGTACAACACCTGTATTAAGGCTCAAATTGACAATATGGGTCAGTGGCTCAACTATGTGTGGTACAGCTTGCTTAAGTAAAAATAGAGGCACATCGTCATATGAGGCCTTGTCATTCTTGAGCGTTTCGACATACATTAGGATATCAGTTTCATTTATTTCTTGGAATCTATCAAATGAGATGTTAGAAGTTCTAGGAGGTAAAAAATCAGTAAAACTAACTCTTTCAATATTGGGGGCCTGATTTTGTAATCTTGATCCAACATTTGCAAAATGAAAGTTAAATAGCTCAGGATCATTCTCATTGATAGTTTGACAATTAGTTGTACCAGGGGTCATATTTGATGCCAGTTTGATAGTTTTCCATATCCCTTTAAGATCATTCTTGGCACTTTTAACTTGTAGATCATCGATTACATTAGCCTTTTTGCAGGTTTTAGCTAATTTATTTCTAATATTTCTCTGAATCTTGTAGCAATCCCAGGCCTCATTACACTTTATACATTTGCTACATGTACCACATTTATTGCAATTTCCATTGTCTCTCTTATCCTTCTTTTTACGGAATTTCTTTAGAAGAAAATGTGTATGATTAATGGCATTTAAAAGTTCAGTAGAAGGTTTATGTATGAACTTTTCATGCCTTTCTATGGTCTTGCAAGGGAAGAAGGTTGCATATGCCTGTTCAATATGATGACAAAGGCCAGCAGTGATAGCTTCAACATCTGTACTTTCCAATAGTGGACTGTAATCAGAACAGGTATCTAGATAGTCTAAGAATTGTTTAACATTACGTTTACAATGATTTCTAATTTCAACCTTTTCAAATTTAGGAGCTATAGGTACTTTACAATCTATCTCACACATAATAGCTTGATGATCCCCAATACGTTCATCAAGAACAGAAGATTGAACAAAATCTGCATAACAGTTAGTGAATATTACATCAATAGTAGTCTGGGTAAAATTGTCTCCACGTTTAGCAACTCTAGTTATCCCTTGAATGGTTTGAACTAGATTGTAACATCTCAAGGTCATATCTAATTTTTTTCCCTGCTCTTGCCGAAGGCAAAAAGATCGTAGGGAATAAGTAATGGGGTTTGGATATATGAGGTGGCCCGACGGTCCTACGGTGATGACAAAAGTCTGCTCCTTCGCAATATAGACCACTCCCCTATAATTATGTGTATAAAAGGAGGCAATTTTGCGCGCGCGACGCCAGCTATGTGTTAATTAATTACAGGCATAGCAACCAGTTTTAGGTGCTTGACGACTGTTACACAGGTTTCCATCGGGTTGCAATTTACTCTAATTCATTAATATAGCATATTAGTCATCTGAGCGGATCAATCATCAATACAAGTGTTTAGTTATTTTGTTGAAACAAGCTTAATAAATTACCGAGTGATAAAATTCAGCAAGTCGAAACAAATTAAATTATTATATCAACTGATAAACTCGTGGCTGATTATTTAACAGTTTATCGAAACTGAATGGTAAAAAGCGATTACATATTTAAGAACAGATGTTACTTTACATTTACATTCAAGAAGCAACTAAGATCAAGATTGCGGTATAGTATGCTTTTAAAGAATCCTATATAGTCGATGGTGCTGTAGATGTGTCGAGTAAGCATCAACATGTATTAGTTTATGTTAGATACAAATAATAACTAAGATTAGACAGAATATTTTATTACAGTCAATAAAGTTGGCATACGATGCAGTATAAATATGACGTGACATGATCATACGCATCGTTAACAGTAACACGAAACAAAACCGCGCAACATATGAAATGATCTACAACCAAACCACATATAGAATATAGATCGACGGCGACACCTAAGATGCGCGCAGAATTTTCAAGTTCTGCACGCCTAATATAATGAAAACGATTATCACGTGCGCCAAACACCACTCTGGGATACAAGTAGAACAATTACATTGTAGGCAGTAGGGAAATTTAATCGTGCGTGGTGTTACCGCGGCGAAATTCTTGTTTGTACTGGGTGGATGAGATATTATTCTGGTCAATGTTTATATCCCCAATCCAGATAACCTTTTTCCCATTCAATTTTTTCATGCAAAAATGAATGTATTCAATAAAGTTATCAACACTGCAATAATTTCCAGAGCGATAGAAGCAGCAAACATTGATCTTGCTATTCTTAAGCTTCACCCATAATGCTTCAATGTTATCAAGCTTACTATCCATAATTAATTCTGTGTAAGCTAGTTTTTTGTTTATCATTAAGCCACAACCACCCCTAGAACTGTTTGGCCTGTCGCATCGCATAAGGTTGAAGGAGGAAGGAATATTTATGGTGTCTGTGTCAATAGTTTCCTTAAGATTCATCTCATTTAGGGAAAGTATGTCTAATTTATGATCTCTAATAAGTTGGGAAAGTTCATTACTTTTACCTAAATTAAGAAGCCCTCCTTGAATGTTACAATGACCAATGCAGAGGTTGTGAAACCTATCAGCTGCATTATTAAAATTTGTCATCTTGTAAATCTTATTAATTCACAATGGAATGAATAAAAGTTGTAAAGTTGTGTTTAAACTGAAAAACAGAATAAAAGCAGGTTGTATTTGTCTGGATGTCGTACTGTAAAAATAAAACTGATGGTAGGAGTGTTATGTCAGTATTCAGCAGTATTCTAATGGTGTGCATGATACTTCAAGTGCCTTGCTAATTTAACTATGCCATAATCATTGAGATGGACATTATCCTCTCCATAACTACTAAAAAATGACGATTTTCTAAAGCCTTTCTTATCACTAAACAAGAAACGATTTGTCTCGGTTGAGAGCAGTTTTACATAGGTGTATTTTCTTTGCAGATTTGATATACATTCATTGATATCTGTTATAACCTTGTTTCTGGAGAAACTCTCCCGAGGTAATAAGTTAACAATTTTAATATCAGCTCCAGGTGCCCACTTGTGAAGGAAAAGTACAAGTTTTTCAATACAATTGTTTGTAAAGTCAAGAGCTCTAGCATCACCAGAAAAACTATCAGGGCACAGAAGTTTAGTTCTCATGTTGCGAGGGCTGTTCAGGATAGAGTCCACGTCATTTGTACCACACATAAGTACAATGCTTTTCACATTATTGGTATTAAGAGTGTCTTTTCTTACATCTGATTGAAACCGTTCATTGATTGCATTGGCTGTGGCACCAGGGTAGCTGAATACATGTGCCTCATGATGTTTGGACGATAGCTTTTCTCCCTCTAATTTGGAGAACATACTAGAGCTAATGTAGACACACAAAGATTTACCAGAATGTTCTATTGATCTAGTCTTAGGGGCCGAGGGTTCAGTGTTCTTAACTTGACTGGAAACATCAGACAGAGTAGATAAGGTTGCGCTGCCATCAATTAGGCGCAGAGTAATGCTTATTCTCATGGTTTTAGACTTGTCCTGGATGAGGCTGTGTTCAAAGCTGGTCTGGGATTGTCTGGTCATATTCATTATGTCACCATGGGAGAGGGTAAGGTCAGCAATATGAGCTCTAAGTTTGGACCTGAAGCTTAGGACTCTAGTAGCCCCTAAAGAGATGGTGGAGATCATGGAGCCTGGCGAAATTGACCTCTCGTCATCCGAGTGAAAGGGAATTCCTTGCTGACCATTTCTATACTTGGTAATCATAGCACTATTGAATTTCAACTTTGGGAACTGTGAGCGTAAGTGTTCTAAAATAGACTTTAGGTAGGGATTGTCTGCTACTGGCCTTGTGTTATGAAAGCCTCCATTGTAAGCGTATGGAAAGTCCCCATAATATGCAACTGTCCTATTCTCAAACTCATGAGTATAGTGGGTTTCTATATCTAACTTGGCAGTGTCAACAAACTGAAAAACTCCTGGACTCAAATCTTGGTATGGATTGATAGAGTTGGTCACACCATTGACACCATTTACAGAGTGTTTGGGATTTTCCGAATTGATAATTTCTGCTGAATGTTCACTGTCTTCTGCTAATTTGGATAGCTCTTGGTTTAACTCAGAAACAAGATGCGAGGATGAGCTATTACTGAGGGGAACATTGATAGAATTTTCACAGTGATCAGGTACCTGGGGCAACACAGGGATAAGTGAACCACCGCTGAGGGGAACTTTGAGTGCACTGTCACTTTCTGATAATTGTTTATAGAGAATAGAAATTTGACGACGAAGACTATCATTCTCTCTTAATAGAGTTAAGCAATTTGAACATTTATCAGTAGGACGAGAGCCGTTACTGGGGAATTTAACAGAATTCCCTCGATATCTCAGATTGTAATCTCTTGAGCCAACTGGTATTCCAGACATAGTTTATCACAAAAAGATGCTACTGTTCGAAATTTAGTTAATGATTACAGTACCTTTGTAGCACTCCGGAGGATAAGGATAAGTGATGTCTGATAATCTTTAGGTGATAGATGGGAGTAAACTGCTTTAAAAATCGATGTCAGATCGGGTTTACAGATAGGGTCACAGGTGACAGTATAGAACCAAATTCATTCGTTGGGTCTCTTTTGAGTAGTTGACCATGGAGACTTGATAAGGATGTTGTTGTTTAGTCGTTGTTGTTGTTGATCAAAATGTTTGCCGAAGTCTGATAAAATCAATTTTCTTTACATTGCATGATGTGGACTGATCTTGTAAGGTAATTTAAGGCACCTAACCTAACAAGCTCGACACTGTTGAAATTTGTGTGCCACGTCTACTTTACTTTGCCAGTTCATGAACTGGGTGTGCACCAGGCTTTTTGGATACAGCGTGATTTTATATAAACTCTTTCTCTAGCCAGTTGAGTTGATATCAGTTGATCATATTTCTATGTGCTTAGATTTATGTGTAATGCTCTTCATTTATAAACGAAATTAACATCAGGTAGGTAGTCATTAATTATGTTAAAACAGGGCCAGCTCACCACAGAAATGAGGTATGTTATGCACCAAGTATTAATCAGCATTCCTAGTTTGGTCATTTTTGTTGTAATTTATTTCAGTTAATTGTTAAATCTTAACAGTTAATAGTAAATCTTTCATTTTGTACTTTTTGATGGCTTCTAAATTTATTTATTGCAAATTGTAATGCAATGTCACTGATGTTTTCATTTCAGCCCAACAAAGCGGATAAAAAGCTGTCAGACACCAAATGCAGGTTATCTTAACAACTTATTAATCTTTTAGATAAGATTAAGTATTCAATTATGTTTTCATAGTGTATCCATGTGACAATGTCAATAGCTCACACTTTTAAAGTACAGGATATCAAGTCAACTCTCAAACTTTACCCAAATTATTTACGATATTTTTTGTGTATTTAACAGAAAAGCTTAAATCCCAATTTTTAATCCAGCTGGTGCCAACATTACTTTCTTTCAGTTCATGCTTTGTCAACACCAGCGAGCTTCTCCAAAGGGGGGATTTCCTCTGGCATTCCTCCTTTGAACTGGGATGAATCAATGTTGGTAACTTTCAAATAATGATTGATTCTGATTCAGGCAACATCTCACATATATTTGAGAAGCTGATTTGATTTGTTATGTTGATGCCAAGCTGCAGTGAACTTTAACCTGGATTTAAAATTTAAAGTTTTATAAATAATTCCGATTTAATTCAGGATAGGAGACAGCCTAATCAACAAGTCGGATGAAAACAAAGAACCCCAAAAAGTCAGTGCCAGCGTTAGGAAGTCCAGGAGAAAACCAGGTATACAACTAGAATATTGAAGAGAGAAATTTGATGTAGATGAGTGTCATTAAAAATCATTTTAATTGTTATAATTGTTTCTGATATGATTCTTTGTTGAAAATTAATCATTCACAGTTCCTATAAAATCAAAGTACTTGCAAAGTGCTGCAAAGAGGAAGACTCCTGCGGTGGGTAAGACTCCCAGCACTATTGGACAAACACCAGCTGCCAACAATTTATCAAATCGGCAAAAGATAGAAGAGGTTTGTCTTTATTTTCCATCGAAATCTGAGGCAAACACCAACTTCTAACAGTTTCTATTCTCATCTACCATTAAAACGTTGGTGCGATTAATTGTTTTCTTTTAAAAAAACTAAAGATGAATGAAAAATCAACATTATACCTCAATAAGCAGACGTAGACACTTAGAAGAAAACAGTTAATCACCCTCTTTTAATATCTCATTCATTTATTCCGTTTAATTTGCAGCACGATTTTGCAGCTATCATGATCACTATATTTCAATAATCAGAATACAGTTCCATGGCTATCTAATGATTATTGATCAATCAGTGTTGTTGAAAAGTAAATGATTTCAGAATCCCAGCACTCCACATCGTGTCACTCACACACTCTCTTCATTTGTTAGAAGACAGGTAACATCTCCTCACTGGAGGATCCTAGGCAGCATGTACTAAATGTCAATACAACGTTGTAAAACTGACACTGTCCACCAACTTCAATCGTAATGAAGTCAGGATGAAGCGTTAGTATTGACACTTAGTACCTTTGCTAAGGTCCCTTGTTTCACTAGTTGGTATATAAACTCACACTTTTAAAACAGTTTATGTGTAGAAGTTTCTTGACGTCGTTCCGGAAAATTCTACAGGGTGACCCGAGAGTCTCGAAACAAACGTTTCAATGTTAAAACTCAGTCACTGATGACCAGATTTGGATAACTCTTTGTGATATGACTAATTGCTTTCATCGCTCAATCGAGAAATGAACGTTAGGAGATAACACATGTGGTGAATTAATGGTTTTAGTAAATTCTGTATGGAATGACATCAATTAATTCACTAATTATCTATGAAAATGTCTCACAATTTTTCATCTTCAGCTGAATCGAGAAGACACGTTCACATTCGAAAAGAAGGAACCGACCCCAAAACCGACCTCTAAGACCACTCGACCCGTCACCCCAAAAACAGCCTCGAGACCCACTATTAAACAGTCTATCGGCGGTAGTGAGAGGAAGGCTCTGAGGATGGTTTCTAAGGAGATATCAGCTACTCCCAAGTTTGCAAGGAAAACTGTTCAGAGCTCTAACGAGTAAGAATTACTTCTAGCTCGTACTCTCTTGCACCTTTCGAAAACATTATAGACAGATTGCTGGCATTTTTCAGTTGATTATATTGCTCGTTTGCTGTTCACAATACTTTTCTAAGATCAGGATGGGGTCGACTGTAGGCTTAAATCTTTGCATGTATGCACAATTTTACACCTGCAATTTGAAGCATGTTTCTGTGAACTAATCGTGATATTCAAGTTTGTTTAGCTACTCAAGTGAGGAGAACAAATCAATTGGAAGTAGAGTTGAAACGGAAGTGCAACCCAATGCATCGACCGACAACAAGACAAAAGAAGTATCCGAGACGGATCTACATATTTTAGAGCACCAGAAACTTCAAATGCTCTATATCTTGGTACGTTACTAGTTTTCTTTTTAATTTCATCACTTTTTACTTGACTACCGCAACCGTGCATTGTTGATCTTTATCCTACATCGTTCTTTTCTCTGCTTCTCTCGCCTTTGTCACTTCTCACAAACACTGAAAAATCCGTAAGTTAATATTTTCACTGTTAGTTTCAACTTAAAACTCGAGCATTATACTTGATATGGAGTACTCAGAGCATTTCTTTGTAAATGACATTAACCTGGAAGCCCATATACCTTGAGTAGTTTTATATTCTGACCTCGCACAGAGTAAATTGGACACTACACAAGAAGCCCTCTCAAACGAAGCCAGCCGCCAAATGTACCAGATGTGGAAAGTTCAGGAGAACATGCGGTCTGAGTACCATACTCTGGAGGTAGAGTGTTTGGTGAAGGAGTATATCTGTGAGGTGAACGATATCTGTGAAAATCTTGTGAGTCATTCTTAAGATTGATGCTGAGATACTTTTTCATTCAAAATACGGTATCTTCTAAATTTTTCACTCAACTTACTAGAAAATACTTTATGTAACATTTTAAATTTTTGGAAGCATTCAATATTCAGTATTCACATATCTGAATGATGAAGTATGAACCCAAAAAGTTAGTAAAACCCTACATTAATGTTGAATACCGACATAACTGACTATTCCTCAGTTACCAGTTTGTTCAGAGTTGATGGAGTCACTGCCCAAGTTTGATAAACAGTTTGTCACCTTGTGCAGCATGTTAGATAGTACCCGACATCACATGACTACCGTCAACATTGCCAGGTTATTATTACGTTTTACTTTGTTTTACTTATGTGTAAAGTATTGTTGTGTAATGTGTAATGTGTAAAGTATTGTTGTGTAATGTGTTATGTATTGTTGTGTAATGTATTGTTGTGTAATGCGTAAAGTATTGTTGTGTAATGTGTAAAGTATTGTACCATAGTTAATATCTGTATTAATATCAAAACCGGTTGTAAACCTTACATTCTTCCCATTCTTAAATGTTTCTACATTTCTCCGCACATGTAAACTCTACACGAAATGTCAGTAAATACACTATCTATATACTCTTATATTTGATCCTTCGAACAGCTGTTGAGCAATGAAACGCAAACATAATCTTAGCAAAATGAATATATTTCTTTTATCTTCAGCATTTAATCAGTCACATAATCTGAGAATATCAATGGTTAGTTTGAAAATGTCAAAAATTCTCATCAAAAATGTAGTAAAGTCTCAAAAAATTAATTTAGCATCTCGTAAAAATGGAATAGTTTAAAATCGGAACAAAATTAATCGCATATACTATAATAATGTGGAGTCTGCAGTAGTTCATTAAATCAAAAAGACGCAATTCAAAAATTGATAGACTGCATATATAAACAAAAAATGGACGATTTAAAAATAAAATTCGGGACACCATGAAAAATTAACTTCCAGAAACGGAATTCACATTGTTCAGGCCAAACGGATAAAGTGTCTTCAATTTGTTAATATAAAACTGTTCTGACTTTCTAATATTATCTGGGGATGTAGAACACAAAATATCAAAATGGAAACTTTCATTGAAAACAGATCTCTCCCTCAAATTATGAACTGAAAAAAGATGTGCCCCTAAAACATTCTCGTCATCAAAATCTCTGTGGCTCTCAACATTCCCCTTACTACTCGCCTCTAAAATCTCATAATATTTACTGCGATGACCATTCACACGTTGGCTGAGGCTGGTGACTGTTTTTCCCACGTATACGTTATTAACAGTACAAAGTTTGCATGTCGCGCCGTACACAATGTTGCGTGTCTTACAGTTACCACCTTGAGTTCTGACTGAGTGTCCATTATTGGAGACCATGGAATTGCCACTAACAAGGTGACAAGTTTGGCAGGGTCTGCCTTTCTTCTTCTCACCAGGTTTGGTGCATGGGTCAGTTGTTCTTGACTCTGAACCTAAGGCAAGCTTCTTTCTCTTGAATAAAGTGTCCTTTAAGTTAGGGGCTCGCCTGGTCACCACTTGGAGTTTAGGGATCCTTTCAGGGTTCTCACTGCTCCATGTACGGCTATTTGAGATGATGTTACTGGCCTCTTTAGCCTTTTCCTTGGTTTCCTCATAGCCCGCACCGAATGTAACAATCCATGGTGTGAAAGAAGGGGGACCCTGATCCTTTGCCTTGTACTGTAAAGTTCTTGGTATCGATCTGACATCACTGATGACCTCTCTCACCATATCAGTAGGATATGAAGACCGTTCAAAAAACAACTGAAGCTCTGCCAATCTCTCATCCAGCAAGACGTCATCATTGATTATCCTTCTGTATCGAAGTGCCTGTGAGAAGACTATACTCCGGAAGGTATGTCGTGGATGGAAACTTGAGAATTCTAGATACCTGTTGGCGTCAGTAGGTTTCCTAAACAGATCTGTTGTGAGTCTCCCTCCAACAAACTTGTACTGAATGTCCAGGAACTGAGTGAACTCCGTGATTGGTTTCACTCCGTATGTAATATCTAAGCCATAGTTATCAACCATCTTACTGCGTAATGACCCTACCCATTCTTCAAAACCAATCATAGAACCTCTCCACATACCTTGGCCCGAAATATCATCCACAAACCGATCAAGGTTCTTGAGCTCCTCTGGTCTAACAACCGGGTCGTAAACCAGACTCTTTAGGACAAAGAACAAAGCAATGTTACCGCAATCCACTGAATTGATACCTCCAGTGGGTACACCGTTAACGACCTCATACCAGTTGTCTGCATTCTTCAAGACTGCCGAATCAAAACTAAGCTGTATCAGTCCCTTCAGCCAAGTCCTGAACTCCTCAGACCAATCTGGTCTACACGACTCCATAGCATCATCTAAGGCTGACATCACCAAGCTATGTTGCAGAGAATCGTATAGAGAAACAATATCAATACTGAAGCTGATCCAAGTATCGACTACTTGTCCGGAAGCTGCCAATTCCTCGAGTTTTATGAGAGCTGCAGTTGAATCTTTAACAAGATCTATACAGTAATCCCTGGCAAGAGGTCCCAACCACTTCCAAACAACAAACTTATCTGATCTTGCAGTTACTCCTCTAGAGAGATCAGTCACGAATCGACTGGGTGGAATCTTTTTCTCTCTAATTTCAGTCTCAGTCAGCTTGTGAATTTTCAGTAATGGGTAACCATACGGAATATCGGGCTTGACTAGATCTGAAGTGCTCTGTGAAAGAGTGTCCCGATCAGACTTCTGAATCAAACCAACCACACAATTAGACTGTTCACCACTTACATACTTCCGCTCCAAACCAGATGACCACAGCTCTAACAACCTCCCTCTCAAAGATCCAGTAGGATCAGTTTGCAAAGGTCTGTATCTCAAAGGGTCCTCAACTTTGGCAGAAGTGATATCCTTGATTATCTGAGGGGTGACAATGATTATCGCACCGCCCTTATCAGCCGATGTTATGGCTATTAAGCCATCCTTGACAGCCTTCTTCAACCACATATACCCTTCACTCTCATAGCGGTTCATATTAGATTCAAGTTTTCTGGGCTTGAAGTTGTCTACAAAATTGACAATGTTGTCTTTTGCAGACTTGATGGCTGGGTCTTCAAAAGAAGTACAAGGAGCTGTTACTGGTTTCTTCAGTAGCTCCATAGGAACTTCGTTATCCCGTGCTGAGTTCTTAAAAACAGCTTTCCATGCTTGTTTGTTGGCAGCATTGTACCCATCTACTTTGAACTGCATCTCATCAAAATCCGGGCAGGGTATCCATCCAGGACCATACGAAAGGACCGCAATGCTATAATCCGGAATATCAATGTCTGTCAGGTTAACAACAAGATTTCTCTCAAGAGCTTCCTTGGCTTTCTTCCTCATTGCCTGCTCTTTCTTCCTGTTCTTCCTGGCTTTTGCTTTGAGCTTTCTCTTGAGCTTCTTAGCTGTGACCTTCCTTGTAAACTGATTCACTGAAACTGCTACTACCTTCTTCTTAGGCTTCCATTCTGAAAATTTAGTGCCATCACACTCCTCTAAAAATTTCATCTTCTTTAAAAGCTTCTTCTGTTGGATGTGAAGCAACTTGCTATCTTTGATAAGTTCAGGAGAGTCAGGATAATCTCTCTGAATATCAGCAATCTGTTTCTTCAAGATGTTAATCTGCCTTGACTTGTTCTCGATAGCACGGAGGGTTGCTTTTGTTTCCACCTCCTGGAGGAGCGCACGAGCCTGTTCCTCAGGGAGAGCTTTCAAGCCACTGGCCCTTAAGGATTGGACAGGGCGCTTGGTCAACAGGCATTTCCGCAGAAGACTTCTATATACTGTGTATATACATATATCGCTATTTTGTAGAGATGGTTGGTGTTTGATTTATAATGTACTAGACATTACTGGTGTTGTGCGAGTTGTGTTGACAGGGGCGGGGCACGGAACGTTCTAGAAAATTGCAAGATCACGGATAAATGATAGTGTTATTGACCGGTTATCATAGTTCATGAAGTGTACCTTGTACCAATAATTGACGGGTGGGTCTGGAGTGCATGACTTTAAATCAGCAGTGAACACTGAACATGTCTGTAAAGATGGAATAATAACTTATTTAATTGTTCAGGTTAAACGACCAGCAAGTTCAGGAACTTCAATCTTCGTTAAAGCAAGTTCTAGAACTACTGAAGTCTATTTGCTGCGAAGTTTCAGACGAGAAAGGTAAAGGTCTCACTAGTATAATACAGCTGGATGTCGTTATATTATGGTGACACTGCCCTAATTCCCATCTTTTCACTGCACTTTACCTCCTGGATTGATTAATTTACACAATGAATTCTATTTTTAGACTTTAAGAATCCTGTCAAATTCGTTACAGTGCAATTTCTATTACAGAGAACATTCTGGAAAACGCACAAGAGCTCGCCCTTCTGAAGACTTGTTTCGAGGAGTCGTGCCAACAATACGAGAAGGCCTCTCGACTTGCTCGCCAGATTAAAGTTACTACCGATGAGAACTTGTTCTTAACTTCTACCTTCAGTAAGCTTGACCTCAAGGCTGATTTAGGGGAGGATCCCTGAACAGTGAAATCAGTATACACTATATACACTAGTGTACACTATACGGCAGATATAATATGACAAGTTGGGGGGGGGGGGGGGGCAAAGTTTATATTTTGTAATGATAGAATCTGTACAATCAGTAGTGACTAGTGAATGATGAGGTATGCAGACTTTGAACAATGAACATGTTTAGGACGTCGTTGTTCTTATGTTATTTCTGACTACGAATGTCTGTCCTGTTTATAGAATTTACTGCGAAATGTTTTCTATTACAGTTGTTGACTTGGGGTCAAGGGTTATTTTTTGGTTTGATATTTTGTAAAACCATTGGTTTTTTTGTTGATTGTATTTATGACTTAACATAATATTTATGCGTTCATTGTTGTAAATGTTAGAAATAGAACGTTTTAAAATTTTAACCTGTAAATATTTATCTTAATCAAAATTATTATGTATCATTACTCATTAGTACAGTATACATACTTCTGTTGACAATAGCGTACTTATTGATCTATCCAATCTTCTGCAGAATTTCTTCTGAAAATATGCCCCAACAAAAGAGCATGTATAATACTACAAGTTAATATTAAGTTACAAATGACTATAATCACACATACCGTAGAACATATTATATTGCAACCATAATCACAATCTCATAATTTATTTTGCAGACATGATTGAAACAGAAGATATCCGTTTATCCCAAGAGCGTCTCGCCGCGCTAAAAGAGCTCATCACACCCATCAAAGATCTGGCTAAGAACTGGAATGTCGACATAAACTTAGAGCTGGAAAAGTACATGTCAACATTTGAGCTAGATGTCAATCATGCAGATAACTTTGCAGAGGCAGCTCTTGTCATTCAGGGTAGTGCTGGGGTATGGAGCAAGAAGGTGGAATTTCTATACTCACTGGCTGTAGACTCCTTAGGAATGTTGGAAGAAAAGGAGAAGAAAGTAAGAGGAAAGGGAGGAGGTGATGATGACAATGATGACAGTGATGAAGAAGAAATGATGACACTGATGCCTGTCGTCATCAAAAGAGCTGCCCACGTTCAGGTTGATCTCTGCTCTCTGGCTCGATCTGAACATTTCAAACGTCGGGTACCTCTCTTTCTGTCTGCAATATCAGTTAAAAATGACAAGCCCGAAAACTTGCTCTACAACAAAAAGGGAGAACTTTTAGCCAGCAGAGACGATTTTGCCATAAACAACTGTATCATCAACAAGTCGGGGTTTGCTTCCCTTGACATCCAGACATGCTTACTCTTAAACCAGTCAAACAAGAAAACTGACATATTAACTCCTTTTTTCAAACGTCATGTTTCACAGTTTGATGGCTTTGTTAATCAGAGAAATTCTAATCCTCAGTCAATAAACCCTGCCGCAGCAGTTGATGAAGTTATGGATACCCAGCCAGGAGATGGTAACCCTGTTGATGAGGGTCCACAAAATCTTTTAGAGGATGATGATGAGCTAGATCCTGGAGGAGCTCTTGATCTCTGTGATGATGAGACAGATCACGAGGTGTCTGGTTTTCCCGAGATTAATGCTGTTAATCACAGTAACCTTAAGCTTAATGAACCTAAAACTCCACAACCGTCACATTCCATGCAGCTAAGAAATAGTATTAGCCAGGTTACTGCACCACAAGAAAAGACAGTAGAAAGTAAGATTACAAAAACATTGGATCCCTACTCGGAGTTGCCTGTCAAACCCTTTAAAAAAGCGATCATTGAAAAGCCGAAAGTTTCTCGAAAGCGTAAGAAAGAAAACGCTCCAAAGACATCTCTTATGGCATTACTTCAATCATCTCACAAAGCTATGAGTAAAAATGCTCGATTTCCTAACTTATTACGCAAACCTGAATTTTCTGAAAACACTGAACTTTTTAAGAATTTGAAATCAAAAGAAGTAAAATCAAATAGACTGATTCGTAAGAAACTAGCTGCAGCATCTCAAAACCAGCCGTTGCCTGGTGACCTACTGAAACCTCCACTACCGGCAGAATCCCCTGATCTTGACTCTGATGATCCTGGCCCTGAGCCAGATGATGACTTCTGTGGAACTATCTCAGAGAATCCCAATATGGAAGAAGACCCTCTGATCGATCTTGAGACATCACATTTAGAAACACTTGAGGCAAGCCAACAAGAAGCCCTGAAACCACAGATTGTACAGCCATCTTACGAGGACATGGTGAAGGAACATGTAATGAAGTACACATCCGAAGCCAGGAACCATTTCCACGTGTCTGAGTTACGAGGAAGGGTGTTAGAGTGGGAGAATAAGATTACCCCCATTCTCGATGAAGAAGCAAAAAATAGTGAATTTAATGTCTGTGATTACAGCAACAAACTTCTTGACAAACTAGCCTTATGCCCAAAAGAAACTACTCAGTTCAAGAATTTGGTCTCGGGGGAAAGAAAAGGAGAAGTGAGCAGACTCTTCTTAACTTCCCTCATGCTTTCAAACAGTGGCAATATCCAGCTAAAAGGAGATGACGATAAAGCAGAGTGTAAACTACTTTCCAGAAAATTGTTCAGTGATGTTTTGGAGGGTTATGTTGCATCTGCTAGCGAAGAAATTCCAACAACCTCGTCAAAGAGAAAACGAAAGAATGCTCCTTCCTGAATTTTTTTTTCAATCACTAGATTAAATTTTTTTTTTTGAATATGTTTTGTTAATTTATTCGGCTAGTATGATTTTTAGTACTGACATTGATTATTGACATGCAGTTAAATTTTGTTGTTATGTAATTATAATTACAATGTATTATTATATTGTTTTCAATTTCATTTTACGCCTAGAATTTACGGAAACCAGATCTTTCATAAAACCCACTTATATGAGGAATGAAATATAATCAATATGCATTATATTTTTAATTGTTATCTTGTCTTATTGTATATTATGATATTGAATTTTACAGCTTTTTAAAATTGTGAAATATTACAAATTATGCCAATTTTTATTTCGAAATGTGTCCCACTCGACTTAATAGCAAATATCATTTCGATATAGGAATTCTCATTAAAGAGCGGCAATTTAAACGCAAGGACTAACTAACTTTAGTCAGATGATATGACGACTAATTCCATGCATTAGTTGTACAACTTAAAGTTCGTTTTTCCTTGCGTTAAATTTGATATCACTCTTATCTCTGTACACACTGTACGATTCTGATATAATAATAACATTATATTGAAACTGTTATTAATCTCTTCAACCCCTAATAATGTTTATTTTCAGTTTAGGCTGCCGTTGATGTAATGATAGTGGTTTAGTGACAAGAAATGTAGTCGTCAGCAACATGAGTATGGCAACGTTAGAGATCTCGCAGGACACGAGGCATGGTGCACCAGATGTTATGTTTGGTGATTTTAGTGAAAGCGAGGTGGCATCTATAATTTACAACTCAAAGTTGTTCAACAAACAAGACTCACTTTCGTTTGGTACTTTTAGTGAGGAAGAGATCAATGAGATTTTAGATGCATCTCACGCAGAAAAGAAGTTTGTTGAATTCGATTTTGAAGAGGTAGTTGCTCCTCAAATAACCCCAGAAACGTCTCCAGTAAAAACTGATGAAGTCATCGAGGAGACACCTGAAGAAATCATAAATGGTAACGAGGAAACACCAGTTATCACCTGTCCTCCATCTCCCCCTAAAGATCACCCGATCGTGCTGGACTTTAGTTCATCCCAGCAACTAGCTCCGCAAGTTCCAAACCTGTCCACACCAGAACGCACAGATATTGACGAAGTACTGAAAATCCTAATAGAAGAAACTGTGAAGTCCAGTTCTTTTTCTGCTCCACCCGCCCCAACTCACCAGGCAACCCTGCAATCATCATTCCCATACAGCACTCAGCCGAATACCTGGTCCACTGGTCCTACCGCGCAAGGCTGGCCCAATCCTACCAAGAGTTCCTTCACAACAGATTTTTACTCAGCTCCTCAGAGCACTGAACAGATCTGGTCTAAGCCTCCTGAACCTACATCAGTTTGGTCAAACGGGACTGGCAACCAATGGTCCTCCTTGTTTAAGAACTCTGATCTCAAAGAGGAGGAACCTTCTAAAAACGTTCTTCCCCAGATCCTCTCAGAAAACGTCCCCACCTCAATCAAGGACCACGAGCTCATGATGCTGGGCTCGCAGCTGCAACTCATGACTATTTCCCATCACATGCCTGTTAACATAGTTCCCAGAGGTCTGATAAACAAGTCAACCAACTGTTTTGCTCATGCGCCTCTGCAGGCCCTCCTCGTTTCACCTCTCTACCATGTTATTCAACAGATAGACTCCTCGTACGCCCTCTCGCCCGTCCTCAGTGCTGTAAAGCAGTTCTTCAAAAGTTTTAATCCTGCTCTGGGTGTTGTGGACAAGATGGATCCACCATTTGAGCCCACGTGTATCTACGAGATGCTGAGGAACAAGATGCCTAATTTCAATGAAAATGGTAGACAAGAGGATGCAGAAGAATTCCTGGGAATCATCCTTTCAAACTTACACGATGAAATGGTTTCTGCCATTAGATCAGCTAAAAAAACAGTTTCCTTGGCTGATACAGTTCTCGGTTCCGGTGACGATGGTGAGTGGCAGCAGATTGGGAGAAAAAACAAGATTCAAGTTACACGAAACACATCAAACAACGAGCCCAGCCCTGTCAGCGAGCTGTTTGGAGGTCTAACCAGATCTGTTGTTTCAAAAGCGGGAGCTAAAGAATCGGCCACTCTTCAGCCCTTCCTATCTGTCCAGCTGGACCTGCAGCACCAAAACATCACCTCTGTCAGAGATGCTCTGTGCCACTTCACTCACAAGGAGCAGATATATCTTAACGACGTGAAGTGTTACCGCAGGGAAACACTAGAGTCCTTACCGCCCGTTCTTATCCTCCACTTAAAGAGGTTTATTTTCGATGACGCAGCGAAATCATGCCAGAAACTTCTCAAGGAGATAGACTTTAACATAGACATGACGATATCAGATGACATGATGTCAGCAATAGGCACAACATTAACTGCCGAGAGACGCTACCATTTGTTTGGGGTCGTCTACCACCATGGTTCTCACGCTACAGGGGGACATTATTCTGCCATGGTTTATCATCCTTATATTCAATGTTGGGTTAATGCTGACGATGATAAAGTTGTCCATCAAGATGACAATGCAGTCTTGAAGCACATTCCCGGACGGTCCGCTTACCTTCTTTTCTACAAACGTGTTGCTTAGTTTACCATGATCAGGCCATTTAGTACTCCCTGGTTGTTATCTCCTTTTATTAGAGAACATGATTTTGGTTGAGTGGAAATAATCTGGCTAACCAGGAGGAAGTTATGATAATTTCTTTTAAATTTAATACTATCTTTCCACGGTAGAATGACGACGATTTGTAAAATAATTGCTGCTTGAATTTGAATGCTCTGAAAACTGCTAACTTTGCATCTAATTTACTGTCTCAGCATTTTTATCATGAACTGAAAGTTTTTTAATTTATTGCGAGTGCTAGTGTTTCCCTAGTTCAGAAATGCTTAGTATATGATTAATGATTCCATTATTGTATTTGCTAGTATTTGACTGTCGCGCTAACTTTAAAAAAGTTTAAAGTTAACGATTGTGCCTTCGGAAAACTAAGCAATTTTCAATAAAATCCGTTCACAGTCACATGGATATTAACCAAGCTACTGCTTTAAAAGCTATAACAAAAGTATTTAAAGCTTTCAAAGATTCACATTATATTTAAAATATATATGATAATGTCCAAAGTAAATTTTCATCTTTTATAAAATGTGTGTCGTATTACTTTGGGACTTACATAATCTTCAGTAGTAGCTATTACTATTCAGTGTTGATCGTTTTGACAACATAACGACTGAAACACTATTTACCTTTCGATCCCATGGTAAAAGCTTATTCAATTCAACGAATCCAATGAATGATATAAATTGAAGGCCTTCAAATTGTACGGTGATCATAACCTCTGAACAGTGAACAGGGATGTAACTGGTGGCAGCCTGTCTAGCACGTGACATGTACAATCAGCAGTGGGGGACTCAAGATGGGGGGAACTGGGCCACTCAACCTCCTCCCCCTCCCAACTACGGGGCCAACCCCCCTCCACCCCCTAACTACGGGGTTAACCCCCCTCCACCCCCCAACTACGGGGTTAACCCCCCTCCACCAGTTCATCCTCCTCCACCTAGCCATCCGCCTCCCCAGCCTGAAGAACCTTCAAGTTAGTGCAGGATGATTCTTGATTTATTATTCCACCAGTAATAATAGATTTAACTGCAATTAATAATTATAATTCAAGAATCTTGAGTTTTAGATAAATTATCAATCAGGGATCGGAAAATTAAAAGGTAGTTGCAAATTAGTTAACAATTAACTGATAATTAGTTAATTATAAATAACTTGCAGATGCGGGAGCGGCAGTTGCTGGTGGTTTGGACTACGGAGCAGCCTACGTAAAGAAGTACATGGAGATGTATGGGCAGATGGTGGGCCAGATGATGCCCCCGGTGCCACCTCCAGCCCCTAATGATGAGGCTCCTGCACCTCCTGGCAGTCCTCCTCCTCCCCCTCCTCCTCCCCCTCCTGATGAAGGCCAAGGTATTCTGAAACCTAGTTACACACTTAGTAAGAAAACATTTAGCAGAATCTGCAGACTGTATCCTATTAATCAGATATCATTATGCACATTACACGTTCACATTATATCTTAATCATCATGTTTAGGAGAAGGCGGGCCTAAGCCACCATCCTCCCCACCATCAAGAGGTCCTTTCATGAAACCCTCAGAAAACAACAGCAGACTGCTTGGTTCCAACTCTACTAGGTATTATTTATTTTGCTTTCAATATTCACATTGGTGTTTATTCAACTAATAATGTTGAATTTGTTGTGTTTTGCTTTCTAAAAGTCTGGGCCTGATTCTCAATTTTGTAACTATTATAAACATTCCTCAGTGTAAAAAGGGAATCGCAACCGTTCAGTCAACCTCCAACCGGAGGTCATCCTGTGCAGCAACAAGGTCACTCTGCACAACAACAACAACAAAGCTATAATTACGGGAACCAAGGATATGGACAAGGGAACCAAGGATTTGAAGGTCAAGATTATGGGCAAGTCGACCAGACTTATGAGCAAGGCGAACAGAATTATGGACAAAGCGATCAGAGTTATGGACATCAGCAGTTAGGAAAACGGCGTGCCCCAGACCAAGGACAACTACAAGATAATAAGGTACCGTGTATACAATTTCATTGCAATTTGCACAGCGACAAAGTTATTGTAAGAATTCCTCTTTCTATTGACTATAAAATTGAATGTTAAAACCAAGGAAATGAATGTACATAATTGAGTGTTATGAAATCTTCGTTTACAAACAATTAATTTTTCAGAGGGGTAACTTCAATGAAAGTACGGGTCAGTGGCTGGGAGAGAAACCTATCCACCAGCAAGCAGCCCAAACTTGGCAACAAGATCAGTATGGATACGGAGATACGGAAGGTTGGGGGCAACCTGAACAGAACGTTGGGATGAACCAGCAGCTAGGTGGACAAATTCCGGACAAGAGAGAAGATCCTAACCAAAGGGGTGGTCTGAACCAGAGGGGTGGCCCAAGCCAGAGAGGTTTCGACCAAAGAGGTCCAATCCAAAGAAGTGATCCATATCAGAGGGTAGATCCAAATCAGAGAGGTGATCCGAATCTGCACATTGATCCTAACCAGCGAGGTGGTCCTCACTCTCAAGAAGCAAATCCTGAACAAAGAGGGAGACCATTCAACCAACAACCTCAACTTAATGAACAAAGGAGAAGTTCAAGTAATCCTCCACAGAAATACGAAGAGAGTGTACCTAATCAGTGGGAACAGAATAACCAAGAATGGCAGGATAACAGTCAGGCTGTAGGTGCCAGACCGGATCATGATCAGCGAGGTCTGGGTCAAATGCCTCCCAGAGAAAACATGATGAGAGGACCTCATGGTCACGGTGGTCCACCAGATAGAAGTTCCCCACATAGCGGTTCCCTAGACAGGAATTCACCCCACACTAGTTTGCCAGAAAGTAGTTCACCTCATAGTGCTCACCCTGGTCCAAGTGTTGCACCCCCAAGACCTCCTGTTGATCAAGGTAGAGATTTCCGACGGGGAAAGTCAGAGGAACAAAGCTTTGAAGGAGCAGCTGTCAGAATGCGTCCTCATGGGTTTGACGAGAGAAATGTGAGAGGTCCTCCTCCACAGAGGTTTGACCAAGGACCTAGACACAGAGTAACTGGTCCACGAGGCCATGAGTTTGGTCCCAGATCACGAGGTCCTCCTCCTCAAGAACAAAGAGGCCCTCCAGATGAATTTGGTAGAGGACCTCGTCCAAGGGGACCTCGTGAATTTGGTCATGGGCCCAGACCTAGGGGACCAGGGGGATTTGATGGGACAAGACCAAGAGGACCCCCACCAAGAGGTTATGAAGGAGGTCCAAGGATGCGAGAACCTGCTCCAAGAGAGCGGGCTCCAGCACCTAAAGGCTACGAAAGAGGGCCTCGTCCTCGCAGTAGATTTGATGAAGCTGTCAGACCTCGTGGTCCACCAACTAGAAGCCAGCCCCCTCCCCCCACCAGTACTGGACCGCCATCAAGAAGTAATACTGATCTTTATGAACCCCCCATCCCGACAGGTCCAATAGCGAGCAGACCTCCACCACCAGTAAGCACACTACCTAGATCTAGAGGTGACCATCCTCCAAGGGGCCCCAGAGTTCCTCCTCCAACTAGCACAATGCCCCGTGGATTCAGACAAAGGACTCCGAGACCCGATGGAGCGAGGCCGGTGGGGATGGTGAGGTCACCGAGACCGGTGGGGATGAGGCCATTAAGACCAGAGGGGGCCAGGCCTCCGAGACCAGAAGATGTAGATCCATCATTAAGGAGACCTGTCAGACGGCTACCTGCTGGGTGGGATCCTCCTACTTCTGCCGCTCAACCTACCCCTCCTGAAGCTACTCCTCCCCGATCTACTCCTTCTCCTCATAATAAACCTGAGTCCACTCCGCCACCCCTTACTAGACCTGAGTCAACTCCTCCTCCCAGGTCTAAAGACGAAGTACTTCTGCAAAATATCCGATCATCCGTCGGTGAGAAGATTTATTTAATCATTTTATTGAATTATAACTGATACCTCACAATTCATGGTTCCAATAAATTCGTTGCTGGTTTTACTTTCTGTACAAAAACACTTCCTATGACTCATGATATCACTTTCAGACAAGCCCATTGACGAACTTGAATACAAGGATCTCATCAAAACAGGGCTGCCAGTTTCCTTTGGCAGTACTCACGTCGTTTTAGCTGAAATGGTCAACGAATACAGAAACAATCGATGTAAAGTTGTGAGTTATTTTGTCACTCATTATGTCTTATAAATACAGCTAAATCAAGACAGTAAACTGCTTAACGTAACATAGTCTTAAAGATCATAACCGTACATACAACAGGCTGACGGTCCTACTTGCAATCCAGAGAGGATGGATAAAAGGTTGCCCACAAAGGTTTTAGAAGCCCCGGAAATTACGAACTGGAGATTTGTCGACCCAGAAGGTTTGTTGTTCACATATTACAGATCCCCGGCCCCCCTTCATATAATGGTGACCCCACAGTTGGGTTCAATGACCCTGAGTCGGTCACATTGTAAGATCGTTTTCGCGTACCGCGCGCTGCAACTCTTACATGAAAATGCCAAGTTCTCCCACATTTGATGACCCGCGCGCGTATTTTCCCACGCTAGATCGACAACGTAAAATGCTGGCATGATACCTCTACTTGTAACAACATTTAGAGGTATATAAGGCGAAGTGTGTAAAAGTATCTCTACTCTTCGCATTTTTGTGACATCTTGTTCCTTTCAATCCATGTAGTTTTCTAATTATTGAATGGAAAGAGCTGTCAAAATGGGGAGTTTATTCCCTTAAATGTCACCACATTTAGTATTACGTTATTTTTTGCTCAGAGGAGAAGAAAAACAAGGCCCAGAGAAGAATTATCCAACCACCTGCTGATCTGCTGAAGAAGAAAGAGGAAGAGAAAACTGGTGAGTAGTTAACAGCGACTAATCTGGTAAATAAAGTTCCATTATTCTAGATCAGTTTGTTAGGTTACCTTAGGGCCAATAATTTTGGTTCACAATAAATTTGGTTACCATAATTTTAGTCACAAATTTCGCAAATTTTTAGTCTACAACAATTTTAGTCACATTTTTCGACTTTTCGAGACCATTTTCCATTCCATTTACCTTAAGAACGACAAATTTAGTCTACCCCGTCTGAGCATTACAGATTAAGCTGCACTGCATTACTCAGGAATTTCAATAACATCAGATCCAGAGTTTGTGACTCTGTATCACTAAGTTCTTCAGTACACTGTTCAGTTTCTTTTTCACCCTTTTTTGACTTTACCATTTTTGTCGGTACGACGTAGTTTATGTCGATATGATCCTTCAGCCGTTTCAACAGAGCATGCATTAGGATGGATCGATTAAAAATGTAATGTCCAAGAGGAGCTCTAACCCTTTAAGTGCAATAGGACTTTGGTACGGTTTTGTGCAGTAGGAACGGTGATTTCATATATTAATTATAAACAATGTAAGCTTAATAATATTCATGTCATATTTGCTGTACTGAAATTTTGGTCTGCTTTAAAATTAGTCACCGAAAAATTTAGTCTCATGAAATTTGGTTTACAATAATTTTAGTCAAAAGCTTGACTAAATTTATGGTAGACTAAATTTGTCGTTCTTAAGGTACTGTTACATATCGGCTTGAACCGAAACATTGCACCCTCTTCTTGTTTATTGGGTCATTTTTATGCGTCGATTAAAAATGTTTTCCAATCATTGATGCTGATTTAATTGTCCATGATTTAGTCACGAATTGAGGACGCAGACGCACCTAGTGCAGCTGACGACGATTAACACATGTTTATTGAAAGCTTCTACAAGTTAAACTATCGTATCATTTATATGTTTTTAACCCAACTCCGTTCAGTTCTAGTGAAGCTACATATAATTGATATAGTAGACAAGTTAAGTAACCAGTCGCATACAAAGATATTATAAAAATAAGTCTAGACACTCATCAAAAGATCGCATAAGTCCAATGCTGTGAACAATCTTGTGGGTGTCTTTGTTTTCGTCATTACATCTTTTACTTAGATTTAGTCATCAATTTAGAATCATGAACAGGAAATATCGAAATAAGTTAAACTCTGGGAATCAGAAAAAAAACTAAAATAAGAAAATACCCAAAATACTATCACAGTCACACATACTTGAAAAAGCACATTAAATATAATCGAAAACAGAATTATAATCGATTTACTGAACGTCACGTTTTGTCTCAAGTAAACGAAAACATTGTTTGATCAAACAATACTTGCGATGCGAATTAATTGTGTATATTCATTATTCAATAGGCTGGGATCAGTACGTAGCCTATTGAATAGTAAATTGTAAAAAAGAGTAACATGACTAGAGTAACATTCAACGAAATAGCACAGCAAATCTTCAACCTCAAACTTTTTTAAATGGTCACCATTTTCTAATTGAAATGCTCTTCTACCGAAATATAATAGTAAAATACGCGGAGATAAAGAGCAGGAAACCAAGAATTATATAGTTAAAAGCTCTTGAGAATGTATTTATGTACATTGTAGATTTGGAAACAACTTTGAAAATAAAATAACCAAATCTTAAATCTATAAATCCAAAAGATAAGTTCATCAGTTTTAAGTCAGTGGTTCAAAAACCGTGAAGAGTAGTTCGGTACGATTCGAATTGAGAATGTTAATGATTTTTGCATGTATAAACTGTCGAATAACATATGATATAGTATTCATCATATTTCTGCAGTCATCGTAGAGGGTTGTACATTGTTTTCTCTTTCCTCTTTGCACAAACATCCCACGAATTTGCCCCACAAGGTCGTAACGTGTAATCTCATCTCCTTCTTCCTGGTAAGATAGACCACTGGGTTGCAGGCTGAATTGAGAGGAAGAATGATGAACTCAGATAACCAAGACAGTTCTTTCAATTGCCGAGAGCTCCATGAAAATTTGTTTCGGAGCCCACTATTAAAGACCAGAAAACCGACATTGCAGACACAGTAGATAACTGATAAAATGCCCACTGTAACTGCAGCTTTTCTCTTCCATTTCTCTGTTTGTGACGATTTTGATAGACAAAGCTTTCCCAAGGTGATAACGTTCAGTAAAACCATAATCACAAAAATACTAACTAGTATACCTATTTGCATATCATCTAAGGAATTTCGAAGGCCAAATAATTTCAATTGTATAATTACTGTTGTCAAGGCAATGATTACAGTATAAATTCCAGATGAGAATTTAACCGCCGTCCAATTTATAATGTGGAGGGGGAATATCAAATGTATTGTCCTAACAGCTGCAAGTAAACAAGTTAAGTAACCAGATGCTAACACCGATAGTCTTATAAAAGGTTTGAAGAAACCCATAAATGCAGATGGCACAAACACACAGACGAATAGATCACATATGTTCAAAACTGCAAACAATTTTGTAGTGGGATTGTCCGAGTTTCTCGTTAGCCTATTTGCTCTGATTTTGCTGATGAAGTGCGATAGAGACAACGTGTTCGTAATTGTCCCGAATACTAATATCATTGTCATAAGAATTTGCGCTGTCGTTCTGATACCTTCGGTCAGGTAAGCTGAGATGTTTCTGTCCATGTCCATGTTGCGGTTTTCTCTCACAGTTTGCTGCACAAACTGCTGTGATAATATTGTGTCTTGACCTGTTAAGAGTTTAAATTAGCTTAATTTTGTTAAACTATCATTTTAGCCAGGCCAAATATGAGCGTAGAAAACGAAATTAACGGGGGAAATCACGAGCATCAACACAATGGAATTGGAAGGATAATCAGAAAGAACGGTCGCTCGCTAGAAATAAAATTGGAAGGCTGCTCAAACATGATTACATGAGATGAGATGAATTGAAATGACATAACATATACCATTTTTATCCCGCTTATACTAACAATAGAGAGCACAATAGAGAGCACAATAGAGAGTTTTAAACTAAATTCACAACTACAATTAAATACATTTATTGAGGACATTATGTAACGAAGCCTTTGAAGAATGAAGAAGCCATGTGGGCGAAACGTCGGCAATAACTTGTGTTACTCAGAGGAGATTAAAGCCAATCTCAATTTTACTTCAAAATAGAGAGCACTGTTAATAATAGCTCTCAAAGGAGAGGGCATATCAATCAGTTGGTCAGAAAGCTTCATAGAAACGGGGAGCAAGGTCTGGCAAACTGTTCCTCTATAAGGCATCTAACTTTCTAGCTATTGTGTAGAAATTATAGTAAGTTTTCCAAACTGGCTCCCCGGGGGGTTTCCATTGGTGAAAAATGTTTTTAAATTTGGAAACTCGATTCACCATAAAAATCATTCACCATTTCTCACCATTGGAAACCATTGAAAACCATTGGAAACCCCCCGGCTACCCTAGGCTTGCATAATTTGTCAAAGAGGCCTTTAATTCTGTACGATACAGAGCGAAAATTCTATCCTAGGACCAGTTTAAACCTTTTAAAATTGCATTGAAGTTTAGTTAGACAAATGAAAAAGTTCTAAATATATAGTGTAACGAAAAAAGGGACGAATGGTGTAGCTTAATTAGCTGATCCAGTAATAAATTAGTTTGGGATAAACAGCCCTGTGATAGATGAGCTGCCCCCCCCCCCCCCCCCCCCCCCGGGTGACAAACCTGGCTACTGTCAGGCTGATTATTTGCTATTAACAGTCGAGAGTTGCTTTTATAAACAACGCTTATACTACAGATCTTTAGAAATGGTAGGCCTTGACATGATGGAATTAAAAGCAATTCAGAATTGAAGAGATACATTGCAGCTGTTCTGAGTAGCAGTGCCTTTACCTACGATGAGTTCAAAC
Organism: Bolinopsis microptera; assembly: GCF_026151205.1. NCBI lineage: Eukaryota > Metazoa > Ctenophora > Tentaculata > Lobata > Bolinopsidae > Bolinopsis > Bolinopsis microptera. The sequence continues at coordinate 883,870 of NC_087077.1, forward strand.
TATCGGAATGTTTAAGTTATTTAAACATCATTATACCTTTTACCTTACTTATCATACTTGAAAAAGCACAATAAATATAATCGAAAACATCACGTGTTATCAATGTTTAAGTTATTTAAACATCATTATACCTTTTACCTTACTTATCATACTTGAAAAAGCACAATAAATATAATCGAAAACATCACGTGTTATCTCAAGTAAAAAGAAACATTGTTTGATCAAACAATACTTGCGATGCGAATTAATTGTGTATATATTCATTATTCAATAGCAGGATATAGGCTACGATCAGTATGTAGCCTATTGAATTGTAAATAAAAGTTGGTGTCTCCTTCTGACTAGACTAGAGCAACATTAAACGAAATATCACAGCAAATCTTCAACTGCCAAATAGTTAAAATGGTTACCAGTTTCTAATTGAAATGCTCTTCTACCGAAATATAATAGTAAAATACCCGGAGATAAATAGTAGAAAACCAAGAATTATTTAGTTTTCAACTTTTCAGAACCTGTATGTGGACATGTTCAAACCTGGTTGGTGGTTTTGTTTCACTGCCAAAATGGGCGATTTTCTCATTTTTACAATAACTCCATTAATAATTACTTGATGGTCTTGAAACTTTCAGAGATGATTATAATTGTGATAACAAATAGTCTCAGGTCATCGGCTATGAATAATATTGTAAAATGGCCCAGTTATGTTGAAAAATGTAACATTTGGTTACACTTTTCAATGGCTCAGCCAATTATTAAATTTTAAAGATTCTTGCTTCACAAAAATGTACTTTAGGTATTTGCTTAGCTGTGGAATGAAAAAAGGCCCACTTTTGATTACATAAAAAAGCCCAAAATGGACATTTTGTAACATCTTGTTTTCATGATATCTTTATAGTTTGTTACAACCACAGCTAGTGTAGGATATGTATTTAACTCTCAAACCAGGTTATTAGTGCAGCAATTCTTGTATAAAGGCATTACCACAATCTTGGTATTATATGGTTCATAATCAATAAAAGGCCCATTTCTTTGAATAACGTAACATGGTTACAAATGAGTATGTTATACAGAGTTGTTTGATCTAGTATTGGTTTTAAGTTGGTTGATGCATTAAAATAGAGACATGAAACAACTTAACAAATTTTAAAAAATGATAATTGGGACCAAATTATTGAATTTTGTAACAATTTAAATGTAATGTAATTTAAATTGACAATCCGCGACAGAATGCGGTAAATTTAATCAAATGAATATAGCTAATTAGATTAAAGGTTGGATATTTAAAAACTTTTAATTTATATATGAAATTGTATAGAAAATAGAAATTGGGCCCTATATATTGAAATTTGTAACAATAAAATGCCAGGTCACGAGTTTATCAACTGAAATGGCAGAGTTCCATGTCCATCTATGGACTTACAAAATTCAATGTTTTGGGCCCAAGTACAAAATATGGTCAATAATATGGTTGATGGAACCCTTTAAATGACCTAGGCAAACTGGTCTGAACTTCAAAAACTATAATATAGCTTGTCTAACACCCCTCACACTAGGATACATACTATATATACTATACTCTATACATTTATTTTCTAATGTTACATTATTCAAGTTCCGCAGCCATTTTATCAAATTTATACGAATAAGGATTGCTTTACAATTCTGTATGAGAATCTAAAAACCATGTTACCAGTACAAGAATAAATTGAACATTCCAGATATGAGCTTTGTAGTCAGAACATAAATATGTTACAAAATTCAATGTTTTGGGCCCAAGTACAAAATTTGGTCAAGAATATGGTTGATGGAATCCTTTGTGACCTGGAAAAACTGGTCTGAACTTCAAAAACTATAATATAGCTTACCTAACACCCCTCACACCAGGGTACATACTCTATACACTTACTTTCTAATGTTACATAATTCAAGTTCCGCAGCCATTTTATCAAATTATATGAATAAGGATTGCTTCAGAATTTTGTATGAGAATCTAAAAACCATGTTACCAATACAAAAATATATTGAATATTCCAGATATGACCTTGGCAGTGAAAACAAAAATATGTTACAGAATTCAATGTTTTGGGCCCAAGTACAAAATTTGGTCAAGAATATGGTTGATGGAACCCTTTGTGACCTAGAAAAACTGGTCTGAACTTGAAAAACTATCAAGAAGCTTCTCTAAAAACCCATTGAAAAAGTGTAACATAGAAATGTGTTACAAAATTCAATATCCAGGGCCCCCAACTAAACTGCTATATCTCAGGACCTGAATATGTTACAAAAATTCTGATTCAAGGGTGCCCTCAGTCAAAGGGTCTAGTTTTTGTCAGTAGTTTCAGTTTTTCTTAAAATGTTACAGATTTCAATCTGGGGGCCCAGAAGTAATGAGTGGGAAAAATGAAACAAAACCACCAACCAGGTTTGAACACGTCCATGTACATTGTACATTGTAGATTTGGAAACAACTTTGAACATAAAATAACCAAATCTGAAATCTATAAATCCAAAAGATAAGTTCATCAGCTTTAAGTCAGTGGTTGGCATGTATAATCTCTTGAATAACATGATCATATATAATAGTATTCATCATCGTAGAGGGTTGTACATCGTTTTTCTTTCTGCATAAACATCCCACGAAATTTCAGGATTACCGACGGTGCCATCTTAAGTTAGGATAAAAATAATGTAACCTAGATCTGTAACCTATCTGTATCTTAACCGTCACATTTTTCAGAAGACGTGAAGCCAACAATCGATCCGGAAACCGATACAGTTATCCAGCCCCCCACTGAACCGGTCCCAAAACGGCAGATAGTACCGCCACCAGATTTAGCTCCTAAAAAGAGGGTTATAGCTCCGCCAGCGGACCTCCTTCCGAAACGAAGTATATTACCACCTCCCGATCTCTTGCCAAGACGAATAATCAGACCACCCCCAGACCTTGCTCAACAGGGTTAGTGGCACCGGAACTTGTTATATTTTGCTACTTCATGTGGTTAATATAAGACCACCATTTGATCTGATTACAATATTTTGTTGAGTAGATTGAGAAATACTGTGATTAAATAGTGGCGTGGATAGCGAGGGGGTGATGCTAACTGAATTGCAAAAATATCCTGATTTAAGGATTAAAGATATTTCATCCTTCCGTATTATATCAGATAATTTGATATTGAAGAAGGAATAAACTTAACAGTACAAATATCACATAGTTTTATTTTTCAGGTCGTGAAGCACAAGGGTATGGGTTTAACTATTATTTCATAAGATTTGTATCTAAATACAGTATATTCATGTCATTTCATTTAATTATATAATTCATATCTACTTCATTGTTAACAGATCAATAATCGTTTAAGCTAATGCGATTCTTTCAGGGAACAGGGTAGACCCCCTTATGTCAATAATGGTAGACCTCCATTTGACGAAGGTATATCACCTCGACCAACTATACCTCCATTTGACGAAGGTAGATCAGCTAGACCAGCTAGACCTCCATTTGACGAAGGTAGATCACCTCGATCAGCTAGACCTCCATTTGACGAAGGTAGATCACCTCGATCAGCTAGACCTCCATTTGACGAAGGTAGATCAGCTAGACCAGCTAGACCTCCATTTGACGAAGGTAGATCAGCTAGACCAGCTAGACCTCCATTTGACGAAGGTAGATCACCTCGACCAGTTAGGCCCCCCTTCGCTGGGTCTGATGACAGAAAACCGCCCTATGGTGTTGAAAGACGACCCCCATATGGGGACCCTAATAAACCTCCGTATAATCGGGAGGAGAGACGACCTTATGAGGCCGATGTGCGGCCTCCCTACGGTAGTGAACAGCGACCACCATACGGTGGACCAGCTAGGCCACCTTTTGAAGGAGACAGGGCACCTCGTGGGGGTGATATACCTCCACCCTTCAGAGACGTAGGACCACCTTATGACAAGGAAGGAAGGGACCCTCATGGGCGAGAAAACCACAGAGCTCCACCTGAAGTAAGAAGGCCTACCCCACATGGCGATAGACGTGCACCGCCTTACGACAACCGACGGGGACCGCCATTCGGTGAGGAACAGAGCAGACCGGGCTTATCTGACAGGTATGATGACCACAGGGGCAGGCCCCCTCCTGGGGACCCATATCACAGAGACCCCCCAGATAGGGGCTATCATGACAGGGGCCATCAACCCGCTCCACCTCCCGACTCTCACACACCGCATGAGTATGATAGACACCCTCCTCTTTATGATAACCATTCTAATCAGCCTAATGTTCAAGACGTTTTAAGTAAAGTTATGAAAGCTGCCAAAGCCGGAGAGATACCTGGGGTTGTCTTGCCTCAAGAACAAGGTGGGCATTGATTCTATACTGTTAATTTATACCACGTACTTGTGCTAAATGATATATTTTATATTCTTCTAGTTGCATCGGAGTTAAGTTGGTCGCTCAGGATTTAGTTTGTAGTATACATTTCTCACATTAGGCACAATGAATTTTTTACGTATGGCGTGGTTTCATTTGTTTACGATACGTTTCAGAGTTGACTCTTGAAATTTGAATATATTTTGAAGATTGTTATTAAGTTTTTATGACATAAGTATAACTTTTGATTTTATCTGTGTCGGATTATCATTGTTATCGTTCGTGTTATTCACAATTAGCTATATTCGTAGTAATTTTAGTTGTTCGAGAGAAGCTTTTTCAAATTCCAAACCTTTCTAAATTTCATGATTCTTGTTTTTTATGAACATTTTTCTCAAACATTCACGAAAAGAGTTTTACCTGATCTAATTTCAGCACAGGATGTCCTCGATGAGTTAGTCGCTGGCACAGTTGATCAACTATCCAATGAAATATCTCAACAAATCACTAATGCTCTCCTCTCTGGACTCACGGACGACACCAGATCGTCCGTCCGGAGAGACTCGTCCGATAGGAGGGACTCTGATCGTTACAACCGACCCGAGTCCTCTCGGAGTAGGAAGAGAAGTTCGGAGTCCCGAGAGTCTCGTCACGAGAGAGCGAGTCCGGGACATAGTAGGCGGTCTCCGGATAGGAGGCGGGAACCTTATCGACCATCTCCGCCTCGGTGGGTCTTCATTCAAACTTTCATCCTTCGACCTTAACGATACTATTGGAAATTATAGGAAATATACTTCTAAATTCTGTATTTTGGGGATACGATGTCGTCTGTAATAATCATATTTAAAGAATAAAAAGAGTTTATCGGAGTGACTAATACGATAACGTTGTTTCAGATCAAGACATCAGGCACCACGACCACTCCAACCACCACAATCTGCTCCCAGACCCACTGAGGCTGCTCGAAGGCCCATGGAGGCTGCCCCTAAAGTGCCTGCTGAGGACATACTCTTCCCTCCTGGCCGCAACAATCGTCCTGAAAAGGTTCGTTGTTACTTGACTCCCGAACATACTCATCATCTTGTAAATCCTGGTCATATTATTCTGGGCATATTCCATTTTCGTGAATTATCTTTATTTGCGTTTGTTCGTTATTCAGACTGTTAAGAATCTACCAAAGTTGCTAATATTTTCAAATCTCTCCGCAGATAGTGATAATATTAAGGGGTTTACCTGGCAGTGGGAAATCTCCTTTGGCTAAAAAGATAAAGGATGTGGAAACTGAGAATGGGGCATCAGCTCCAAGGATCCTATCCTTGGACGATTACTTCCTAAACGAGGTTTGTTGATGTTTCATATGACATATTATCAATATTTATTGAATATTACCCCTACAGAGATTTGGAAAAGTCTAGAATTAAATATCTAAGAATCTTAGACATTTAAAAGTGTCACTCCAAACCAGACTAACGAGTACGAATACGAAGTAGAACTCGAGGAGAGCTACAGAGCCAGCATGTTCAAAGCATTCCAGAGGACCTTGTCAGATGGCTGGTTCAAGTTCATTATCATAGGTAATTTAACTACTTAATTCTTCGGCAACGCTTGCTGTCTTATTTCAAGTATTAGTTTTAACACTGAGCCATGGAACTACAGGGTAATACGGTAATTTCTATGGATTGTTAAATACGTCCACGAATACGCCATAATACGCCGTAATACGCTGATTTGTCAAAATTAAAAATTACTAATTTTTTGCGCGCACGACACACCTTTTGGTAATACGTCAATTTTCGAGGATTAATACGTATTCGTATTCCAATACGTATTCCCTCCTAATACGTATTTAACAACCTTGCTTCGTTATGACCCCTCGGATTATGGTTATAAAAACAGCCTTTTTTTACAGACGCAGTGAACGCAGTATCAGAGCACTACACCCAATATTGGAGCGCTGCTAAATTGCAAGGGTTCCAGGTGTATCTGGCGGAGATCAACAGTTTTCCTGAACACTGTGTAACCAACAGTCTACACAAGCGCTCCTTACAGGATATCAATCAGGTTTGTTGGTATTTACTTTCGTAAATACTTCGTGGAAAATTAACCCTAGCGTAGGTTGATAACCAAAAGCAGCACTCCTTCGCACTATGTTCTTATCTCGGACTAAAATACAGCTTTAAGTATAAGATTTAAAAATTCAATTCGTTTGGATTGGTTCTTCTGAATGGTTTTTTGCTCCAGATTCATCAGAGATGGGAAGCAACCCCAACAAACTACATCAGATTAGACTTACGAGGAATCATACAAGGCACCACTATTGACGAGGTTACAACTTTCGATCCTCATTTTGTTTTTATCTAATGAAAATAATTAAAAATGATTATTTGAAGCACAATTTGTTGGCGAGCGGAGTTATGTTTTTTGAAGTTCATCTGATTTTTGTTTTTAAAAAGGTCGAAATGGATGACAGTGACATGGATGGCGAGGCTGTTGAAACCCCTGTAACTGTGAGTAGATCAAAACTTAATAGACACCACATTTATAATCCTTACATCAGTTCGCATAGTTTTTATAACATGTAACAAATGTTTTGTTGTGAACAAAATTATTCAATATAGTAATTAAAATGTTGATTATTTTACTGCACCAATTTTATGTTTTTTACAATAACCCTCACGCGCTGTCTGACACGTATTCAACTACTATTTTTTGATTTGCGTCTCGAAATCTGGGCCATCTCTTCAAGAACCCCTGATAACTAATTGTTGCGGAGTGATGAGAGGATGGAGTTATTGGGTTGGTTTTGGGGCCTGTGTCGGATAGGCTTCATAACTTAACCTGTTCAGAAACCTCCAGTGAAACAGTGCCGCTGGGAGGCTCAAACAGAGCACGACGAACAATCCCTCAGTAAGTTTAATCTCTAGGAACGTTCCTTCATTTGTGTGTTCATTGTGCAAAGAATTGGTTTTTTTAAATGCCAGGTTTTGTTGGAGGAGCTGAGTATAATTATCTAAGTTGTTGCGGCTGTTTGGTGGTGTGGATAACAACTTTTTTGATAATCTCAAAATTGTTTTTAAATAGAATTAAATATTTCAACGATGTTTCTAAAATCTGGTCGTGTACTCTTAGTCTTGACATGACAGAACATATTTTTCCATATTTCTAGTCGTTTTTAACATCTAACAGATTTAAGACACGTATACAAAATTTTGAAATCTCAACAATTTCTAATCTCGTTTATATTGAGTCGTGAGGATAAAATCTATATATTGACTAACAATGACATTACTTTAAGAACTCCAATGAATAAAATGGTCATTTTGAAAACGGGCAGTTTTGTTTATGAATCATAGTTCCTACTAAACCCACCTCTCCCGGGCCTCCCCCACAACTAACACCAATCTCCTTCCCCCCACTACCCCCCCGGCCCCATTACCTCCCTCCTCACTAACACGATAATTTTCCCCTCAGACCAGCTGGACGGTTTGAAATCTAGTTCACGGAAAGAGCGGAGTCCGAGCCCAGACGTTATGGAGCAGATAAAACTGATGAACAGGAAGAACAAAAACGATGGAAAAAAACATGTTAGTATTTTTATGATTCCTCCGAAGCCATATTTCTGAAATAATTCTTACGCGACTCCTCCAAATCCTAACTTTTTAGTAGATCGTTATTGGTAATGTGTAATATAACAGGATGGTTCAGCGCTTTTTTAACTCACCCATATCGCAGGTGCATTGGGCGGATCTAGTTGAAAGAGAAAATGCGGAGAAGCGCCAGAAGATAGGGTTCCACATTGGTGGAGGTTGGAACCAGGAGCTTCCTGAACTATACTCCGCTTCCAGAGACAAGTCTGTGAGTAAAACATGTGTTCTTTAGAGAATGGAAGTTGTTCGATCAGTGATCGTGCAGTGCTCAACAGTTGACCATGGGTTTCAAATTAATTCAGCAAAAAATAGGCGCTTATTTGATTATTTTCGTTTTTCAGTGAGGTACACTGATATGGACGCCTACATTCTCTTAGTTCTATCATCATGTCAAATAACTGTCGTCTCACATTATATGTTGTCTCTTGATATCAGATAATATGTCATTCTTGGACTATATTATAGGTATTGTCTTGATAGAATATCAAACGATTGACTGAAGACTTTTATAAATATGAGAGCCATAGGTGATGATGGTGATGTATTCGTTTGAGATCCAGAATACTAATTTCTAAGGACATGCGCTAGAGTCATATTAGTGGAGTTAATGTGTAATACTAATATGGAAAGCGATAAGAAATGTGCAAATTTGTAATTGCATGCGCTTTCTCAAATTCGCCAGAAGATTTCCATATCAAGTTTATACAACGGATTTAACTTCACATTTTTATATGTTATTTATCATGTTAAAATGGGCTTTAAAAGTTCATTATTTTAATTTTTACAAATGATTTACTTCAGCGTTTTAATTTGTGTATCTACTGCAACTACAAGTGACAATTGTGATAATTACCTTATAATAATGTTCATAAACAATAGAGATTCGGCGGAATGACAGACTGAGCGCCGTCCAGTAATAAAAAAGTGGCGTAACTTTGTCTCCCCTTTTTTGGCGCCCCTCCCTAAAATTGAACAAATTAGGTGATTTTAGAGGATACGCCCTTTCAAATCTCTAAAAAAGTGTGTTTCTAGATCAAAACGCGCAGTTTTGCTACTAGTAGTACTACTACTAGTAGTAGTAGTCTAGTAGTACCTCAGTTAAGTTTTTCAAAATTGTCCCCATGTTATCCGTGCGTTATTAAGTGTCAACTTTGCATAAGCTTAAGGGGGCATACACCAAAACAGTGGTTAGTGCCGTCCAACCCAAATGACCTCTAGTCAAAAAGCTGAAAAAAATGGTTAAAATAAGCCTGAAAAGGACAATTTCAGCTTTTTGACTTTAGAAATTTATAACAGTGTTATTAACACACCAGCCTTTTTAGATACGATATCAAGATTTTACACACACCTTGAAATAGATGTGAATAGACGGCGAGCAAAATTTCAACCCGATACCGCAAGAAATGATTAACTTATAGTTATAGCCTCTCCATGAAACAAATTGTGTTTTTCCGAAAATTCCACTCTAACCAGGAAATGCCCGATTACAAAAATAGTTATTCTCGAAATAATTTTTGGTGTGGAAACGGTGCGCTAGATGGTCACTGAACTGCCTATGAGGTCATTTGGGTTGGACAGGTTTGGTGAATGCCCCCTTAAACTTAAAGTGTCTGTTATTTTGTTAAATTACCGAGCACCCTTAGCCACTGGTAAACTGGTAAGACACCTAAATTAAGCAGTAGCCTGTTAGAGAGACAACATTATCGTTTAAAGGGGAGCATCGTGAATAATAAATAATAATTAATAAAGCATTGTTAGCTGACAGACCCTATTAATATAATTGGTGAAATTATACTCAGTACGTTACCCTCAAGCCTTCTAGGTTGCTCTTAGTGGATAAAAATGGTTATCGCTCATACCTTGCAGCAAATAATAATCAAACCTTTTACAGCTTTGAGTCCTACATTAAGTTACATTATTGCCATCTCTCCTGGTAGCACGTTATCTAGTTGCGATGCCAAACACCTCGATAAGTTCCTGCTCGCACAAGCAAAGATTTCGATTCTCCGCTTCCCCCTTTAATCACATAATCCTACATAAAACAATTAAATGGGTAAACAAGGAAATGGAATAAAAATAAAACAATTACAGCAATTCGGAAAACCGCATGAGCAAGGCTCTTCCATTTCATACTCCTACTATTCACACTGTAACACTTAATCTACAGCTGTACCAGTTCGTTTGCTTTTAAGTTTATCAGAGAGAAATTCAAATACCACTTGTAGGTCAACATTTCTTCTGCAGCATCCATTGAGGACGGTTTCAGCTGTCATTTATAAATGTTGTATGATTAACGAAAGGCCCGTGGTCACAGGGAGAAAGATAAAAGTATACTTTTTTGAGTTTTTGATAGTCAGTTTTTACCGCATCAAAACATATCCACCCCAACCGAAGATGCCTTCTTCACAATTAGTACTCTACCTAGACCTATTTAACGGGTGATACTCGTAAAATATCTGTTCCATATATTGGAAGGACCGTTGACGAGTCCAACTCGGCGCGCGTCCTGGTAGGTTGTAAACCTACAAAGACCTATTACCTGTCACTCGCACCTGTAAGTCAACCCCTTCCCTTTGTATTTGACTGCATGTGCGAACTGGGCAATGAATTTGCATATGTAACGACGTAACGTTTGAATAGACACGCTAACCACAAACCAACAACATACAGTTTTGTATTCAAATTATTCATGCTCTCATCATATCAAGGGCGGAGTCTTTGGAGTCGTTTCCAATTATGATAATTTGCTAACCCGTAAAGCTGACTCCTAATCGACCAACCTATAATCATTGCATTGTCCACATCTAATGATATTCATATACTCCAGGAAATCGTGCAGTGAAAGTATCATGATGCAAATGCAATGGGCAATTAGGAGGAGCCCCAAAGTGTTACCCCTTTGTGTTCAGTCTGACAATTTCATCTAAAATCTCCAGTCTAGTCTCGACTGATTCAACTTTCAAATAAGCTTATGAATCCCATGCATCTCAAAACGTTTTACAAACTGTTGCTCTGAGTAGCCGGGTAACTCAGTCTCACCTCTCCATTGACGGATATGTTACTCGTCTAAATTTCTTCGAAGTATCGCGCGCCACTTTCTTCTCGAAATGGCAAGTGCTACGACCATTAACAATGGTCAAACCCCTCCATCACAATGATGGTACTTTTTTTCTTCACATGTGAAAGATTCTCCATCACCATACCTTCAGTTGACCATTGTTAATGGTCTGGCCCGGCGCGCGCTACTTCGTAGCACGTGCCATCGGGCCATTTCGAGAAGAAACAAGAAAGCGGCGCGCGCTACTTCGAAGAAATTTAGGCGAGTAACGTCCGTCAACATACCAGCAACGACATTTATCGTGCAGTTTGTCTCCAGGCCACGTTTTGGAAACCTTGCAGTCATTCCATCAGCAGCAAATCAGTCACTGTATGATAATTCTTTTGGCTTTGCAGTCATAGGCCCAAATTTGTGGAATCACAATGATGGTCAACTTCTTGTAAGAATATAACAAGACGATGAATGCGGAAAACTATAAATTTCATTTTGTAGCGCGATGCACTACTGTGTACTGGGCCGCGCCGCGCATCAAATAATTCTTCTCGTGTCTCGGTAGATCGGCAAAATGAACCATGCTACCACTAAACTGCAAACTGGGCCTTGCCGAGCTTGGAGCTGCGAATGATTGACATTGCATCGTGAGTCAAATTTCATTTTATGCGATTTTTTCTTGTTCCTACATTGGCCACTTTTGACTCTGAGCAATTCACAATAAAGTAATAATATATGCTCGGTTAATAAACGTCAAAATTATGCCGCTAAATGCTAATATGTCAAAAAAAGCACAATTTTTATCTGTACCAATATCAATAAAAAAAATATCCTCAACCTCAAATGCAAAATGAATGTGTCCCTAAAAGTAAAAGCATATGCAAGTTATGCAACTCCCGCAAGTTATGCAACTCCCGCGATCCCATCCCTAACTAATATTTCTTTTTGCAGCTTCCTTTAATTGAGGAGAGTTCTTTGAAAAATCACGCAAATTTACTTTAAACTCTATACTGCTTTTCTAAATATTTGTTGATTGCGTTTCTAAATATTTACTGATTGAATCTACCTTCAATTCAGAATTGCTTCGTGACCCCACTACTCACTAGGTGCAAACTGGTACATGGTAGTGGTAACAAATAAGGACTTCCATGACAGTTTGAATTAAACATCATGGTAACCATGGTAACGCGCACTTGCAAAGATGATTAGAGCAGCATCATTATCTTCTTTGACTTGATGAGATTCTTTTCAGTTTGCATTACATTTTCACGATGTCAATCCTTCGCATTTCGCCGATTTGCATAAGATGGTGGTTGTGAGAAGCATTATTGGATGCGCGCGCGACCCAGTAGTGCATCGCGCTACATTTACAACATTAAATTTTAATTTGCTATATCTTTGGTAATAATTAGTATTTTTGGATCTGTAAAACATAAAAACGGACTATCAGAATTTATCATTAGCTCCAAGTTCAATCGTGTGACAACAGGGTTTTTAGCCTGATACCTCTATTATAATTCAGATATTTTAGGCGGTGCACGATAAAAATAAACTTGCTCGGATTTTCAAAATTTTTGTACCATCGTTTTCTAGAGACTGTGAGAATTTTCACAGTACCAAATTTATCATACCTTTTTGGAATTATCAGTGAGTTTCGCCTAGGTGCCATATTTGATGGTGCGCGGCTTTTGGAGCAAAATTAGGTGTAAAAGTCGCGTAATTTGACGAAATTCGTTGATTTTTGTCGTATTATTCTGTCATATCTTCGGTTCCTGAACATGAATCATGCTGAAAATTTGTCAGAACCTTCCAATTATACTTAACTACCGAACCTAATTTAGTTGGGAGAGATTGGCCTTGATTAAGAGGTCTAAAAATGACAAAATAGGTATAAATTCGTTGATAACTCAAATTCTGAGCATCGAAATTGCTCAAACTAAATTAGGTTCAGTAGAACATAAGTGTTTACGTAAGCTGACCAAATTTCAACAAAATTGTTATATGGGAAGTATCATAACTTTTCGATTGTTTCCAAAATAATGTGCTGGCCGAAATAAGAGCTAAAAAACCATTCAATGGTCAGCGCGCGCGTCTTATTGTCGATGGCGCACTGCCTAGATATTTCTGTGTTTCACCGAACGTGCAATCAATAATGCACGTGCAAAAATGATTGGTGCAGCGTTATAATCTGTTTTTTTCCATTGTTTTGATAACTTTGTTTTCAGTTTGCATATATCATAATGTGTCATATTTTAATCAGCTAAATCATCACGGTTATGATCGATATACAATATAGATATTGCTTGAATTTGCAAAACTGAACATCACAAAATAAGATTAAGATTGTCTCTTTGATCTTTCCGGCCCTAACAACGTTGGAATAGACACGTTTAGTACTGTACTAGCGCAGCCAACAATATATATAATTTTAAATCCCGGAGGATTTTGAAACACAAAACGCCTGCGCCTCGCACCTAGTAGTAGTTAGGAACCGACTAGATATCCGGCTGAATCCGGATCCGGCCGAATATCCGGCTTTAATATATGGTTCCGGCTCCGGTCCGGTTTCAGAAAATTTTGCCGGATATTTCTTTTCTCCAAAAAAATGTATTTCTAAAATCTTGAAATTGGAAATGCATATTTTTCGTCACATTTTATGTTTAACTCGAATCTTTGAAAAATCAAGAATGTTTTGACTAAGAGCGGAATTCAAAAAACCGAAAAAATATTTTCGGATAATAATGGACAGGGTAGTACTAGTATAGCATGAAAAGTGTAGAAAAGTGGTTTCCAGAAAAACTTTGAAAAACTTTTGACTTATAGAAAATTTTCGGTCCGAGTCATTCTTGTCATACGTTGTATGACCCGCCGTATCGTAAGAACGATAAAGGTGTGAAACGACCGTGGGTGTCACGACGTGATACAAATTAATTCTCGATACGTGAGACTTACGTGTCGAAAATGGGAGTATATATATACTATTACTGGAAGATGAAACGAAAGACAATAGTATCGCATTCTATATAATACACAAACCTACCTTCTCCATGAATTCATCTCTGGCCCTGGTCGGACTGGATCTCAACAGCTACTTGTCTCTGATGGATACATCTACTTTCGGAAGAAGGACAAGGATTCAGCCCGCCTCACAGATGCCTGGCGGTGCTGCAAGCACAAACTTTCTACGAAGTATCCCTGTCTGTGCTATCTCTCCCTCTCAGACAATTCTCTCAATTCTCTCTGCTGTAGCGACCGATTTCATTCTCGGTATCATTTTGCTTTTAAGAACCGTTATTTCAACTGATATCATTTCCTTTTGTTTGCGAAAGGGAGACACTGGCAACGGTCCACTCGACCACTCTACGGCTACCCAATTATGGGGTTTGGTAAAATATATAATAATATAGCTACAACTTACTGGGCCGCGCTCAGCCTGTCATTCCGCCTAATCTCTATTGTTTATAAACATGATAGCCTTAGGTCCGGCCAGGTAAGCTACAACATGCAAGTTTAATTACTCATAATTAATGCACGTGCGACGAGCGGGCTACGGACATGACTTTAAATTGCTTATTGCTTTATTAATATTATCATATAGCCTATAGAGAGATAAAAACAATGCATGTGCAAAGTGAGCATGTGTTGCAGACCTCTACGATCTGGAAGGCTCAATCAACAGTTATCACTGTAATCACAACTGCAGTTATCACTGTAATCACTGCCTATACTAGTGCCTAACTCAAGCTGTGGTGGGTGGGCAGCTGTTCTTAAATCTTTAAGATCTTAAACCCTTGGGAAATTCATTCGCCAATAATAAATTATTTGTAGGCCATGAATGAATGGGAAAAGCGAGCGAGCGATGTCAGTCCGCTAATTTGTAATTAACAATAACAGTGGTTATACTTATAAACATTATACTTATAACATGTGTATGTATACTTATAAATAGGCTTTTACTAATTCGCTCACCCAAAAATTATCACGTGACTTTGGTTTTTATGGTTTTGCAGCCGTACAAAACGGTTTTTACACAAACCCTAATCCCATCCCTAACCCTAACCATGAACCCAAAGCTATCCATAACCCTAACCACAACCCTAACCCTAATGCCTAACCCGAGCCCAAAACAATCAATGTCGTTTTTTACTAGCGTGTCACGTGACCAAAACAGTTTTTTGTCCATAACTTTCCAGGGAAGCATTTTTACCCTACGTCATGGGGATGGGGGGGGTGATTATATTCGGAATCAGCGTCCAAAAATACACCGAACAAGATTACATTCATACCTTTAGGGCCTTTTCACAACAATTTTCTTAAAATTTGGGCGAGCGATTTTGGATTTGGTAGGAGCGTTATAAATATCTTAAGTAAAAATCTCAATTAATCCGTGTGGGAAATCTACAATTAAATTCTACTGATGGATTACATGACTAATTATACGTCACTAATTGGTGACATGATCTGATCACCGAGGTACCGTACCCCTAATAATTGGAGGTCCCCTAAGTCGTGCAGCCCAATCGCGCTCAAGGGGTCTGGTAGGATATGCCAATTGCATATCATTTCTGATAATAACTTGTCTACCCTTGTTACTTCTTGTATACTCTGGTTACAACGTACTGCTCATGCTTGTTGATTTGATATTTGACTTATGTGAATGTCTACTGCTAGCTAGGCCTAAACAGGAAACATCATCGGTGTGGTTGTATTAAATTGCTTTTAGGAATGCGGAACTTATCGTGTAATTACAAACTATGGCTTAGTAGAATAAATATCATAGTTGATAATTACAAAAGCCCAATAAGAAGGATTCATTTAAATTTTTCGTCAAGATCAGGCACATTGAGGCAAGTTTCGGCAACCTTATATTTGCTCTTCCTAAAAACTGGGTCCGGTCCGCCGTCCGGCAAAATCTGGCTAACCGGATAATAGATTGATATCCGGCAAAATCTGGTCCAGCAGCCAAAAGCCCATTCCGCCATTCCGGTCAGTTCCTACACCTAGTATTATATTGACAAAACCCCTCAATGCTCATGCTGCGCAAATCAGCGTTATTTTCATAAAAATCCCTCGTGCTCTGAATCTCTGGCCCTGTCCCAGCGTTATGTCTGTTATAATATAAAAGTATTACTAGTAATACACGGAATGCAAACGTATCTATTTCAAATAAACTCTACGGACCAACGGTCTCTCAAAACTGCTTTGAGAGACAAAACAGCATCAAGTACCCCGCGCGGGGGCACGAGGTCTCAGTTTTTCACTTTGAGTTTGTTTATAAGTAAACTGAAACACCAAGCGCAGCGAATGTTTTCGATAAAATAGAAGAATTGTGGGAAGTGCCTATGAGTATGAAGTAAAGAATAAAGATGAGGGCGGGTTTGCTACTCCAACGAGTGACTACCTAACTTATATCTTCAACATCTTGACATTTTGATTTAAAAGATCTCATATTGAAACTTTGAAATTACAGTACCCGCCGTGTTTTATAACCTATCTATTTCTGTTTCTACGAAAAGAAATTGTTTTTAATTTAGTCTACTTCAGATCAGATAAGAATCATATTCAGTCAGGCATATAAATGTTTCAATTTTAGGATGTATTGGTTGCGGATAATTTCAACGATTATTTTCAAACTGACGAGTTGTTCTTCTGGACCACCAACTAAGGGTAAGTTTTTCTACTTTTTCTACTTTTTCTGCAAAAACATGTCATTACATGGATACAAATAACATTTTATCAAATTAAGATCCTGTTAGCAGTTACTGGGCCGCGCTCAGCCTGTCATTCCGCCTAATCTCTATTCGTTTATGAACATGATAGCCTGAGGTCCCCGGCCAGGTAAGTTAGCAGCTAATAAAATCCTTTCAGTTGAGTACAAGATTACAACGGAAACCAACGATGTTTGGTCTGCAGATACAAATTCAGACGTTTACTACACAATCATTGGAACCGGAGGGACCACGTCAGAGCACTTAACTGATAATGATGGAGATGACAGAAAAAGGGGAGAAAATGATACCTACACCATTATGGACAGAGCTAAGATAGGAGAGTTCAGATGTGTCTCAGTGAGAATGTCTGGCCCTGATGGATGGTGGTTCACTGAGGTAGGTTCACGCTATGAATAGTATAACTTCATTTGTGGATTTGTCTCGATTTGATCTCGAATATGCATTTTTGATATTCGAAACCTAACCAGCTATTCCGATGACATGGCTGCTTTTCATTTTGTTGGACGAGTATCATTGAATATTTCGTGCAGCGATGCTATGCCTATGACTAAGCTCTTTCGTTATCTTTGAAGGTCTCACATCAAATTAACTTATAATTGTAATATGAGGTCACAGAAGCGCATTGTCCCACAATTTTTAGTGAAGCGTGAGAGTCGAGCTGAAATTCAATAACTATGAAAAATTAAAAATTAATGCTTAAAATTCTAAAATAAATTGTTTCTAGATGTTCATCGAGATTGATGGAAAACCCGTGCCAAAGATAACCAATCATATGGGCTTTTTAGATGATTCTCCAGAAAAATTGAGGGAAGTTGCATTTTGTGTGACCGATTTTGGTAAGTCTAACCGTCACAAATTATATATTAACGTTATTTCTGTTGTACTTGTCTATCTCAAGCATTTATGTGATTTTTTATTAAGTGAAAGTCTGATTGCTATTGTATTTTTCACATATTTTGTACCCTAGAAGATAAAGTGAGAAACAAATGTTCGAGTGACTATCCTTACTCCTTTCTTCAAAACAATTGGTGCTGTACAAGTAGACAAGAGGGAACTACCACTGTCGATGACGAAAAACTTTGGTGCAATCAAAGAAAACTAGGAGGTTGGAGCATTTGTTGTGATGGAGACAGCAAAAAGTGTTTAAATAAACCCTGCTTCGACTATCCTCGACCTGAAGCTGAAGGTGAAGGTCTTATAGTTATACACACCAACATTTCAAGCTGATCCTCTTACCACTAACACAAACACCCGTCTTAAACTCCTCCCTCTCCCCTCCCTCTCCCCTCCCTCTCCCCTCCCTCTCCCCTCCCTCTCCCTTCCCCACAAATGCCTCAACATAGATATCATCAATTATAATGTAATAATACTCCGGCAAGTGTGCTTAATCAGTACGCTGTTATCGAATGCCGAAACTTTTCCAAAAGGAATCCCGATGCAGTTAAAATATATTTGAATCGAAGTAGTGTTTAAGGCGCAGGCTAATATTTCCACCGAAAGCACACTGTCCATTGTTATTATTAATAGATTAGCCCGGCGCGCGCTACTTCGAAGAAATGTAGACGAGTATATTATGGAGTAACATCCGTCAACCCAAATTGCGCGCATTGTATGCTGTAACTTTTTTCATGGACATCATTCATGTTCATGCGAATCAAAATAAAGTCTTTTGCAATGTATTCAGAATTAATGTTTGCAGTTATACAAATCACTTGGAATACTTTTGAAAGAGAATAAAGAATAACTAGCTCAAAAACGATACTGACGCATTTCTCCGTGAAAAGCTCAATAGCGTCAGTAGCTTTTAGTTTTGTCGTTAATTGACGCGGACGATGTCAATTCTTCGCAGCTCGGCGAGGCCTGCAGTACTAATAGCGCATCGTGCCGATCTAGCGAGAAGCATAATTGAGTGCGCGAAGCGGCCTTGACCATTGTTAATGATCTGGCCCGGCGCGCGCTACTTCGAAGAAAGCGGCGCGCGCTACTTCGAAGAAATTTTGACGAGTAACATCCGTCAAGGCGCGGCCCAGTAACGCATTGCGCTACAAGTTTTGTTTTCTATCACGTGGTGACCCCCACTATGTCGCTTCACTATAATGGAGTTTCACCCCTGTAGAGTTTCGACGATACAGGGGGAGCCGCGCACGAGTGCGCGGCGGGTCATTCAACGTATGACAAGTTTTGTCGAGGTGTCTCAAAACTTCGAAAGTAGTTTCATAAAATTATAGGCCCACAATTCACCTAACCATATAATGTGCTTTCGCGCCACTTCGGGCGCGCTTGTTTCACAAGTCAAGAAAAGCACCTATCCACGAACCCCGATGGGAAGGTTCGTGCGCGCGTGCGCAGTGCTGACAACAGCGTCTATGTAGCGCAGGTAGTCTTGGCACTTCTCCCTCCAGTATGCAGTAACCACTTTTCAGGTTTCTATAGTGCATAGTGACAGTGTATAGGGGTTAATTAGGTATAAACTACAGTACAGTTACAGCTGTACTTACACAGCTGTACTTACACCTACATTCACAAGCATGCAAGCTCACCTGGTCCAATGAGCGGGAAACGGAGGACAAGGTCTGGTGACGTCATAGTCACGTGACCTCATAGGCTCATAATCACGTGACCTCAGACCCAATCAATGATCAATTAGGTTTGGGCATGGTCAGCCCCCTGTCACCCGATCTTGAGGTGACGTACGACACCTCGTTCACGCAATCAATGTCTGAAAGGCTACACACGTCGCATATGAGGACAAAAGCGCGGGTAATTTTGGCACCACTGTAGAGTGGTGCCAAAATCGATGGGTGGGTTCATGGCTAGAGCCCTTTTTACCGCCGTGAGGCGGGCGCGCGCTACTGCAAGCGCTCTGGATAGAGCAAGGCCCACAATTAAACAAAAAAGAATACATTACCTGCAACCTGGCACGCCAATTTCTGTGCGCGACACTCTTTGCAAGCTTCCTAGATGGCCGATGCTTTATGATACATCATATCATTACTATTAGTTTCAAGTTTACACAATATTATTTACTGCATACTGGGCCGCACTCAGCTCCTGTCATTCCGCCTAATCTCTATTCTATATGTTTATGAACATGATAGCCTGAGGTCCCCAGGTAAAATATTATTTATTAATAACTTCAAGCAATAGCAAACATATTAATTTATTGTCATACGTTGTATGACCCGCCGCGCACGAAGTGCGCGGCTCCCCCTGTATCGTCGAAGACGATACACTATAGTGAAGCGACCGTGGGGGTCACCACGTGATACAATTAATGGGGGTCACCACGCGATACAATTAATTTAATAAGCGATAAAAAGATCAGGAAAATTGTCTTTTTATTTGATCCACGTTGCATTTCCCTTTTATTTATGCTTTAGCACGCAATTATATTTATACAAATGAAACATATTTTGTAATTGGTTGAATTGCAATTGTTTATGATATTGATATAAGTGAACTTGCTCTAACCAGAGCCCTCTCGCTTGCAGTAGCGCGCGACCGCCGAAACAAGCGCGTCACGCAGTACGCGTAGGCACATGGCTATGTGAATAAGTGAACAGTAAAACTAAAATGTAAAAAACATTTTGATACCTGCAATTTCAAATCTTAGATTCTTGTAGCGCGATGCACTACTGGGTCGCGCGCGCATCAAATAATGCTTCTCGCAACCACAGTAGTGTGCAAACCAACATTCGAACCACCAGCAGCTGGTGGTCAATTTCCTACGAACGCGACTTAATTTTGGTTCAGACTGGAGTCGAGCGCTACGTTATAGCTGTATATATAGCTCGTTTCACGACGAAATCTTCATTTATTGAGTTTGTCTGTCGATTATGTTGGAGTTTGTATTTTTAATTTTGTACTCGAATACTGTTAATTTATTTTTATTAAATAGTTGTTTTTCGTAACAGCACACTAGTACGTGATTCCTTTTGTTATTCTTACATAATTAGGAAGATTTTAAACTTCAATACTATAAATAATCAAATATTTACGAACACCGATCATCGGTATGTACCCATTATGCATTATTGGTATCGAAGTCTTATGTTGAGCTGGATATCGAAAAATTTCAAAATGTAAGGCTGTAATTTTGTACTTGTTTAGGTGTAGAACTAGGATTAACAACTTGATTGCTAGGAGCTAGGAAGAGATTTTAGTAATGATGACCCTTTAAACTTAAACTATATCTCTAGTGCACTTCGATCGGTTTTCTTTTCAATTTTGATAAAAACTAGTCGTGATCTTTGTTTCAGAACTTCACTAATTTATTAAGTTTTGTAGTTTATATAGACGGAACATGAGCAGATACCATTTGATTAATTATAATATATCCGATTTGAAATATTATTCTGTCGGAGTTTGAGTTCAACATGGACACATTTATTAACATCCCGCATGAATTTGTGTCGTCTTTACAATTTTTTGCGCTGAATTTGTATGCTTATTAATACTGCCGCATGATATCAGTAGCTGCTATAAAACTAGAGTGTATAGCATGTGTATTATACGATGTTTCCCACGTAAAAATCGCAGGTTGTTTTGGTGCGGCTGGGCACTCTACTGGTGATTGACACCAGAGACTGAGAAAAACTTTGACATAATTTTCAAGTTTGATATGACCTAATAACTACCACATTTACAGGAAGTATGGTAATACATTCTTGTCAGCTGTCTGGGCAAATCTTCTCTCGCAGAATTGGATTAAAATTTAATGTATTTTATTTCTCACTTCCAACGATGTCGCAATTATTAGGTAAAATTTGAAGTTATTTTGAGATTCAATTAATAAATTTTAGATTGCAGCTTGATATCACTTAGTATGTACATTGTACTCGGTTGCAAGGGTAGAACTTATGAGAATACTATCATAGTATTATTGCACTATACTATTATGGGTTCATCAAAGTTCGTATCATGATTTGTCACAATTAAACCATCGAGTCACTTGAGGAAACCCGTTAAAGCTCGCAATTGGCGACGAGATAAAGTTTGTGGTACCTCTAGATGTTAAGTTAACTCTTAGGCTCCAATCTTCCTTACTATACCTACCACTCCTTCTTCCTTGATAAGAAGTAGATCCTTCTTCCCTTCTATCCCGTACTAGCCTACTCAGCTCTCTCCAAACCGTGAACAACTACTCCCGGTGCTAGAACTTTAACCGCATAATTATAACAGCACAATTCTTTCGCTTGAATCTCAGTCTGCTGTAAGACTGCTGTACCGGTAGAGTTTTTACTTGTATGATTCAGCAATCTGCTCTTTAGATGGTACCGTTACCTCCCGCCATAAGACTGTGCCGTCTTGGTGACCTTGAGAATATCATAAGGTCCGATATATAAAAGCACTATCCAATATCGAGACCCACTCAGGATCCCAAACCACGACTCCTTTCGGTCGTCTGTACTTGCTTTTTTCCTCCCAGCATGGACTAAGTCAATGATACTGTCTTACATCGCTGGCCTTGTTCTTATAAGTGTTCACTCGGCGCTCACAAGATAACATGTTCAGAGATCTGTTGCAGAACCTTGTCGTGCCGTCATTTATATACTCCTTGACTAAGAGCTACTTTACACCTACAGCAAAAATGTGCTAAATGATACCCATCCTCTCCTCACATTACTGTACTTGCACTTACCATCCTCATCTTCGCCATAGAGGTGGTTAAGAGGGCGACGTACACAGCATCTAGCACGAATCCAATAAGTGAGTCTACAGTGCGTGTCGAAATACATTGCATGTACCCTTATATATTAATTGAGACAGAATTTTAATAAATCAACAAATTCTTAAAATTTAAAAAGGTAGAATTTAATTCTATGGCATTTATTGAAACCTGCTTTTTTAAAGTTGAGAATTGGTTTCAATTTCTAGAATATCACAATAATGTTGACTCAAAACTGTTTCAGGCAGCTATCAAGTCTCAAGATATGACATAATTTGATAGAATGTTAGTACCAACGCTATCAGTGCATTGAAGTCGAGTTCTCGATACAGGTATTATAATTAGGTTCTATCGACCGTTTTTGTAGTCTTAACTCATTTTTATTTGTTATTATACGACCAATTAAAACCTAGCAAACCAGACTTCTTTATGTGCTAAATGTTACTTTAACCTTAATAATAGCAGCATTGTGGCAGATATCCAGTTACATTTTTTCCAGCCGTATATTATAAATATACAGGGTGGGCCAAAAGTCAGTGTGCAAACGTTGGCATTAATAGCTCAGTCACTGAGTGCCCAATTGAAATAATTGGTTCTGGTATGACTTACTACCACCACTGGTTCGAGAAATTTGTCAAATCGAAACATATTTGTGTTCATTGTTTTCAAAAGAAGGTTCATTTTCGCATTTATTTGATAGTTTGGATAATCGGATCGAGCCAAATTTTATTGAATTGTGTTTAGCCATTTAAATTACGTTTGCTCTAAAAAAAATGAGAGTATATACAGGGTGGGCCAAAAGTCAGTGTGCAAACGTTGGGTCTTATACCTCCGCCGTGTTTTATATTTGAGAGCTGTTGCTTTGCAGATGGCATACTGTACTTACTGGTTCGAGGATTCCGTCGTCAAAATTTGAAAATTCGAATATTTTAGACCACGCCCATTCAATATTAAAACACCTATATTGTTTTCTCTGAACATGCTGAACGCCTAATTTTTTCAGAGACGGTAGATTATCAAATGTTGCATATGATCTGAAAACATGAGGCAAAACGGATTAGAAATGACGAAGTTATCAAGCATTTTGTGTATCTCGTTAACAAAATTGACTGGGTGATTATGTGACACCGTGACACGACACCTTAATTGGGCAGCCTTAACGATTCCCATAATGTTTAATGGGTTGGTTATAACCGGGTCACCTTATCACGTGATTAGGTAAACCAATCACCTGATCACACGTAATGAATAAACTCGTTATGCTTCATATCTCGGTCATCTGAGAAGCTACAGTTCTAATTCTTTCAGGACAAACGTAATTCGAATGGCCAAACACAATTCAATAACATTTAGCTTGATCCGACTATCCAAACTATCAAATAAATTTGAAATGAACTTCCATTTGAAAAAAATGAACGCGAATATTTTTCGAGTTGACAAATTCCTCGAACCAGTGGTGGTACTAAGTCATACCAGAAGGAAGTATTTCAATTGGGCACTCAGTGACTGAGCTATTAAGGCCAACGTTTGCACACTGACTTTTGGCCCACCCTGTATATATTACTCATGCAACTAAGATAAATTGAGTATAAATACTCAATTTATCTTAGTTTAAGTTGCAAGTTATATAACTCATTTTCTAAAGGTCTCGTAAACTTTAATCAATTACAGAGAGTGTGGCCTCTTTTTCACTGAAAAGACGCCATCAGATTTCATTGCATTCTGGGACCAATTTTGGTGTGATTTAAAGTATCCTACAAATTGGTGTTTACTGTTTCGACTTTTGTAAAATCACTGTAACAATATAATCTGTATTCTTATAGTTTCAACCATAATAGTGAAATAGAGGGGCTGGCCAATAGCCACACCCTCTGTAATTGATTTAAGTCTACGAAACTTTCAGAAATTTGTGTGTAATTCGGAGATAAATTAAACAAGTTGTTATCGGCCACCATGTGTAAACGGAATGTTCTAGCAGACTGTATAATACTATAACATACATTTTCTTACACACACATAATCTAATCTCTGGAATGTTGCTATGATATCAATGGCAATGTTTTGATACTGTGTATTATCATGATTATGCCTTACAGGCCGATCTTCCGATGGAGTTTCGGTTGCCATGGCAACACATCAATATGATAAAGAATTTGTAAACGCAGTCACAACTCTGTCGTGTACACTGTACGGTGCGAGCGGTTATTTTATGATAGGTAACATCTACTTTTTCAGCATTTGCGGGATGACCAGTTCACACGTATATTTTCGCAGACACAACTTCGCATAAAATTATATCCAATTATTCTATAACCAATTATCTACACGGACTTCTGTCTAAATATGAATGAAATCGAGAAAACCAAATATTATATGTTTCATCCTGAAGTGCTGAGTTCTCAGGCAGTAAAATCATGATCCTGATAGATATCGAAGTCTCCTTAAATGATTGTCTCTGCTGCTTAATATATCTGGATTGTCGTTGGGAGGCGATGCAGATTTGTTTACTTTTAAGGGGGAGGTTCTGCTCAGCAGGAGAAAGAGGTGATGCACATTTTGTATTTGTCTGACATGTAGGACTTGAGCCACGTTTCCGTAAGTGCAATAAACGGTAACGAGTGGTTTTTGGATTTCTCCTGAATAAGAGCTGAGATTTTTGGCACTTCCCATATACTCGCACTTGATGCACAGGATTCATGGACTGGACATTTAAGACGAGGCATGAGGAATAACGGGCACGTGCAGTGTATCCTCTGAGGCGGTAGGAACTGCTGGTAGTGGTATAGTGGGTAGTATATATATATTACTCATGCAACTAAGATAAATTGAGTATAAATACTCAATTTATCTTAGTTTAAGTTGCAAGTTATATAACTCATTTTCTTAAGGTCTCGTAAACTTTAATCAATTACAGAGAGTGTGGCCTCTTTTTCACTGAAAAGACGCCATCAGATTTCATTGCATTCTTGGACCAATTTTGGTGTGATTTAAAGTATCCTACAAATTGGTGTTTACTGTTTCGACTTTTGTAAAATCACTGTAACAATATAATCTGTATTCTTACAGTTTCAACCATAATAGTGAAATAGAGGGGCTGGCCAATAGCCACACCCTCTGTAATTGATTTAAGTCTACGAAACTTTCAGAAATTTGTGTGTAATTCGGAGATAAATTAAACAAGTTGTTATCGGCCACCATGTGTAAACGGAATGTTCTAGCAGACTGTATAATACTATAACATACATTTTCTTACACACACATAATCTAATCTCTGGAATGTTGCTATGATATCAATGGCAATGTTTTGATACTGTGTATTATCATGATTATGCCTTACAGGCCGATCTTCCGATGGAGTTTCGGTTGCCATGGCAACACATCAATATGATAAAGAATTTGTAAACGCAGTCACAACTCTGTCGTGTACACTGTACGGTGCGAGCGGTTATTTTATGATAGGTAACATCTACTTTTTCAGCATTTGCGGGATGACCAGTTCACACGTATATTTTCGCAGACACAACTTCGCATAAAATTATATCCAATTATTCTATAACCAATTATCTACACGGACTTCTGTCTAAATATGAATGAAATCGAGAAAACCAAATATTATATGTTTCATCCTGAAGTGCTGAGTTCTCAGGCAGTATAATCATGATCCTGATAGATATCGAAGTCTCCTTAAATGATTGTCTCTGCTGCTTAATATATCTGGATTGTCGTTGGGAGGCGATGCAGATTTGTTTACTTTTAAGGGGGAGGTTCTGCTCAGCAGGAGAAAGAGGTGATGCACATTTTGTATTTGTCTGACATGTAGGACTTGAGCCACGTTTCCGTAAGTGCAATAAACGGTAACGAGTGGTTTTTGGATTTCTCCTGAATAAGAGCTGAGATTTTTGGCACTTCCCATATACTCGCACTTGATGCACTAGGATTCATGGACTGGACATTTAAGACGAGGCATGAGGAATAACGGGCACGTGCAGTGTATCCTCTGAGGCGGTAGGAACTGCTGGTAGTGGTATAGTGGGAGCGCTGTTCCTGGCTGAAGAGGTGGATGTGGTCTCGGGTAGTGGTAGGGCATTTGAGTTTGAGGGAGGCTGGACCGGTGGTCGACTATTTCTGATAGGAGTCCGATCCTGGTTTGCATCGTTTCCAACAGTCTCCGTAACTATAACAATCCTGTGATCTGGTATTGGTTACTTAAACTTATTTAATTGAACATGGTGTTTGACGTTGGAGCTTATCACTTTACAGTTTACATCACCTTACCTGAATAATTGAATAGGATGAATACTGAATAGCATTTATTAATGCTTTCTTTACCCGGAGAACTCTGTTTTACTTGTCCCTCGGTAACACAAGACCGTGAGCCGTGACACTTAGTCACAATAATTAAGTCATAAGTCAGAAAGAAGTCCATAATTCGTACACCCATGATTATGTTAAATATAGATTGACTCCAGTCTCCATTGTTCAATGACTTCGTCAAAATGTTTTAGGAAAATGTTCACAGATTTGTTAATTTTGGACTCAAATTAACGTTGAGAAAAACTGAATTTATTTTGGAAAAATCCCGGCTAAAACCAAAATCCCGGCCGGTACCGGTACAAAATCGCCAAATACCAGCCGGTATTCCGGCTGCGCCGGTTATATCCCGGTCGAGTTCTGTCTGAGACCTAATTTTCTCTATTTCTCGTGCAATTTTAGATCAGACACAGTCATCTAAATTATTTAATAAGAAGGTTTAAATTATAAGCAATTAAAAACAGTTGGGACTATCATTGTTTGTGAGTACATATTATACGAATATAAGGTGGTTAATATAATTATAACACATTTAATATAAAACATTTAAGACACATTTTTTATTCCTGCATTGTACTCATTAATTTAACTAGTAATATTATATAAAAACCACATTTCTATTTGTACAGGGAGCTGCTGGTAAACTACCGTCGCTATACATCGACTATGACTACAATCCTACTTTTAAAAACAAACTACATACATATCTCACATTTGCGAGGACTACTTCATCACAAGCAAAAAATCGACATTGGTAAATAAAGGTAGGTTCTTTTCACTGACTTCGTTAAATGAGTTACATATTTTCACACAAATTACGTGCGTGATCATTAAAGGGTTGCTTGTGTGCAGTTACTTCTGGGCCAGCGCCACCCTGTTGGGAGTTTTCACATAAGTAAATTTGCCGATAATACAATTTTACTCATTCTGGACATGTTACCTATTTTATCATTATACTAGTATTTCTTCAGGTCTGTCTTCTATAACCACGATGAAAAGAAAAGCTGGGCGAAAACATTTGAGACTGCAGATTGCAGAACTGGAACACTCTATTTGAAGACAGTGGCTGCTGAGTGCTGAGCTGCATCAAATCTATCAGCATCATGTAACTTCGATCATTAACAGACTCCATTTCATTTCCGACAACTAGCACCTGTTTTCCCTAGACTTACCAAGTATTAAGTAACTGCATTAGTATTAGGTTAAATTAAAGGCCCTACATCGAACAAGTCTAACAATTAAAACTTAAATGCAAGAGTGCACAATTTATCACTAAATATCTTCCTCTTTTAATTCTAATCAACACACGGTTTCGTCTTTGTTTCACCCAATCGTGCTGATAATCAGTAATCATGCACTCTGCACTCTAACTTCGAGATGTTTCAAAAGGGCTCCCGACGAGTTGAATTAGATCAATATTTTCTTTTGATACATAGATACTGATTGGGAGGTTCATCATACTATTCTTGTCACATGGTAACGATTAACGATTAGCTGATCAGCTTCCAGCATCGACAGGCCGAAATCCATAAATATAATCAGTTGTAATTTAATATTTATCATCGTCCGGATCATCATAATATTTTAATTTAAAGTTATAATTGAACGGTGTTAAGAAAGATAATTTAAGAGAAATGTTTTGAAAGTGCCTGATTTCGAGTATAAGATCTGTACTGATACATTAATTTTCAGATTGTTATTATAGTTTATTTGTATTTTTTATATTATCTTATCCGCACAAGTTCGGAAGCCATCTGAACGCTATTGCCAGACACAGGCATATATTTATTTTGGGGTATCATGCTCTCAGAAATTTCAACTCAGTCCGATATTATAGTTATACTAACCTGCATTGCATAAGGTTAATTGTCTCGCAGTCTAGTGCATAAACCTTTTATTTTGTATAAACCCTTTATTTTGATTGGGAAAACTTTAGTTTAATGTGGTTACCGTCTCTAAAGTTGGCATGATAGTTAATAAACTCTTATCTATTATGTCACTGAAGATGACGCCTTGCAACATGTTTGACGATAGCCTGTAGATTGATAGTTTGATCTAAGTATTTACAACAATTCATCTAGTTTGATTGATTCAAAGGGAAACAAATTCCTCTCTTATCTATTATGACTATATTTAAATTCAATCCTGTAAAGTGATACTCCTTTTTTAGTAATTTAAACATGTGTTTTCTCCTTCTGATTTTTAAACTATTACCGGTCACGCTGAATAATAATGACATCAGTGAATTTAAAGCTATCGTTAACATCACTCAGAGAATGCGCGTCTTTAGCGCGTGTCTTGTTGTTATGCATCAATCCTTCGGTAGATCGGCGAGATGCACCACTGTGCCTCACCGAGCTGCGAAGGATTGACATCGTGAATCAACTTAGATTCATACATTTACCATTTACAGAATTAATAAAGAAATAAGTGCTTACTAGTACTACATACACTTCCGACTTTATTTTTAACAATTCAAGATGCGGATTTGAGTTTGAGAGTAAATGTAATGCTCGAATTTGTTTTTATTCGGATTTTTAACGGGTGATACAGTAATTATGGTTATTTGAAATTCAATTATTGCGTCGAAGCATGAACTCTGAGCGTCATACTCATAGTGACAGTGTCAGTAGGTTTTACTTATAACTTGAAGTTGCATTTCCCTTTTCGCGCCCGAAATGCAAGGTGTATCAAGTTATAAACCTACAACGCGAATTGAAGACGGAAATGTACGTACATGGAGGATACAGGGAAACAAAGTTTACATGGTAGGGTAGGTGATCATGAAATTATAATTTACGTCAAAACCTGGATTATTTAACTAAGTCCATTGACAGCACTCAACAGCAGTCTGTAATTTAGACAAGCTTTCACAAAAAAACGTTGAAAATCGCTAATATCTCAGTTTTCGTCTTTCGCAAGAGCGAATTCGCTCAATTCGTAATTACTTCTCCATTCCTTAATATTTTCGCATGAAACTTTCAGAATCAATAAAGAATCGTATTTTGACTTCACACTAATGATCAGATTTTAGATTGAGGCCCAAATGAAAAATTTTGGGGGCCAATTTCCAAACTAGTTCTGGCAGAAACATTCTTCACAGTTATCACTCAGGATGTTGCATCACAATATTTGAAATTTTGAGAAGTGTGTGACATTTTTGATATCTGGACTGGTTGTAACATAAATTTAATCGATTAGCAAAGAAAATGAGTGGAAAATATTGTGGAGTGCTCCTTCATATATGTTTTTATAGACATTTAGAACCGTTTCAATGCATCGTGAACACCTTGTATCTTTCGAAACTAATTTCCGCACATCTATAAAATGGGATGATAATGCCACGAAAAATCGTGAAAAATTAGGATACGTTTAAATTTGAATCCAGACAGGTAATATTGGATTACTGGACGTGCTTATCTTATCTTATCCAGTATGGACGAAACAATGTCAATTTATACACCGATATTTATATTATAAAAGGTAATATAACCAAGCTGTTTCTCTTAGCGTCAGCTATGTCTATACCCTATAGTTATACTGCGAATACAATCTGCAATTAAAACTTAATCTGAAACCTCTACTTATAAGAAAATCATTGTAAACAAGCTTCAGTTTCTTTTTATAGCTTCGAAACGAAACAAAAGAATCTCAATCCTTCAAAATCATTATTAATATTATAGGGTGGTTAGCCTCTTATATCTATGTAATTCTATCAAATAATCATGAATACATAGAGTAACACCATCATTAGTTACATTCAATTTCATGTGTGTCAGGAAATCCAATCACAATATACTTATAGTACAACGATTAAGAATCTAACTGTAATATTATAGGGCCTTATTATTAAAGGGATATATCTTATTAAAGGGATATATCTGCAAATTATCAGCTCTCAGTGTCCACGAGTTTTAGTGGATATAATTCCCGGAAGGTATTATAACAAATAATGTCTTCGCTGCTTCGGGCCGCAACTTCCCTCCAGCAGGCTGTCGGGAATTATCACGTGTAGCCCGGAGAAGCGAAGTATAAAGGTATTATTGTATTATACTCGAAACTCTGAACATAATTTACTAAACGGATTTTTTTACCGTAAAAACGGTTAAAAGTGTTCCGGTAATGATTGGATTTATTTGTTTGTGTTTTTTGATTGGCCAACAATTTCTTAAAACCGCCAATTCTAAATCGTTGCACTATAGTGAAGATTGAATTTTAAAAATTCAAAATTCACAAAATAATATGGGTACTTTAACATATTCAATATTAGCACAAACAATACCAATACAATCCGAACATAATCATTTTATATGCCAACAGCTCAAAAGAACACGGAAATAAAAACAATAGTCAAAAATTAAAAATTCAGCTGATGCAATAAATGAAATTTAAAAAGCAAACCCATAATGGGGTAATTTCAAATTTTGGACGTCCTAATTGCAAAAACAATATTCCAAGCCAACTTATGAAGTAACGTCAAACTCTGAAAGCTATGAGAGCAAGGTTGTTAAATACGTATTAGGAGGGAATACGTATTGGAATACGAATACGTATTCCTCCTCGAAAATTGACGTATTACGAAAAGGTGTGTCGTTCGCAAAAAATGTTATCTTATCGGATTATCCATGAAATTTGATTACAAATTTAAGTTATCATGTATAAGTTCTGCACTCCTTTATTTAATGCATGATCAATGATGAGGGTGGCGCGCAGCTGTAATGTTTAATTTTGACAAATCAGCGTATTACGGCGTATTATGGCGTATTCGTGGACGTATTTAACAATCCATAGAAATTACCGTATTCCGGCGTATTACGACGTATTCTTTATTAGAACCGAATACGTCGTATTCTTTCACGAAAATTTGACGTATTTAACAACCTTGTATGAGAGGAGCTAAAGAAGGTGAATTATTTGTAGGAATGTGATTTGAAGAGACGTTTTCGGAGGAATGTTTTCTTCTCTTTATGGCCATGATCCCCCGTAGATTTATTTCTTTTACTCAGATCCTAAATGTAATAGCAATATTACATTTTCAACGGTCGCTTTTAAACTAAGTTAACCAAATATAAAATCAATTACAAAATAAAAAGATTAAAAATATTCAGTGAATTTATTAGTCTTTTCATTTGATCTGAATGAACAACCCTGATAAGCTAATTACTGAGCAGCCCAGGAACTAACCGGGACGGTACTTACTGAGCAGCCCAGGAACTAACCGGGACGGTACTTACTGAGCAGCCCAGGAACTAACCGGGACGGTACTTACTGAGCAGCCCAGGAACTAACCGGGACGGTACTTACTGAGCAGCCCAGGAACTAACCGGGACGGTACTTACTGAGCAGCCCAGGAACTAACCGGGACGGTACTTACTGAGCAGCCCAGGAACTAACCGGGACGGTACTTACTGAGCAGCCCAGGAACTAACCGGGACGGTACTTACTGAGCAGCCCAGGAACTAACCGGGACGGTACTTACTGAGCAGCCCAGGAACTAACCGGGACGGTACTTACTGAGCAGCCCAGGAACTAACCGGGACGGTACTTACTGAGCAGCCCAGGAACTAACCGGGACGGTACTTACTGAGCAGCCCAGGAACTAACCGGGACGGTACTTACTGAGCAGCCCAGGAACTAACCGGGACGGTACTTACTGAGCAGCCCAGGAACTAACCGGGACGGTACTTACTGAGCAGCCCAGGAACTAACCGGGACGGTACTTACTGAGCAGCCCAGGAACTAACCGGGACGGTACTTACTGAGCAGCCCAGGAACTAACCGGGACGGTACTTACTGAGCAGCCCAGGAACTAACCGGGACGGTACTTACTGAGCAGCCCAGGAACTAACCGGGACGGTACTTACTGAGCAGCCCAGGAACTAACCGGGACGGTACTTACTGAGCAGCCCAGGAACTAACCGGGACGGTACTTACTGAGCAGCCCAGGAACTAACCGGGACGGTACTTACTGAGCAGCCCAGGAACTAACCGGGACGGTACTTACTGAGCAGCCCAGGAACTAACCGGGACGGTACTTACTGAGCAGCCCAGGAACTAACCGGGACGGTACTTACTGAGCAGCCCAGGAACTAACCGGGACGGTACTTACTGAGCAGCCCAGGAACTAACCGGGACGGTACTTACTGAGCAGCCCAGGAACTAACCGGGACGGTACTTACTGAGCAGCCCAGGAACTAACCGGGACGGTACTTACTGAGCAGCCCAGGAACTAACCGGGACGGTACTTACTGAGCAGCCCAGGAACTAACCGGGACGGTACTTACTGAGCAGCCCAGGAACTAACCGGGACGGTACTTACTGAGCAGCCCAGGAACTAACCGGGACGGTACTTACTGAGCAGCCCAGGAACTAACCGGGACGGTACTTACTGAGCAGCCCAGGAACTAACCGGGACGGTACTTACTGAGCAGCCCAGGAACTAACCGGGACGGTAGAATTACTGAGCAGCCCAGGAACTAACCGGGACGGTAGGAGATGAAGGTCGACGTATCTCCCCACTCAGCTGTATACCTCTAAATATAACAGAGACAGATATCTCACCTGCCTTCTCTCCAGGCTTTCTTATTAAATCGTACCTACGATGTGATTAATACAATACAAATACTTAGAACCTAACCTGGAATTAGAAACTAAAACTAGCTAAATCTACCAAACTATAATATCTGTTTGCTAAGAACGAAGAGGCTGAAAACAAAACTTACGATTAAGGTATACCATATCATATAGCTAGAGCTGAATAAGGTTAAATAATCCAGATAATTAAAGCCTTAAGGTTAAATTTCTAACAAACTTTTTTAAGAAGTTGTAAGCGTTGGTAGAAGGTAGGTCCACTTGAGTGTAACCTAGGAAGTCATCAGTTCCAATATCATCAGCATCGTAGAGCTCCAACTTAACTGATACTACAGTGTTTATGTCTATCAC
Source organism: Bolinopsis microptera (assembly GCF_026151205.1). NCBI lineage: Eukaryota > Metazoa > Ctenophora > Tentaculata > Lobata > Bolinopsidae > Bolinopsis > Bolinopsis microptera. The sequence goes on from NC_087077.1 coordinate 917,579, forward strand.
TGTTCGCTCAAATATGTCGTTGAAAACTGGATTCAGTGTCTTAGGGACCTATAGATTGTTAATGATATTGAAATAGTTAATGATATTGAAATAGTTAATGATATTGAAATAGTTAATGATATTGAAATAGTTAATGATATTGAAATAGTTAATTGCATTAAAATAGTGAATGATATAAAAATAGTGAATGCCATTGAAATATTGTTCGGATTTTTAACAGCTGCTAGGCGATGAAACAAATCATCTTAAAATGGTGTTCAGCGAATGGAAGGTAAAAATAAAAAGTGATTCCTAAATCCTATAGCAGAGTTAGCAGTACCAGTTCAAATACTCCAGTTTGACGTGAACCACCCCTCTCTCCCTCAATAGAAACTAACCGTTTTGGAACGATGTTCCAGTTCACCGTTAATGAACAGCTTGACGTACGGATCACTTTTACCGTTGAAGTCCTCACTAATAAGATCTGTAGCATAGTGGGTGTGGATCTGGAGAACCCCGCTAGGAGATCCCAGGATGGGTATTGGTTTTAACTTGCTGCCTCCCATCGCTTGTTCCTCTCCCACTACTACTCTGTAGTCTGAGATTATGCCACGTTTTAAGAATGCTTTGTTATCTGACGCTATTAATTTCTAAAGGTTTTTTAAAGATGTGCGACCAATTCTCAGAACTCTTTGTCATACAATTTTCTTCAGTGCCAAATATTTAATATCTATTCTAGATGATAATCGACTACGTAATGAAGTTTCTCGATTATTTTGTATGGTTAATAATACCCACGCATCACTAAAAATCGACTAAATAATAAAATTTCTAGATTCTTTTTAAACGTAAATAATACCCACGCACCAGTAACATCAGTATTGACTTGGTGTATAGGCACCATTGGAAGGACCTCTATTTTAGCGTTCACTTTCAGTCCAACATTCTTTGACCGGTTTTCCAAAGTTCTCTCAATAACTGCATCTCGAAATGCCTCCAACAAAATTATCTGTATTGATAAATTTGAAGTGTGAATAATTTTACCGATATTACCAATATTACCAATAACTTTCAGATAATTTTTGTCCGTTTGACAAATTTTATAGAACAATTATAAACCTCGTAAAATGTTAGCACATTCTCGCGATAACAAACTAGATATCCTAACCTCAGTAGAAACGTATTTATTAGAAGATATGAACTGTCCGGAGAGGGCCTGGATATGGTTACACTTCTGAACCGACACTTTCAGGACCTCATCGTAATCATACACGAACATGTTGAACATTTTCACAGTCCGAGATGAGTCGTTACTCAGGAGAACTACTGTTTCTCGTTCTGCGTTTTGCGTCTTCACCTGTTAAATACAAATTTAAAGGATGATGGGGAACGTTTATCTAGGGGGTCGGTTCAGTTTTGGAAGGTTTTAACTTAAGAGAGGGGAATGTGTTCAGAGAGCTTGGAACATTTCAACTTTAAGTTTAAAGGAACTTGGTTAGATATAGATTTAATGGAGTACAATTTCACTAGAATACTCTAATAGTAGGGTTAGTCATTTTAAATGATAGAAACGTTTCAGACGAGAAATATAGCTCAAAGTCTACACTGTGTACGAGTATTGTCTTTGATCTAGTTTTAAAATATCCTAGCGATAGAAACTCAAGAGCATAAACCACATAAATATGACGTGTTAGATAATCACGTGTTTGCATTCTGAATAGAGCTGATAAGGGGAAGTGATTGTTATTAAATCTACAATTTTCAGGGGAAGCCTGAATGTTATCAATGTTGATTTTGCTGCAGATTCACAGATTGGTGCGTTGTTCATGAAAATGGAAACATATTACTGGATTAGAGTGAAGTCAGTCAGTTATGAGTTATATTTCCCTTTTTCGGCTGTTAATCAGATTCATTCGTTTTAAGATAAGAACATAAACACTTTGCAATCATTTGACCTCCAAACAATGTTAGCACTGAAAATTATCTTATCTGCATATTTGCACCGGAAATTGGACCTTTGAAGTTAATTTGAAAATTCGCATGTCGTAATGCAATATCAATTCAATTTCAACTCCCCTGCATATCCAACAATCAGTCTATAATTCAGCGGGACTCGTCTAATGGATGGTCATGGGTGCTCAACTCAATATACACTATACAGTGCATATTTATTTCAGGACCCTTGACCGGCCGTTAGATAATGCACTCGTGATCAGATCACGCGATGTGGCAAACAATGTGTTTCTTTATAAAGGAGTAGGAGAAGTGTACTCCTGTTATTGGTTCTAACCTCACAGCTGTGAAAGACTAAAGTAAGGTATCACTGCTAGAGGTCATCTTTACTAAGTCTGGATGTTTTACCTTGATTTGAAGGTCCTGATGGTACATAGTCCCTGTGTAAGATAGCAGGTACATTTCAATATCAACTAACAGTACTCCAATTGCTAAAGAGGGGTTCCGGGGGATAATGAGAGTTTCAACTGCATCCTGGTAATTAATTAATTAATTAAGATATCCTGTTCTTCTTAATTGTCATTGATTATGCATTTCGTCGAGAAAATCGAATGATTTCACACCAACAATTTTGATTCCACCAAACGTTAAAGCTGCATTGTACTGAAAAGAACAAACCTTTTGAAAATCAAGATATATCCGTCCTGGGAAGACTAACATTTTAGCCACACTATCCTCAATAATATTCCTTATCCAATCCTTGAGTCCAGGAAGTATGTCCATATCCAGGTTCGTAAGGAACTCAATGTTGAAGTCTACCTGGAAGTAAACGAAATGTGGGTGTTCAAGAAAATGCCTCATATCTTAGTTGAAACGTGTTTCAACTAAATTATTGAACGTGATTGTTAACGATTGGCAAAAGAGTGTCAATAAAAATGGTTTTCAGGATTGACACAAAAATTGAACCACAAAAATTGAACCACAAAAATTGAACCACTAAAAGTAGCCAGTTCCAGCGATAGTTTCCTTGCTATATTAGCAAAAGTTATCAACGAATCCTTAAGTACAGGCATATTTCCACAGGCCCTTAAAATTGCCAAAGTAACTCCCATCCATAAAGGAGGCTCTAAACTTGACGTTGAAAATTATAGACCCATCTCTCTCTTAGGTTCCTTCTCAAAAATCTACGAAAAACTGATGCACCGACGTGTCTTAGAATTTCTCAACAAAAATAGTTCTTTATTCGAAAATCAGTATGGGTTCCGTCCAGGAAGGTCCTGTGAACATGCTCTTCTTAATGCACAAAGTACAATTTTACACTCTCTTAGCAAAAACCAAATTTCACTACTGCTATTATTAGATTACAGTAAAGCGTTTGACGTCCTGGATCATGCTACACTGCTAAATAAATTACAGCACTACGGCATCCGGGGAATAGCTCTAAAGTGGTTTGAGTCATACCTAAGTGATAGAAGCCAATATGTAGCAATAAACAATTCACATTCGTCCCACAAGCCTATTGTGCATGGTGTTCCACAAGGGAGCATACTAGGTCCCTTACTTTTCGTCATATACATCAACGATCTTCCCGGTATTTCTAACATGATGGTAAAATTCATACTTTATGCAGACGATGCAAATATCATTATTAACGGTTCCAATGTCCAAGAACTAATGCTAAGGGTCAACCAACTAACGGAAACATTATCACGGTGGGTTAATAGCAACGGATTAGCACTAAATCTAAAAAAGACGTGTTATATGATTTTCTCGAAAAAGCGCATAGAACCATCATTGATTAAAGTACAAATAGAAAATACAGTATTAGAACGTAAAACTGAAGCCCGGTTTCTTGGTGTAATTGTAGATGAAAAGCTTAACTGGAGTAGCCACATAAAAGCACTGAGGAGCAAGATGTCAAGATTTATTGGGGTGATGTACAGGATAAAACATAAATTGCCAATGAAGGCCCGTTTACAGATTTTCCAAAGTTTTGTTCAGTCCCATTTAAACTTCTGCTCACTTGTCTGGGGATTTGCTTCAAAATCTCTTATAGAATCTCTTTTTGCTAAACAAAAACAAGGTATGAGGGCAGTTATGGCCGGAAATGTGAACTACTACTACAAGGACGGAAAACTGCCAGAGCACACAAAACTAGCATTTAAAGAACACGAGGTCTTAACCGTTCAAGGGGTTATCGTTAAAAACGCACTTATTTTACTGCACAAAGTTCGAAATATGTCTAGTTTGTTACCTAAATCGATTTCAGAACTTTTCCCTCCTAACACACCCAAACAAGGAACGACACACGAACAAAACTTAGACTGGTTATCAATTTACTCACAGACTGACCTGAGATCTAGCATCTTTTATAAAGGCCCAATGCTCGCTATTTCAGAGCATAACACTCGCATTACATGCCCATCCAGTATATTTTCTATCAACATATATAAGAATTCGTCAAAAAAAGTACTACTAGACTTGCAAAGTGCTGGCTGCAACGACGAATGGCCACCATTTTTACTCCACAACCTACCTGGATTACGTAAATCACAAAGAACATAGTCAATAATCACTCAAAACCAAACTCATACAGCTCAAATTAAACAATCTGAATCAGGACAACATTTCTAACCACCTGCCATTCTAACAGCACATTCCTTATTTCACTGCCACATAGCGCATATCTACACTGATAACACACCTAATTGCGGTGAGGCAGCATCATAAAGTTACCAATATCAAATATGTTTGCAGATCAGGGCCAGTCGACTCGACCAATAAAATTTTAATCGAATAGTTTTAATAGATAACATCACAATTATAATCTGCGTGCCCCTCGGGGATGAATATTTAACTTATTTCAATTATATATTACTTTTGAGTAAACATTGGCTGGTACTACGGACCAGTCCCCCAAAAAAAAAAAAAAAAAAAAAAAAAAAAAAAAAAAGGATTGAAGACAAACCTTTGGTCGCTCCATCAGAGTGATAAAGACACGAGTGATGCAGGGGAAGACCTTACCTTTGGTCGCTCCATCAGAGTGATAAAGACACGAGTGATGCAGGGGAAGACCTTACCTTTGGTCGCTCCATCAGAGTGATAAAGACACGAGTGATGCAGGGGAAGGCCTTACCTTTGGTCGCTCCATCAGAGTGATAAAGATACGAGTGATGCAGGGGAAGGCCTTACCTTTGGTCGCTCCATCAGAGTGATAAAGACACGAGTGATGCAGGGGAAGGCCTTACCTTTGGTCGCTCCATCAGAGTGATAAAGACACGAGTGATGCAGGGGAAGGCCTTACCTTTGGTCGCTCCATCAGAGTGATAAAGACACGAGTGATGCAGGGGAAGGCCTTACCTTTGGTCGCTCCATCAGAGTGATAAAGACACGAGTGATGCAGGGGAAGGCTTACCTTTGGTCGCTCCATCAGAGTGATAAAGACACGAGTGATGCAGGGGAAGGCTTACCTTTGGTCGCTCCATCAGAGTGATAAAGACACGAGTGATGCAGGGGAAGGCTTTAGTTTTGTCTAGCTCCACCACAAATTTACACTTCCCACAGTAATGCACGTCCTTCAACAGCACGTCTATACTCAAGTTCTTTATCTTAAATTCAACCTAAATGTATCTGGTGTCATCAAGATTCAAGATCATAAAACAAGATGTGCTAAATCACAACACATTAATTTACAGTCTTACTAATACTGTCTATAACAATGATTTGTTGTCCTACCTTGAGCAGCATTCATCCCACATTCCTCTGTACGAACCTTGAACATCATCTTAAAGTCGTTAGAGCTAATAACGGGTCGCATCTCCAGAATGTAGAATCGTTTAGGATTGTAGGAGCCAGGCTCAGGGCTCCCTCCGTTGGTATCGTGCTGTGATTCAGATCTTGTATCAGATCCCGTCACTCCCTCTATTACTGGAGTTGAAGTTCCGAAATCAAACTGCCTGGAAAAGTGGAAATGTGGAAATGTCACGAGTTGAAACTACGTGAACAGAGACAATTAATTGAACCCCTTCATTTCTGCCGTTTTCCGGGACAAAAATATTTTCAACTGTAAAAATCGACGATACAAATTTGTTAACCCTCCTCTAAAAAAGTGATTTCAATTTCCGGCACCATCCGGAAAGAGTTTACACCACTAAAAAAAACTCACGTAAGAACAATCTTAGATATGTATCCAGGTTTGACCTCAGCAAGAATCGGATCTAACATCTCCTTCATCTTTACGAAAATAGCATTTCTATTGGTCTCGTAAAACAGTTTTATCATCAGGTTCAACCAATTCATGCTCTCTGGTCGTGATATCCTACCTAGGAGAACTTCACATTTTTGTTAAGGAACGTGCTAACGTAAGTCAGCTGATTCACCATATTTTGTCACGCCCATGGTACGTGATAAAAAACCAGCTGAAAATGGAATTAATCACGTACGTGGGGAATTTTCTTCCCACGAAAAACAATTAATCACACACATTACGGAGGGGCCTGGGAACTGATAAATTATTATATTTATCTAGTCAATTATTATAGACTCTAAACATCCTGAAAAACACGTCCGGATGTCCCGCTGATAAAAAGGAGGAAGTTAACAAGCCTTACCATCAGGCGTGAGATGTTTGCTGTTGCTCCTCATGAACTCCTGTCTCCGCTCCTCGAACGGTCTGTACCTGCAGTATCATGATACTGAAGCTCTAGATTCAAGTAATTAAGTAATTAATTAAGTAATTGCTGGATAGCTAGCACTGTGATCATGGGTCTCATTTCGTGATTCTGTCAAGGTCTGAAAACTTTATAAATCAGGGAAATCAGAACTTTTCTTGGAAGTATTTAAAAGCTCTACTGATATCTAGAATAGTGATATCTACAAATAAACAGAAAACAAGACTAACTTTTTCTTCTTCTTAAGGAAGAGCAGAGCGAAGAGGGTGAGGGAAAGGGCTATGACGGCCCCCAAACCCCCACTTATGAGAGCGACGTACAGCCATGCCATAAAGAGATGGCTCAAGGACCTGTTCACATGACACGGTAGGGGACACGGACCAGTTACATGGACTAGGGAGGAGAAGGGGTATCAGAATAGTGATCACTGTGCACCACTTCCCAGAGCTGATAACTAACATGAGATTTGACACTCTGTGATTAATTTCGTTCTATGCCCACGTGGGCATAGAACAGAATTAATCAAAATCCTCGCGCACAATCATCATTTAATATTGAGCAAACGTGAACAGTTTTTTTTCAATCTTCGTTATGACAAGAACAAAGTTGAAGAATTCTTAATATTAATAATAAGGTTCACTAAATGTGAATACTTTTCATCATTCTGATAACCCCTTATCCTCATAATAAGGGGTTACTGTTCAGTGGTGATGATGGTGCGCGATGATTTTGATTAATTTCGTTCTATGCCATAGAACGAAATTAATCATAGAGTCAGAGTGTTAAATATCATAATATAAACTATCGGCTCTGGTTGTAAACATGAAAAAAGGGAGTTTCAAATCGAGCTAAGAGTAAGGCTTGTTAAACTAAACGGTGACAAAACTTAGACTAAAGACCGATAACATCATATGAGAAACATTGCGAACATATTTGCGATGTTTAATTTGATACCGTGTCATAGCCCAGGCAGTGTAATTTAAGAGGGTGTGAATGTTTTTGATATTCATAGTGAATATGTATTATGCAATGAGTACATTCGAATCTCCCCACCATACCGTTTTTTGTTACTGTTCCATGTTTAGTGTTTACATATTTTACAAGTCAGAAGGTAAGAAGCTAAACGTGCAATAGGCAAGTGTTGGCTATAAGCTTCAGGAAAATATAAACTTGTCAGATATTATTACTAAACTACAAAGTACAAAGTAGTTTAGTAATAGTCAGTTAATGTATTTATTACTGCAGATGGACGATGGTCATCGTAACTTTGACGTCGTGCGATGGGGCTCAATTTCTGCAAAATGATTTGATTTTAAAAAAAACAACTCACAAGCTCTAATTCAGTTAAAGTAATTCAGTGCAAAGGTACAAAACTACGAAAAGTCACTCAATAGCAAAGAAAACCTAATTATTAGAGCTTTTCATCTGGAAGTGAAACAAATTCTTCATATTATGGAGCTAGGGTATGACTACAAACAGCGTTTGTAGCATTTTATTTCACAGCATTTTTATTTCACAAGAAAACAAAAACGGAGTTTGCTGTGATTATAACACGCTAATAGATAAATTATCACTGATCCAAAAATGAATAAGAAGTAGAACTAAGAAATGTATGACGGAACAGTGTACAAACTACAATGTACTTTGGACGTCCAACCAAAATAAGAAGCCAGCACGGTAATACGGTGTACAGCATGGCAGACAATTCCTCAGATTTATATGATATATTCGGGTCATAAGTCATACGGATAACTTTTTCGACGGATAACGTTTCACTGTATAGAAGTACCGTGGTAGAAATGTACCTCCCGACAAAATGTTGGCATTATCATTATCATATGCGGGCACATTCACGATCAATTAAATGAATTTGAATTTTTGTCGGCAGTAATTTTCAAAGTACATACTGCAAATTAGGTAGCGGAAATTGTAATGTTGCAATTACATGGAGGTTTCTATGTCAGCTCATTGGAAATTTTTTCTAAACGCCGGAAATCACGAAAAAGTTACAATTTACCCTCACTGAAGTCTGAACATTGTGAGAAATACAAATTGTGAGAAATACATTTTCTTGACAAGACCATTAGACCAAGATGTTAAAAATGTTGTAAATATCAAAAATTACAAGGAAGTTCAAACTATGAACAATCTGACAAACTGTGACATTTTAAATTTACAATGCAGCGTTGACGATATAAGTCACCCGACTTTTGACTGAACTGAGAAGCAACCAATTTGGTATAACTCTTGAAAATTTCAAGAATGAGTGTATGCACTAGTTTAGAATGAACCTGATGATATAGGACAGACACATTACAAGCTGACAACAACAAAAGTTGCAGCACGGCTATTTCAACAGTTGAAATAGGAGGCGGGGGATCTCACTGATTGGTATTTTGCAAATAAATGATATACCTGGCCCGACAAGGCATTATGTGGCATTATGTGGCATTATGTGGCATTATGAGCTTCACTGTTTCGAATAGTTATTAAATCGTTACATGGCCACTATTTGGTTTGTAGAACAGTAATTGAGATACGGGCACATATAACATTACACTATTTGGTTTGTAGAACAGTAATTGAGATACCTCATAACATAGGAAATAAAGGCACACAATGTGATAGGGGATTAACATATTTAACACTAGAACAAACAGCTGTGTGCTAAAAATACATGTTGTAGGGATCACAAGAGGTATTAATAGATCCGGTACTAGAAGCCGGTGGTTCTAGATCTGAGGGTTTAGCTCAAGATTGGATGATTTATTTTATCTTCACACCCTAGAGTAAGTGTTTAACGTTTATAAATAATCACACGGGAGGTCCTATATATATATAGAGTATTATTATTATTAAATCATTATATTGATTATTACGACGGCATACCACATTAAAGCATGAATAAAGCATCTGGATGTTTCCTAATTGTAACATTAGCCATTACTGTAGTTAAATTAACGAGTCTTGTCGTCCTATTTAATAATTACTAATGATTATGATTTATTTATTTGTCTATTGATCATAAAAAGTAACATTGCCTCTTTTGCTAATGATTGATCATAAAGTGTATCATTACCTCCCCCTTGGAATTCAGGCATGAACAGTGAACAATGGACACAGTAGCAGGAATTAGCAAAAGAACAGTGAGAACAAAAACAACGAAAATGTTTAATTGGTATGTACCGTATTATATAATGAATCTGATAAAACTGATTCAATTCTGATTCAATTATCACAAGTAAAGAAGTGGAAATAACGAAATCTAAAGACGATGTAAGTCCATTCCTTCAACACTGCTAATTCCACTTCAAACAACATCAGATTAACACAAACTGTGTTAAAATGTACATTGTACATTGTACTCTCCACTACTTATCGGTACTTGGAGGTCAGCAGAGGCGTGAAATTGCTGTGAGATTGTCTTTTTTTGGGCCAGCGAAAATAGAGCACAAGCTTGGTCGACGTTATCTTGTTCTAATTAAAAGTTAGTTAAAGTAGACAGAGGAAGAAATCAGGTGAATTAAGAACTATAAATCTTATTTCCCGTTCAATTTCGGGAAATCATTGCAAATTTGTGCGCACTGATACTTTGAAAACTGCAGTTCGATGCAACAAGGCGTGATATTTAAATTGTTATGTTGAAATGAAGAATATCTCAACTTCGCACGATCGGCTAATTAACAACAGCAGGGTTACAATAATGACGGAAAGTTACGTGCACGCTTCACTGGCCTGATAAGCTGTTAACAGGTATAAATATAAAACATGCAGCAAGCATGCGTGCAAGCAATTAAATAAACCAACCAGCTTAACCAGAACATTTTCCTCGGAAATTCATGAATTTCACGAAACAAAAGGATGTTTAAAATAGGGTTCCTAGACAGTAGACATGTACGTCAAATTTTCAATGATCATGAGAAGATAAGAATGTATTGAGAGCCGAACATTATCTCGTATATATACGAGAATATGCGATATTATATACGAGAATATGCGATATTATGCACGGAAATATGTACGAGATTCTCGATCTGAATAAAATAGGTCACTCAGTACAGACAACAATACCGTACATATAGACTACTGACTACTATACTGACGCTACAAATATGACATCTGTATACGATGTAGTGCAGAAATTGTATTGTGTACACCAGCGCTTAAAATCACCCAATAACAAGACTGCAGCTGTACTCAGTAATGATCATATGTCCAATTTTGGTAGGATCTATTCGCCGATTTTACAGATCATGGGATAATATTTACGGGGAAAAGATTTCGGGACTGGGGAAGGTGCACTGCTGCCCTCGAAGTACAAAGACGGGCTAACTTGTTGGTTATAATACAAGTACCATACTTCTTTACTTCCTGGAGAAGGAGCTAATGTCTGTGAGAATCCACCTTAAAACATTAACAAATGAAACACAAGTTTGCTATGTTGGGGTACTACCAACCCTCTCCAGCCAGTTACAAACTTGTTGCCTTGATTACATAGTGAGCTGTAAAGTAAATAAATTAAAGATATCATTAACTACACATGCAACTACTATATAGCTAATACTACTATGAATCATTGAGTAGTATTAGTAAGTAGAAAGAGTAGTAAGTAGGGGTAACTGTAAGACGTAAGTAAGTGGTGAGGTAGATTATTTCAATCCTCCACCTTCCATCACGCGTAAATCAGACCTTTAATTGGCAGTACCACTTATAGCGAGAGTGTATATATCTTATTCTGTGATCTTATCTTATCTCTACACTCATTCCCACACAGCTAAATGAGCATAGTTAAGAAGTTCTTCGAGTTTATTTTCTCTCTAACTTGATCGCTTGAGATTGCCGTTGCAGAGGTCGTTATAGAAACCTGCCCTCCTTTTTCTACCATTTATATTAAAGAAATACGCTTTAGAAGCACTAAAAGAACTCCTTCATGCCTAAATAAACGAAATTTAGAGATTGTTCTCTGTTTAAAATTGGCGGATGATACACAAAAAATATTGTACACCCGCGTTAACAGATAAGCTGCAAGATTTAATTATATTTCGAAAAAAATGAACCACCCTAACGTGATGAGAATCATCTGGTCATAGAATTAACATTGTCATTGAATAAGGGAGATAAAGAGGTGCAGTTATTGAACCAAACAAGAAAAATAATACCAAGTTAAGCACTAAGCAGGAGACACTTTCGGATATTGCAGTTATTGAACCAAACAAGAGAAATAATACCAAGTTAAGCACTAAGCAGGAGACACTTTCGGATATTGCAGTTATTGAACCAAACAAATAATACCAAGTTAAGCACTAAGCAGGAGACACTTTCGGATATTGCAGTTATTGAACCAAACAAGAGAATACCAAGTTAAGTACTAAGCAGGAGACACTTTCGGATATTTCCGGTTTTAAAACTTGAACGGTTGAAAAACACCTGTTGGAAAGCCAAGCCAGAGCGTCATACAGTGTGCCAACAATTCAGGTATATAGAATGTAAGGTTGGAACGCAATCTGTTGAATTCAGGGTTGAATTCAGGTGCAGAAGCAAGACAGGGAGCTGAGGGGGGTAATGACTAGTGAGGTGTAATTATGACAGTAATTAGTGGTGATAACAGTATAGAGCAGGTGGGTGTTAAAGCTAGCTGTATCTCTCTCTCTTCTATTCCATAGAATTAACCACCTATTATATAGTCTAGAGTTTTCCGTGTTACGAATGAGAAATATTGTTCGCATACCAAACGTAACTGAATCTAAATTGGCATGAATAGTTATCCGGTATAAAATACTGGAAAGCAAACCCACAAACGTGGAGGAAAACAGAAGACAGGTAGAAATATTGACTATAGGGTGGGAGCTGTAAACTTAAAACTTCTGCTGAGTACAGTGGAAATTTGAGATGGAGGAATTAGATCAATAATTAATTAATTAATAATTAATTATAGCACAACTTAGCTGTGCCCCACAGTAATTGTTAAATAAGATTCTGGAAAAGAGCAAACTTGAATTTCACACACAGTACTAGTAGTAATAACACACAGTTGACTTACTAACTAAAGGGGGGTTTAGCGTTGGACTATAACTAACTACATATACAACTTTATTATAACTATTATTATATTTACCTTTATTATATTTTCTATTGTTTACATATTGTTATTTCATATAATACCTATAGTCGGTTCAGCCATGGCTCTCTAGCTAGGGCAGGTTTGACTTATATATGTATATAGTTGTATATATACAACTAACTACAACACATAATACAATTACACAGTGTTCTTTTCTATCTTGTCACAAGGGGTCGCCTCGAGATACGTTGTTTTCATGTGTACATGACTACCATCAATCGTACAATTACACATATTAAGTTATAGCAAGGTTAACCTTGTTAGTGTTGAACACTGGATCGTGTAGACGGCTAATATATAACAGATCCCATATCGAAGTTATTATTCTCTTCAAACCTATCTTTACTGCTGACAAGGATCGAAACTCAAAGTGAGATTCGATCAGAAACCCCACCAATATTCAAATAGTGAAAACGATCGTTTTGATTTCGTACAAAGATAATTACAAAATCGTACTTCTAGTTCTTTGCAATTTAAGGAATAGAATACACATTACACATTATCACAACGAAACTGTGGGACACACAAGAATTTGATAATTATAAATTGCTTTACAGTTTACACTGACTTACTGTTCAAGAACAGGAAGTAAAATAAAGGATGAAATTCATATGTTTAGCCTATTTAGAATACAGAAAAGCGAAAATGAAGAATTCCTGACATTGTCACACAACAACAATGAAATTACTTATATATTCTTGAGTCTTAGTGTCAAAGTGCAAGCTGTGCCACTGATTTACGAAACTAGCCCGACTTTATCCTCACTAATCTGCGGGGAATCATGGTAAACTGAGAACAATTAAAATACAATATTAGCACCAAGAAATGAGGGAAAAGTTACACGGTGATCTAATAGCGATCGAGTTAGGGAGAGAATTAACACGGAGAAATTCTTAATTGGACTATTTAGTTTCTTGATAATTTGGGAATGAGCGGCGAGATAATATCACAGAATAAGATATGAGATACAATCGAACAAGTGAAATACTGTGTAATATTAATAAGTGGCACTGCCAATTAAAGGTTTGAAGTGCACGTCATGGAAGGTGGAGGAATGTGTTACCCCACTGTGCAGTGTGAGGGTTGCAACGTTACCCCACTGTGCAGTGTGAGGGTTGCAACGTTACCCCACTGTGCAGTGTGAGGGTTGCAACGTTACCCCACTGTGCAGTGTGAGGGATGCAGTGTTACCCCACTGTGCGGTGTGAGGGTTGCAACGTTACCCCACTGTGCAGTGTGAGGGTTGCAACGTTACCCCACTGTGCAGTGTGAGGGTTGCAACGTTACCCCACTGTGCAGTGTGAGGGTTGCAACGTTACCCCACTGTGCAGTGTGAGGGTTGCAACGTTACCCCACTGTGCAGTGTGAGGGTTGCAACGTTACCCCACTGTGCAGTGTGAGGGTTGCAACGTTACCCCACTGTGCAGTGTGAGGGTTGCAACGTTACCCCACTGTGCAGTGTGAGGGTTGCAACGTTACCCCACTGTGCAGTGTGAGGGTTGCAACGTTACCCCACTGTGCAGTGTGAGGGTTGCAACGTTACCCCACTGTGCAGTGTGAGGGTTGCAACGTTACTCCACTGTGCAGTGTGAGGGTTGCAACGTTACCCCACTGTGCAGTGTGAGGGATGCAGTGTTACCCCACTGTGCAGTGTGAGGGTTGCAACGTTACCCCACTGTGCAGTGTGAGGGATGCAGTGTTACCCCACTGTGCAGTGTGAGGGTTGCAGCGTTACCCCACTGTGCAGTGTGAGGGTTGCAGCGTTACCCCACTGTGCAGTGTGAGGGTTGCAGCGTTACCCCACTGTGCAGTGTGAGGGTTGCAACGTTACCCCACTGTGCAGTGTGAGGGATGCAGTGTTACCCCACTGTGCAGTGTGAGGGTTGCAACGTTACCCCACTGTGCAGTGTGAGGGTTGCAACGTTACCCCACTGTGCAGTGTGAGGGTTGCAACGTTACCCCACTGTGCAGTGTGAGGGTTGCAACGTTACCCCACTGTGCAGTGTGAGGGTTGCAACGTTACCCCACTGTGCAGTGTGAGGGTTGCAACGTTACCCCACTGTGCAGTGTGAGGGTTGCAGCGTTACCCCACTGTGCAGTGTGAGGGTTGCAGCGTTACCCCACTGTGCAGTGTGAGGGTTGCAGCGTTACCCCACTGTGCAGTGTGAGGGTTGCAGCGTTACCCCACTGTGCAGTGTGAGGGTTGCAGCGTTACCCCACTGTGCAGTGTGAGGGTTGCAACGTTACCCCACTGTGCAGTGTGAGGGTTGCAACGTTACCCCACTGTGCAGTGTGAGGGTTGCAGCGTTACCCCACTGTGCAGTGTGAAGGGTTGCAACGTTACCCCACTGTGCAGTGTGAGGGTTGCAACGTTACCCCACTGTGCAGTGTGAGGGTTGCAACGTTACCCCACTGTGCAGTGTGAGGGTTGCAGCGTTACCCCACTGTGCAGTGTGAGGGTTGCAGCGTTACCCCACTGTGCAGTGTGAGCGTTGCAACGTTACCCCACTGTGCAGTGTGAGGGTTGCAACGTTACCCCACTGTGCAGTGTGAGGGTTGCAGCGTTACCCCACTGTGCAGTGTGAAGGGTTGCAACGTTACCCCACTGTGCAGTGTGAGGGTTGCAACGTTACCCCACTGTGCAGTGTGAGGGTTGCAACGTTACCCCACTGTGCAGTGTGAGGGTTGCAACGTTACCCCACTGTGCAGTGTGAGGGTTGCAACGTTACCCCACTGTGCAGTGTGAGGGTTGCAACGTTACCCCACTGTGCAGTGTGAGGGTTGCAACGTTACCCCACTGTGCAGTGTGAGGGTTGCAACGTTACCCCACTGTGCAGTGTGAGGGTTGCAACGTTACCCCACTGTGCAGTGTGAGGGTTGCAACGTTACCCCACTGTGCAGTGTGAGGGTTGCAACGTTACCCCACTGTGCAGTGTGAGGGTTGCAACGTTACCCCACTGTGCAGTCTGAGGGTTGCAACGTTACCCCACTGTGCAGTCTGAGGGTTGCAACGTTACCCCACTGTGCAGTGTGAGGGTTGCAACGTTACCCCACTGTGCAGTGTGAGGGTTGCAACGTTACCCCACTGTGCAGTGTGAGGGTTGCAACGTTACCCCACTGTGCAGTGTGAGGGATGCAGTGTTACCCCACTGTGCAGTGTGAGGGTTGCAACGTTACCCCACTGTGCAGCGTGAGGGTTGCAACGTTACCCCACTGTGCAGTGTGAGGGTTGCAACGTTACCCCACTGTGCAGTGTGAGGGTTGCAACGTTACCCCACTGTGCAGTGTGAGGGATGCAGTGTTACCCCACTGTGCGGTGTGAGGGTTGCAACGTTACTGCACGAACTCTCTCTCGGGAGAGAGTTCGTGCTAAAAAGTATAAAATATGCCAAATATTAAGACACTACCGGACCACGATGTACATGGGGACTTACCAGTTGCCACCCCAAACGTGATAAAGCCACTTTTCTCCACATTTCATGCTACCCTGTTCATGGTTCATTATTAGCCGAAAATATTTTTTGACCTAGTCAAAAAATTTTTGATTTTTGAAGGATTCGAGTAGCTGTAGAGTTAAAATGTGACGAAAAATATGCATTTAAAGATTTTGGAATTACATTTTTAAAAAGAAATATCCGTCAAAATTTTTTGAAACCGGACCGGAACCGGATCCGGATTTTGAAGCCGGATATCGGGCCGGATCCGGATTCAACCGGATATCCGGTCGGTTCCTAGACTGTGGATTCCATAAAACTATGACATAATGATTGGTAAAGGGACAACATGTTTCTACAGCACAACCCTGAATTACCCGCGGAGTTTGAATTGTGGTTTGGAGGTAAAATAAAAGGCGCGGTACATATCGGGGTAATTACGGTACATATCGGGGTAATTACGGTACATCGGCGTAATTACGGCAAATCTTGTCATACGTTGTGACTGCGTGACCCGCCGCGCACCTTAGTTGTTAGTGAAACGACCGTGGGGGTCACGACGTGATACAAGGTAGATCGGGGTAATTACGGTACATATCGGGGTAATTACGGTAAATCGCGGGGCGGGTTAAATCTTTTTTACTGTACAAGAAATTTAAAAAGGCTGCCATTGAAGGGGTTGAAGACAATGGTCTACTTCACCAAGGAGGGGTTGGGAGACTGGAGAGGCACCTGTGATCAATGAGCACGGTCTACAACCAAATACATGGTTACCATATTATATTATAATTGTTTACTCATGGGCGGCGCTCAGCCTGTCATTCCGCCGAATATCTATATCTATGAATTTTATACTTATAGCCCCAGGTAAGTATACCTCTCTCTGAAATAGAACATGATAAACATCTCAAACTTAAATTTAAAACTGAGACTTAAATTTTAAACAAAAATTCAATTATTGGGCTCTGATCCTGTGTCAACAAATAACACCCAGAAGTTTTTAAGGATGAAACTTTGCTTGTTAAACTATTTTTAGATTTGCAGATTTTTATATTTGTTTATTGACGTAGTGGATGGTTGAGTCGATTTCAAGCACAGGTCGATCTCAAATCCAACGATAGCAGTGACCACTGACCGTCGACACTGATTTATTTACCATAATAATTGATATTGTTAGATTGTGCCGTAAAAATAAACAATTGTTTAATTAAATTATTGTTTTAATTTTATTAACTCTACCAACAACCAAATCTACAATAATAAGTTTCAAATATGTTATTTTTATTGAAATGGATATGATTTTGGAGAAATTTCGTCTTACTAATGTAAGACGTCCATTTTACCAAAAGGCACATGGTTGTACAACTTCCAATAATTCCATCTTCTAAAAGAGATACAGATTACGATAGTCGAAATGTGCGCGGTCAGGGATTAGCACATAGCAGGTATAATTTAGTAGTGGAACAGCAATACTAAGGTAATGGGACTACTGCGGACCCTCTACCGGCCAAACCTTGTTAACAAAGCCGCAGTCAAGGTTCGGTGAACGGTAGTTAAAAGCGCTTAAGGGACATAAGTCAAATTGGTAGAGCAACATCATGTAGTGGACTTGATGAGGAGTAGGTAGAATGTTAGGTTGCTCCTTTATAAATCGTCTTTTTCTCCGATAATAAGTTGACATCAAGTATTGAAAATTATTCGAGAAGAATCTCGAATAATTTAGTTGCAGCGTGCCACATGGCTATCTAAACTGCAAACCCTACCCATTGCTGAGCAAGGCCTTTATTTCTTAAGAAGTCCACTACATGATGTTGCTCTACCAATTTGACTTATGTCCCTTAAGCGCTTTTAACTACCGTTCACCGAACCTTGACTGCGGCTTTGTTAACAAGGTTTGGCCGGTAGAGGGTCCGCAGTAGTCCCATTACCTTAGTATTGCTGTTCCACTACTAAAGAAATAATCCCGATTACACTCGACCTCTGCCTGATCCAGAGGATATCACCATTTTACCTTCACACAGACATCGAACGCTGTAAGAAGATGACGATCAGACCTCATTATAGCAGGTATAACTATAAAAATAAAATGATAATGTGTTAAACTGGAAGTGAGAAGATCAAAGATATGTTTTAAACCGTGTGATTTTTCTGTCGAAACGTGTGATTTTGTGCCCAAACTTTGAACTTACAAATTGGTAGTGGTAATCTAATTTATAAGCTCAAACTTCTAGAATCTTGGTGAGCGGAAAATTCCCGAAAGGCTTAGCGGTCGCATATATCTTTACTTTAAGAATCATTAGATTATTCTGTAAACTTAAATAACTTTCTTATCTTGTCTTCAACTTAACCAAATAAATTTAGATTTATAAGTTTAATCACTTAATTCAAGGAATTGATCGAAATTCTAGGAATCAATAGGAATCTATTACCCATTTCTCGATGGCTGTCGCTTGTCTACGAATTTGATTTGGAGCTGCACGGTAGTTTCTCGTTGTTGATATGTTTGAAGTCAGAACATTCGTCAATCTTGGTATTAATAGCATGCAACATTCCTGGAAGTCATCCTTCTGTTATCTAAAATGTCTAATTCACCTGTATTTATCGTAGTATTTATACTACTATATACCAGTTAGAACTGGTAAATTTTAGAACCCACGAGGAACCCATTTAAGCGTACTATACTCGAATTAACAATTTTTTTTCTAGAACTTTTATCATTTATAGCCGCAAAGTTGTTTCATTCGGGATTGTTCGTTAAGTGAAATAAAAGTTCATGGTGGTAAAACATTAGTTAGTGACAGCACAATGTCGTGACATCATGATGTCGTGACAGCACAATATCAGGACTCAGGACAGCATGATGTCGTGACAGCACAATGTCGTGACAGCATGATGTAGTGACAGCACGATGTAGTGACAGCATGATGTAGTGACAGCACAATGTCAGGACAGCATGATGTAGTGACAGCACAATGTCAGGACAGCATGATGTAGTGACAGCATGATGTAGTGACACTATATAGACAGTAGACATGCAGTCAATGCAACATAATGTAGGATGAAAAATGGTTTTGAATACTGAGTGACTTTACTTATAGATGGCACGGTGCCAATTATTGGCACCTTATACTCATCTGCTATTGGAACTTGAGGATAAAATAAATATTTGATCTTAAGTTGTTTGAAGCATGGTAAGTTATAACATAGGATATAGCATTATAGGCTGAAGAACAAAAACCACAATTGCACTGGAGACTAGGGGGTTCATCGTCAAACTATTTTTATTTTATTCATTTGCCAATAATATATGTTAAATAATCGAATAGCAGTATGGCACCTGCCAAGTCTACAATAACAAGGGGTCGTTCACATATTATGTAATTGGTAATCACTTTTTGGACAATTTGTAACCCCCCCTCCCCCCTCCGCAATCAGTTTTACACATAGCTATTGTGTCAAAATTACAGTAGCATAATCATTTGGAAACCTCCCCTCCCCCCTCGGTTGATTACGTAATATGTGAACGACCCCTAAGGTCCGCACTCCGCTGATGTTAATTTTTGTACTGGAAATGAACTAAATTCGGAGAAATTTCATCTTATTAATGCCAGACGTCCATTTTACCAACAAGGAATGGTTGTACAACTTCCTTCTTTTAAAAGAGATGCAGATTACGATAGCAGAATTCTCGGCACCAAAATTTAACAATTTAATTTAGGCATGAAGGCCCAAGATTGATGAAAAGATAAGATTACTTTTTCTGATTGTATTGTAAGGAATGGCTTAGCATGGCAATTTCCGAATTTGTTCACTGGCATTACCGAGTTAATTGTTCTGCCCGAAGTTCCGTGAAACAAGATTCACTTAAGACACTTCCTCTTCTCAGGAGAAGTCATTAATTCTATGATACGTGATACTAAGTCTAATGTAATTAATATTACGGAACACTGATAAGACGGATGCGATTAGAATCATCATGCAGACGGTTTTAAATATTCAATAAATAGTTCTCTCCAAACATAATCCCACTTATCGTTTTAAAATTTTGTATGGCCAGACCATCTGCTTTCAGCTGAACCTGCATTGTTGAAATCTACAACTCGCAGACAAGCTTTTGATAATAAGTTTCCCGACAGTCGCGTCTGACTAGCATAATTGTCTGTTAAATGAAACATGTTTTCAGTTTACTTAAATTCTTAAAATAGAAAGTGAAATGGCTGATAAAAATGCTATTTCTAGAAGTATCAATTTGATTTGTATTTTGGTCCCGGAACTTATAAGCCTGTTTGCCGGCTCCTCAATTAGACATATCCAACTGTTCGAGAAATCAAGTAGAAATAATCACACCTGGACAGATATGTCTTCAGGGCGAACCTGATACCGATCCCGAAGGTTCTGACAGACCACATAAAACAACTTAAGACGTTAAAAAAAGTTCTTTAAAAAAAGTCAGAAAAATATCAAAATTGGGTCATACATCCGGATCCCGATGGCACTGTCGTGGCACTGTCGTGGCACTCTTGTGGCACTGTCACAGATGTATGACCCAAAATTGTTGGAGAAAATCTTATTTTTCAAAAAAAGGGTTTGAAACAAGAATTTCGCCGCGGTAACACCACGCACGATCAAATTTCCCTACTGCATACAATGTAATTGTTCTACTTAATTGTATTCCAGAGTGGTGTTTGGCGCATGTAATAATCGTTCATATTATATTAGGCGTGCAGAACTTGGAAAATTCTGCGCGCATCTGAGGTGTCGCCGTCGCGTCGATCTGTATGTGGTTTGGTTGTAGATCATTTCATACTTTGCGCGGTTTTGTTTCGTGTTAAAAATAACGATGTCACGTCATATTACTGCATCGTATGCCAACTTAATTGACTGTAATAAAATATTCTGTCTCGTCTTAGTTATTATTTGTATGTAACATAAACTAATACATTTTGATGCTTACTCGACACATCTACACTCTATACTACAGCACCATAGACTTTCGACTTCCGAGCCTTTAATTTATTTGATATGGGATTCTTTAAAAGCATACCGCAATCTTGATATTATTTGCTTCTTGAATGTAAATGTAAAGTAATATCTGTTCTTAACTTTGTATTCGCTTTTTACTATTCAGTTTCGATTAACTGTTAAATAATCAGCCACGAGTCCATGGTCTATCAGCTGATAACATAATTTTATTTGTTTTGACTTGCTGAATTTTATCACTCGGTAATTTATTAAGCTTGTTTCACCAAAATAACACTTAAATTGATGATTGATCCGTGTGTAACAGTCGTCAAGCACCAAAAACTGGTTGCTATGCCTGTAATTAATTAACACATAACTGGCGTCGCGCGCGCAATATAGACTCTTTTTATACACATAATTGTAGGGGAGTGGTCTATATTGCGAAGGAGCAGACTTTTGTCGACACCGTAGGACCGTCGGGCCACCTCATATATCCAAACCCGATTACTTATTCCCTACGATCTTTTTGCCTTCGGCAAGAGTAGGGAAAAAAATTTTGAAGAAAATCGGGGTTTGCAGTAAATCGGGGCTTTAATTTTGAACCAAGAATTTTGAACCAAGAATTTTCTCGTAATTCCGAAGAATTGTTCAAGAGCACTTCGGGGTACTGGCCAGACCTCCTGAGTTCTGTGAATTTTCACGTTACCCTGAGACACTTCCACTGTCTCTCAGAAACTTCATTTATTCTATGATATGTGATCACTGTGTCTAATGCAATCGACTGAAACCCTGATAAGACGGTATATTATTCAATAAATAGTTCTCTCTTAACATAATCATCATGCATCGTTATCGTTTTGAATTTGTTTATGACAGGACCAAACCATCTCTGCCGTTTTTTGGCAAATGTGCTTCAAGACCAATAAAAATCGGAGGTTTTTGAGCACTTTTATCACATATGTGCCTTTTTGGAATCTGTATTAGAAAATGTTGAGCGTCTGGGCTGGTGTGTACTATGATTACATTGCTTTGAATTTGTATATTGAATTATATTGTATTTCAGTGCTATGTAACCAGGCGGCAAATTTGAAATGGGGTCCGTAGTCCCCACACATAGTATTATGTCCTTGTTTTACTGACTACTTCAATGAAGATCGTGCATATAATAGTTGATGAATTTCGCCATTTTAAGGGGTCCCAAAACGAAGTTTCTTGCGGCCTGCGATTGGTTCTAGGGATAGATATTGATCCAAAAAATAAATTTCGATAAAACAATCCAAATTTCAAACATGGTCTTTATTAAGCACATTTGCCAGAAAACGGCAAATGTGCTCTCAGCTCAACCTTGCCATTGCAGACAGGCTTTTAATACGGATAATATATTTCAATTTCCTAACATCAGTAGCGCCAGACTTGTACGACTGATTAACTTTTAAGTTTCATTTAATTTCTTAAAATAGAAACGAAAATGGCCTGATAAAAATGCTATTTTTAGAATTATCAATTTGATTTGTATTTAGGGCCGAAATTACAAGCCAGTTTACCGGCTCTTCAAATAGACCTGTCCAAATTTAATATTTTATCACTAGGCCGAAGGTTGTATCGTTATCATTCAAGTTGGGTTATTCGGATTTGTTGGACTTTTGGTAATATTGGGAATTTGGTCATACGACACTCGAAAAAACTTTTAAACTTTCTTAAGTCATACTCTTAACTTGTTCATATTTTCATTTTTAATATACCCTAAATCAATGGTAGATCATTAGTCCAAGTTATGAGTCTAATTACTATCAAAGCGTGACCATTATCTGTAAACAAGAGTATTTCAAGTCAAATACCTGGTCACGGGGTCACCTTGCCATACTACACCAGATAAAACAAAAAGTCCAAATGCCTTAAAGAATAGTCCCAAAATACCTGTGATTGAGCATTTATAATACACATTTGCAATTTTGAAAACACACGATTGGCCGACATTATCGGTCTTATTCGTACTGATCTTGTCACCCGAGAGCTTTGATTGAGCTCAAACAAAAAACAAAATACCACCTAATAATATAAGTAGATTTTACTTTCAAATAGTGGGGGGGGGGGGGGGGGGTACCACTGTCCATTTTGTCCATTTTGTCTTTGTCTTTTTTTACATTTTTTTGTGAAGGACAGTGTTTTGGGGACAAAATGGACAATACTAGGGACAAAAGGGACAAAAGGGACAAAAATTTTGGACAAATGAGACAAAAAATTAGACAAGCTCAAATGTAGAGAATGTATATATTCTACTCGACATCAACAATTTAGATTTTCATGTCAGTGTTTTGCTGTACTTAGAATCAACTGAAACCACTGAAGGGACTGAAATAAGCAGAATTCATCAACAGCATCACATAAATAAATGTGTACACGGTTCAGTCAATATTTCATTAATCCCATTAATCAAGTGGTGATATCAAAAAAGTCATCATCTTTTAATATCATAACGCTCATAGCGGCCAGAAGCAGATACCCAGACCCACACAATTACTTCTCCATTATTATTAACAATATGCCGACAATATCGAGCTAATGGGTCTTCGCTTTTTCCTATGAAGTAGGAGAAAAAGCATGCCCGTCCTCTAATGAAGATTTTCTTATTCCTCCTCTTTTTCCTGAACATTTGTCTCGTTTGTCCCTGTCCTTTTTGTCCATTTTGTCCATTTTGTCCATTTTGTCCCTGTCTTTTTGTCCATTTTGTCCTTTTTTGTCCCCGTCTTTTTTGTCTTTTTTGTCTTTTTTGTCCCTATTATCTTTTTTTGTCCATTTTGTCCCTCTTGTCCCTCTTGTCCCTTTTGTCTTTGTCTTTTTTCAGTTTTTTTTGTGCAGGGATAAAATTGACCCCCCCCCCCCCAATAGTCCAATCTAATGCAGGTAATCATTTTCTCACAATAGTCCGTATAATGATCGCCCTTTTAATTTCCATTGTGCTCTAAAGGAGGCAGAGCAAATTAAGTAGAACATGTTCACGTGTCAATCACGTGCCCCGTGCAAATGTGCTAATTGCACGTGCAAAGTAGCAATCACTATTTAACCATTTTAATCTGCAGACAGCATTGTCATACTATCACCCAATTCGGATTCCGAGCCCCAGGTAAAATCGTTTGAGTGCTCCATTTTGATTGGATCTCCTCAACATAGTTTCTAGAACTACCCTAGAGTTGTGGTAATTGTGTCTATACCGCGGTGACATCATGAAATGGAGGTTAAGATTCTAGATTCATTGCTACTTGAATTAGAATAGCACCCATCACTACTAACAAGTGGACTGTAGACTACATCAGGCACATGCACGTGACACTGTTGATGATGTGACTCACTCGGAATGCATCAGGTCGATCAGCATTCTGTAAATTAAATTGTTAACAGTTTGATGGGAACCAATATGAAGACATTCCGTAATGGCATAGTTCCGTATGTCGTGGTGACGCACGATAGCGTCCGACCTGATGAAGAGGTCGTTAGTTTCTAGCCCTTTATATCGAATTTGGGACATTTGATCGGAACCAGATGCAAGGAGATGCAAGACAGTGACGTCAAAATGTCGTAAAATGACGGGATTGAAAGGGTCTAACGGTTTTGGAGGGATAAAAATAGCACTGAGTCATCATTATTAGTCGAAAGCGGCATCATATAAAAAGGCACCAACCATTCAATCATCTCATCGGTTTCGTTTAATTTCTCTAGAACACTGGGTAGCCTAGGATCCATTATTGATTTTATTAGATACCAAATATTCTTATTTCCTGCTAAGATTTAAGAAGTGAGTGCGATAAGTCTTAAAAACCGTGCTTCACTACTTGCACAATCGAAACCGTCTGGTTTTTCCGATGAAAAACATATACAGGCCATTACTTCATCAATTTCTTTGTTTTTTTGTAACCCGGAAAACTCATGATGAGTCCAGGTTCTAACACAATTTCTGGAACAACCATTACCTATCTTATATCCCTAAACTTAAAGGCCCTAATCAAATTAGATATTAAATATGATTTACTCAAGCAAGGCCGGAACATTATGTTACAAATTATAATTCTTACGCTGACAGGGTTCTCAAATGAGCTGCTCATTTTTGGAACTGCAATACGATAAGCAGGATGTTTAGAACGTATCCCGTTTTTCATGGGTGATGCGTACAGTAATACGAAAATTATAAATATGATTAAGGGCGATTTAACCAGCAGTAATTTGGAAGAAGTTTCTAGCATTTCCAAGAGGCAGAACGCCCGGCCCCAGCCACGAAAAGCAGCTTATCTCGTTAGTTTGTATCCGCTTATCAAATTGTCTCATTAACTGCTGCAGCATCTGTCTGCAGGCTGTAGACAAGTCCTCGAAAAGACCCCGATTCGTAACCAACACCAAGTTCAAGTTTCAGGTTCTCAGCACGTCTAGGTTCTCCGCCTCTGAGTCACCATTTTGGTATCCAGATGATTCTACAGAAGCTAAATTCAAAATCTTCAAGTTAAACATGAGCAGCTTTCTAAGAGATTTGTCAAGCACTCTGGCTTCTTTAATTTTGTAGAGTTCTATCTCTGAAAACCGAGCCTTATTTGATATTTTCCTCATGAAAATAGCATATATGACATGGTTTTGATCTCAGAATTGTGTCTACACTGATTGAACCTACCACACCCTGTACCGTACGACTGGTACCGTAATCGAACAATTCTGTTCATCCTATTAGTATTATCAGATTTGCCTCATGTCACGTACCCCCATCCCATCTGAAAGCTTTAAAGGAGCCATATCGGCGTGAATGAGCATTCCAAGCCTTATCAGCTAATCGTAAATTAAAGCCAAGGGCTGATAAGTTTTTTCAACATCCACCAATGGAAGTTCACGACCGGTGGTACCAGCCAGTAAGAAGCTAACATACTTGGAAATTCGCTGCAATACTCAAAAAACAATTCAACTGTGACGTCAACCGACGTCGGTTCAGTTTAAAATTGGAAATTTTTCTGATTATCATAGTTGCTTTTGCTCTTTGAAGTTTTGTGTCTTACCATAAAGTGATCTACCCTAGCTGTTTTCTCCTGATTCACACAAGAATATGAATTGCAGACTAGGTGCTTTCTTCTTACTGCTGGGTGAGTTTTTAACCGTTTTATTATGAAGGAGTATGAATGCAATGGGATCGGAGAGCTTAACTCTAAGGACATTTAAAATTTCCAATTTTTCGATAATCTGAAGTTATCGAAAAACACTGTAGCGATATTTTATGAACATGATTCACTGTTTGGGGAGTTATGTGCGGGTTATTTCAGTTTGTAAATCCAGCACCTAATACATGTCATGTTACACTCTTTACCCTCTTCAGCTGCCTTCGTGGTCAGTAGTGTGGCATACCCAGCCACCAGACAAGAGAGCGTAGATCTGGAACTCAAAACACACCTCGCATCAAGCAAAAGTTAGTAGCCTTCTTTTTTAAGAAAATCTAACACTTATTTTACTTCAGACATTCTAACAGCCATATTCGTTACACGGGTGTAACCAGCCAATTACAGGAAGCCAAAGGACCAATTGCAATCTTTTCAGTAATTCCGATCGATTGATAAAATGTTTAGTAGTTAATAATTGATTGGTCAAACAAAAATATTTTAAAGGCTTCTTAATCTTTACTTTCAACAGAGTAATATATTTTTGTGTTTTCACGAAGAAGGATATATAAAATAGGAACTTTTAAAGTTAGGAATGCAGAATGCTCAATAAAATGCAGAATGCTCAATAAAATGCTCATTGCTCAATAAAATGCTCAATAACATTTCCCCAGAATCTGACCCGGCATATCTGACGAAGAGGGAGGTTGACTCACTCGAAACAAACCTAGAGGACTTGGTATTGGACTTTAAAGATGATGAACTTTCTTCACGACGACTGAAAAGAGGTAAAACTCTTATTCAATAATATTAGATTCGCATTTGTAACGTTCAAAATCCAGCTACATTGAATCAACTGTTTTAATAATCGTATACATTTTTCAAAATCAGTATACTTATTCTCAAAACTTCAATTGAACTGAAAGAAATCCTCGGTAGCTCGGTCCAATACCGGGTTTTTTCCGCAAAATCGACAGAAGCATTGCGTAACATAACAAGGCCGAGGAAAAACTAGTTATAATTCTTTTGGTCGAGGTCGAAGGAAAATTGTCATTCCAAGGCCAAACCGAGTAGACGTTCGATCAAAAATCAGCCTAGAGAGGTACCATTATGCATAAAAACCAACTTTAAAAAGCAGTTGCTTTTCATCTTAGTCCGACTACATCGTAACCATATCATACTGTATTTTATTTTTTACATCCGGTACGGATATGCACTTCAGGATATCTCTCTCTGAAATGAAACATGATACACTTCTTGAACTTAAATTGATAAACTTGTCACCAAATTACACCTAGCAGTAGCAGTTTTTAAGGATGTCCATCTTCGTATTATATTGACGTAGTAGATGGTTGAGGTGGTTTCAAGCAAAGGTTGCTCTCAAATCCAACGATAGCAGTGTAGTGTAATGTGGTAAGCCAGTTACAGCAGGGGCTTAGCGTAGTTAGCATTCTTTAGGATATTGTAATTATTATAGTGAAATAACCGTTGAATTTAAGTGTAAGATTAGGTAGATTAGCGTAGTAGATTATCGATGGTTTTTCGGAGAAAGGCACGTGTTTCGGGTGTATTAGTTTAAGGATATTTATTGGCGAGATTGCGACGCGCGATACCACGTTAGTGGCAGATCTTCGAGTAGCAAGTTTAGGTGACGTGTTGACCGTTAACCGCTTCTCGAGGATTATTTACTTGAAACCTCCTCAAGCCTCCATGCCACTAATATATTCACCACATGTTTATTGTCAAACAGCTGCTGCATGATTGGGACATTGATATTGTTTGATTGTAACGTACGAATAGACAATTGTTTTTATTAAATGCATCAATTACAGGAGTAAGGAAGAATAAGAAGGGAAAGATTAGAAACCACAAAGGAATCTTCTACAAATGGGAATATCCTGTGGGATAGGGGATCTTATTCCTTGATTGGACTCGTCCGAAATAAAAAACTTTTTGAACTTTGGACCATTCAAAAGGAAGTGTTTAATGTGTTTCTATTTGTGATTAAACTTAAAATTTCTCAAATACCTGATCGTTTGTTAAGTTGAATTATTAAGTTAATTTCGTGGAAGTTTTCTCTATTTATGTGGGTTATTAACTAAGAGTTAACACTAAACATTGATATTTATTAACTTATAAGAAGGTGCAATTACTTCGGAACTCGATTTTTTACTTTTATGTTCCTAAAATTTAAATTTTTGTAAGCCTAAATTCGATTTGGGTTTTTTGTTTTGTTATTAACTTATTACGATAAGGTAATTATTTATATCACGCTCGGACATCACTCAGTGAATGGATTGAGAAAGCAAGAGTTTTGGATTAATTGAGGTCAATTCTACCTGATAAAAATTTTTATCACACATATTCTGTGCTGTAGAGACTTTAAGCCTATTAATTAAAATGGCGCCAACAAATTAATTTGCAGAATTCCGATGCGTGGCCGTGTGGATTTACAGAATTGTATTATATAGCACGTGTACAATGTTTGGATCAACAAAATATATAAAATGTTTTCGATGAAAACACAAAATAAGTTGTTTCAATTATCTTTGGGCAATCTCAAAAATTGAGTTTAAAGTTTAACGAATCTGTGGTATAATCACGACCACTTTTATAAATTGAATCTCCAAGAATCTACTTTTATACCCCAACAATTTCACAAATGAATTTACGTCGAAGATTATTAGGATATAGCCATCGATCACTTAGACTATATAATATCGTGACAAAATGAGCGAACTAAAATGTTACTTATTAGATTTCAAGAACGAGAAAGCTTTCAAAATCATCGAATAAATGAACAAGGATTCAAAGAAAACGCGAGCTGCAGAGCCAACCCAACCTCCATAATAAGGATAATGAGATCCTGAGTGCACTGCTCAAAGGGGCTATAAATCATTCTTTACATGTGCGTCATGATATCTTTAATGTAATGAAACATGGCCCCGTAGATCAGGAAATCATTAGATTATTATATTTATAAATCCACTCGAACATGAGAGGGTAGTAGAACATGTGCTTGACGCAATTCAACGGTGAATATATTTCTAATATTAGATATTATACTGCACCTCGTAGATACAATTTTTTCACCAGGAAGTTCATTCATAGATTGGGATCTTAAAACAAATGAAGCGCCCTGATCAGAAGATCTAGAGTTATCGTAGGCATAATCACTATATATCGCAAGCAACATCCCCAGTCACTATCTTGACCCTTGAAGGAAAGAATAGCTAAGCCGTTTAAGCCCTCGCAGCCTCCAGTTCAGAGATCTCATACTAAAAGAAATGCAGTAAATATGGCTGGAATGAAGCTGGAATTTATGATTAGCTAATGAAGATAACAGTATAAACAATTTAAGATAGAATCGCAATCAAATAGAGTTCAAGGTGATGGTTGTCTATAGCAAATAGCAGAAAAAGTTTGGAAATAATTGGTTCCATAAAATATTAAAATCTTTGTACGTAAAATAAAGGGTAAAGGAACATAGTGTACATACTTTTCAGAAACAAGACATTATAATTTTATACTATGCACACCAGAATGGGCATTGGGTAGTGGGTACCTTTCATTGTAATAAATTGTACAGATGTAGATTGCACTGACACAGTTTAGGTAATGCAGATCGTCTTTCTTCAAGTTACATCTTGATAATGGCAGGATTTATGATTTGAATGGCTGCTTTGTAATTAAAATCGTGTGAGTGGTGAGTGTGGTGAGAGTGTGGTGAGAGTTTGTGTGGAACTATTGTTAGCATGGTTACCATGGCTACGTCATCCTAGTCACAATTTGCTGCGTTCTACTTACATTACTGAGCAGCACTTTTTCTTTCCTCCACGACCTTCCTTGGATGGAAAAATGAAATCAGTAAAAATATTCAAAATTTACCATCAAAACCCAACTCGATCATGGCAGCGTTAAAGACTTTTAAAACGAGAAGATTTTTGATCTATATACCAATACCCAGGCTCCAGGGTGCAATTCTAACTAGGGCCCTTAACCTAAAACCCAATAGGGCCCTTAACCTAAAACCTACCGAGAAGGAGTCATGAGCAGAGTCGAAGTCGGGTAGAGAGGAAGGACGCCGACTCTGCAGCATCGGCTGAGGTAGCAAGTCCGAGGTAACGAGTGAGAATCTCTTGCCCATGTCGTTGACCTGCTTATGTAACGCATCAACATGTATCCCATGCAGAGCTATCTTGTATGTCCCTGAAAGAGAGGTGGAATGAAGTGGAATGTGAAAGAGAGAGAGAGAGTTCCAGGTTTTATCTCAAATTATAGCGCACTGATATTTGGTGACAATTACAGGTAACCAATGACCAGTCTTAGCTGAAATCATTAATTCAAAGTCATCTTACTATTTATATATTATATATATAATAACAGGTCATGGGATTCACATTTTTGTTAACAATAAAATATTAATCTAAAGTATAAGCATGGTTTACCATGAACAGGGTCTTTGGGCTCAGCTTTACTTCTGACCCGTTCCATCGCCTTGGAGATCAGATCCTCTGGGATACCAACATCCATCAGCTTATCTCTAACCTCTCCCGCATACCTGTTCGGTGTTAGCTAAAACATACGCATTGTAGGTCTCTAACCTCTCCCGCATACCTGTTAGGTGTTAGCTAAAACATACGCATTGTAGGTCTCTAACCTCTCCCGCATACCTGTTAGGTGTTAGCTAAAATATACGCATTGTAGGTCTCTAACCTCTCCCGCATACCTGTTAGGTGTTAGCTAAAACATACGCATTGTAGGTCTCTAACCTCTCCCGCATACCTGTTAGGTGTTAGCTAAAACATACGCATTGTAGGTCTCTAACCTCTCCCGCATACCTGTTCGGTGTTAGCTAAAACATACGCATTGTAGGTCTCTAACCTCTCCCGCATACCTGTTAGGTGTTAGCTAAAACATACGCATTGTAGGTCTCTAACTTCTCCCGCATACCTGTTCGGTGTTAGCTAAAACATATGCATTGTAGGTCTCTAACCTCTCCCGCATACCTGTTAGGTGTTAGCTAAAACATACGCATTGTAGGTCTCTAACCTCTCCCGCATACCAGTTAGGTGTTAGCTGAAACATACGCATTGTAGGTCTCTAACCTCTCCCGCATACCTGTTCGGTGTTAGCTAAAACATACGCATTGTAGGTCTCTAACCTCTCCCGCATACCTGTTCGGTGTTAGCTAAAACATACGCATTGTAGGTCTCTAACTTCTCCCGCATACCTGTTCGGTGTTAGCTAAAACATATGCATTGTAGGTCTCTAACCTCTCCCGCATACCTGTTCGGTGTTAGCTAAAACATACGCATTGTAGGTCTCTAACCTCTCCCGCATACCTGTTCGGTGTTAGCTAAAACATACGCATTGTAGGTCTCTAACCTCTCCCGCATACCTGTTAGGTGTTAGCTAAAACATACGCATTGTAGGTCTCTAACCTCTCCCGCATACCTGTTAGGTGTTAGCTAAAACATACGCATTGTAGGTCTCTAACCTCTCCCGCATACCTGTTCGGTGTTAGCTAAAACATACGCATTGTAGGTCTCTAACCTCTCCCGCATACCTGTTAGGTGTTAGCTAAAACATACGCATTGTAGGTCTCTAACTTCTCCCGCATACCTGTTCGGTGTTAGCTAAAACATATGCATTGTAGGTCTCTAACCTCTCCCGCATACCTGTTAGGTGTTAGCTAAAACATACGCATTGTAGGTCTCTAACCTCTCCCGCATACCAGTTAGGTGTTAGCTGAAACATACGCATTGTAGGTCTCTAACCTCTCCCGCATACCTGTTCGGTGTTAGCTAAAACATACGCATTGTAGGTCTCTAACCTCTCCCGCATACCTGTTCGGTGTTAGCTAAAACATACGCATTGTAGGTCTCTAACTTCTCCCGCATACCTGTTCGGTGTTAGCTAAAACATATGCATTGTAGGTCTCTAACCTCTCCCGCATACCTGTTCGGTGTTAGCTAAAACATACGCATTGTAGGTCTCTAACCTCTCCCGCATACCTGTTCGGTGTTAGCTAAAACATACGCATTGTAGGTCTCTAACCTCTCCCGCATACCTGTTCGGTGTTAGCTAAAACATATGCATTGTAGGTGTCTAACCTCTCCCGCATACCTGTTAGGTGTTAGCTAAAACATACGCATTGTAGGTCTCTAACCTCTCCCGCATACCTGTTCGGTGTTAGCTAAAACATATGCATTGTAGGTCTCTAACCTCTCCCGCATACCTGTTCGGTGTTAGCTAAAACATACGCATTGTAGGTCTCTAACCTCTCCCGCATACCTGTTCGGTGTTAGCTAAAACATACGCATTGTAGGTCTCTAACCTCTCCCGCATACCTGTTCGGTGTTAGCTAAAACATACGCATTGTAGGTCTCTAACCTCTCCTGCATACCTGTTCGGTGTTAGCTAAAACATACGCATTGTAGGTCTCTAACCTCTCCTGCATACCTGTTCGGTGTTAGCTAAAACATACGCATTGTAGGTCTCTAACCTCTCCCGCATACCTGTTCGGTGTTAGCTAAAACATACGCATTGTAGGTCTCTAACCTCTCCCGCATACCTGTTCGGTGTTAGCTAAAACATACGCATTGTAGGTCTCTAACCTCTCCCGCATACCTGTTCGGTGTTAGCTAAAACATACGCATTGTAGGTCTCTAACCTCTCCTGCATACCTGTTCGGTGTTAGCTAAAACATACGCATTGTAGGTCTCTAACCTCTCCCGCATACCTGTTCGGTGTTAGCTAAAACATACGCATTGTAGGTCTCTAACCTCTCCCGAGTCCCGCATACCTGTTAGGTGTTAGCTAAAACATACGCATTGTAGGTCTCTAACCTCTCCCGCATGATACCTGTTCGGTGTTAGCTAAAACATACGCATTGTAGGTCTCTAACTTCTCCCGCATGATACCTGTTCGGTGTTAGCTAAAACATACGCATTGTAGGTCGTCTTTTAAATCTCGGATATTATACTATACAAACACTTATGATCAATGTGATTTGTTATAGTCGTCCAAGCTGAATCATCCCTGGAAGCTGATGTAAATTTACGAAATTCGGCTATAAATTGAAAATTTTTAAAATCGTCTAGTCTATCTGGTCAACTCGTTACGTGGTAAGTTATATTTGGTGTTTATCATAAACCAATAATTACTCGAGCTAAGTCGTGATGTACGTACAATGTGGGATCGGGACTGAAATCGGTGCTGTTTTCTGCTCCTGCTAACCAGGGATGTCCCCGTATTTCTTTCAATGTCAACCTATCTTTTGTGTCACCTGGAAAATGGCAACACTGTAATAATTTCAGGACCCGATATGTCGATTAAATTAAGCTGCTTTTGGTTTGATTTGTGGAATCTGATAAGCCACAAGACTAACAGTAATCATTGATAGACAATTTAATTTAGGAATCAAAGTAAGTTTACACCGTAAGGCGGTCCATTGTCGTCCACAGAAGGTTAAATTGCATGAAATAATGAAAGGGGTGCAAACAGAGATAAGGAGACCAACGAACTTCTTTCTTTTTTACAAGAAAGGCGAAGGTGCAGACTGCAGAGGAAATATCGGGAATATAATATTTAATCCTTATAGTATAATTAATGTTGGTTATAATTCACATATCATACCGACAATAATCTTTTGTACTAGATCTTTGAGATTATCGCTAAAATTCTCCGGGATGACATAATCAACCTGCAGGATTTTGTCTGTCATTTCTTGCTTAGTAGGTGCCCTAAAAGGCATATCACCAGCACCCAGCTCATAGAGTATACATCCTGGGGAGTAGAACTAGAATCACTTATCAAGAGACTTTAATAGTTTATTAATGTAACTCAAGCAGGATCCATTAATCATGGATATCATTCAGATGGATGAGATGGTTTATAGCGATATTTTGTCTTATAAAGATCATGAAATGGTTTCAGAATTTTGTCAGAAGTATGATCACTATAAATCGTAATTGGATCCTGTCTCCTTACTTGATAGATCTAGTCTTCCCTTTACTAGTACTACAGATTTAAGATAAACAAACCTAATGCCCAAACGTCCATGGGAGCAGCCAAGTAGGGAATCTTCTTGAAGATCTCTGGAGGGCAGTAGGCGGGCGACCCACAATGTTGAGTTATTAAACCTCGTTCACAAGTGCTTATTCCGAAATCAGCAACTCTTATCGTCTTATCTTTATCCATAAGAATGTTTTCAGTCTTCAAATCTCGGTGAAATACCCCACACCTATGCTGAAAATACAAATAGTGCATTAGATTTGAGAATTATCAACAAAAGAGAAGTAATTTTAAGCTAATAAAACCGTAGTAGGGATTAGCCGGACGGCGGACTATGATAGAATATCTCAACTTAAATATCTATGCGATATGTATCCGTAATCCAATATGCTTCCGGTTGGTGCGTTATGCTTCCGATAGGTGCGGTAAGCTGTACGGGTCCGTGGAGTGTCGGAAAAGCGCGCGCAATCGCTGTCACGGTAAATGTGAAAAGTTGTGCTTTATTCAAAAACTTTAAATTTAAAATTCGCGCGCAAAAGATTTTTGTCACAGTTTGTCACAGATTGTGAAAAAAAACTGATTTGGTTTCTAATTCTGTTGAATTTTGCTAATATTGGAGTCAGAGAAGGAAACACGTGCAGATTTGACGAAGTTAAGCAAATATTTACAAACTGCGAGTAGACTAATTAATATCATATTTCAAAGCATCAACTCTACAAAATATGATCGGCACAGATTTGCTTGTAATTCTGACGTTACGTAACGAATCGGCTAGATCGTTCGATTCAGAAAATTCTCATTCTGAAGAAATGGAAGATACAGAAGATTCGACCCTCTTGATCATTGCGGATCTTTATTATGATATTGGAAGTGCTCTCCTAGGCCTGGTTGACTCCTATGTGAAGGCCATGAGAGTAGACAGCCGTCTGGCTTGTACCCGACTTTAACTAACGATCAATTAAATTCAAGAAATGGACATTGTGAATAACCGAACTTTCAAATAGTTCGAAATGCTGATCAATAGGAAACTAAAGACAGTTCTCACCCAAAGTATGGCACATAGGACATCAGAATATGGAGTACAGACGGACATTTGAAATGGGAGAAGAGGATGTAGCACTCATCCTGTTGTGGCGTCTTTAATTTTCCAATTTGATACCTAACCTTGCTGTCTTTGATTTTTGTTCATTTGAAGGCTCTGTCTTTTAAACAAACTGAGTGTATCGAGAAAATATCTAGAAATAATGTAGAAACTACCTACTCACCATGTGATATCTAGAAATAATGTAGAAACTACCTACTCACCATGTGATATCTAGAAATAATGTAGAAACTACCTACTCACCATGTGATATCTAGAAATAATGTAGAAACTACCTACTCACCATGTGATATCTAGAAATAATGTAGAAACTACCTACTCACCATGTGATATCTAGAAATAATGTAGAAACTACCTACTCACCATGTGATATCTAGAAATAATGTAGAAACTACCTACTCACCATGTGATATCTAGAAATAATGTAGAAACTACCTACTCACCATGTGATATCTATAAATAATGTAGAAACTACCTACTCACCATGTGATATCTATAAATAATGTAGAAACTACCTACTCACCATGTGATATCTATAAATAATGTAGAAACTACCTACTCACCATGTGGTATCTAGAAATAATGTAGAAACTACCTACTCACCATGTGATATCTAGAAATAATGTAGAAACTACTACTCACCATGTGAAAATATCTAGAAATAATGTAGAAACTACCTACTCACCATGTGATATCTAGAAATAATGTAGAAACTACCTACTCACCATGTGATATCTAGAAATAATGTAGAAACTACCTACTCACCATGTGATATCTAGAAATAATGTAGAAACTACCTACTCACCATGTGATATCTAGAAATAATGTAGAAACTACCTACTCACCATGTGATATCTAGAAATAATGTAGAAACTACCTACTCACCATGTGATATCTAGAAATAATGTAGAAACTACCTACTCACCATGTGATATCTAGAAATAATGTAGAAACTACCTACTCACCATGTGATATCTAGAAATAATGTAGAAACTACCTACTCACCATGTGATATCTAGAAATAATGTAGAAAGTACCTACTCACCATGTGATATCTAGAAATAATGTAGAAACTACCTTCTCACCATGTGATATCTAGAAATAATGTAGAAACTACCTACTCACCATGTGATATCTAGAAATAATGTAGAAACTACCTACTCACCATGTGATATCTAGAAATAATGTAGAAACTACTACTCACCATGTGAAAATATCTAGAAATAATGTAGAAACTACCTACTCACCATGTGATATCTAGAAATAATGTAGAAACTACCTACTCACCATGTGATATCTAGAAATAATGTAGAAACTACTCAGTAGTCAGTACTCACCATGTGGTTCACAGCATCCAGTATTTGAATAAAGAAGAATCGGGCTGTATGCTCCGTGATTGTGCACACTCCACTTCGTGACTTACCCTTAACATAATCCTGTAGTGTCCCGCCTGAAGATGTTAGAAATGAATTCCCCACAAAAAATATTTCAAATCGGTTGTTTGAAGGATCTTTGTGATGGATTACGATGGAATGCCGGAATGGTTGTGGAAGCGAAAATAAAATCTGTGCTGTATTCCAGATGATATTCCAGATGTAGCAAAGAAAAGTTGAAACACTAAATGATCCAAAATGCAATTCCAGAAAAAGTGCCTATCCTTCTGCCTGAAAGGTCTTTCCAATTTTTATGAAGCCAGTCTTCAAGAAGTGTTAAGAATTGGTATGACAGAGTTAATGTTTCCAAATAAGAACCAATAATTGTGACTATATATTTGGGGAACAAGTAGTTTATAGGTCAGTATCCTGATTGCACCTGTCCGCTGAGGAACCATCCATACTACAATAATTGTCCTGGACAATATCAAACTAGACTAGCAACTATAATCATGGAGATAACCAGTGGTAACTAAGGGAACAACGTTTTTGTTTGTGATAACGGTATCAAATGTGCCGACTATTCCAAAGTCTTTGACCTGAAAGATGACTGCAGTGATAAAACTGATGAAATGCAATGTACAAATTACTTCCACTGTAAACGGCCAGGGTATAAAATTCCTCTGACACAAGCTGTTTTAACTGAATTTTCCTTGAATAAACATTTAGCAAGGTCACTGAGAATGGCACAAAACACGATTAAGGCACTAAAAGTTCTATTCCCAAAGAAAGCGTAAATAAACGGAAATCATCAGAATAGAAAAAGAGATTTTGGAAGATTTTTGAAGAGAAGCTTTAACACTGCCGTCTCCATGACCATGACCGAAATTTCGCGGTTTTGGCTGAAATTTTGACCAGTGACCAATCAGTGAGGTAGTTGAGAGTGACGCAAGTCGCCATCAAGGTACTGGAAGCAGTATATAATCCGGAGAAAACTTTGAGGGAATGAAATTATACATGAATGAATTAAAGTTTTGTCAAACAATGTTCCAAAACAAGACTCACCATCAACATATTCTAAAATGCAGTAGAATTTATCAAGCGTTTCTATAATTGCAAAGACTCACCATCAACATATTCTAAAATGCAGTAGAATTTATCAAGCGTTTCTATCTCCTCGTAGAGAGATGTTATATTAGGATGGTCCAGCTTCTCCATAGCACCAATTTCTTGCCTCATTATTTCCAGGGTTTTGCCACAACCATGTTTTCCTTTCTCAGTTATTTTAACAGCCACTTTTTCTGAAAATGTCGACATTAAATCTAAGAAAAAAACAATTTTATGTTGAACGAATTAAGAAAAAATGTATCCTGAGGAGTACTTTATCATTGTGGCTGTGCAGGTAAATTCTATTTTACAATTTTATTGTTTTAGCTAGTTCAGTATATTTTTACAACAAAAAAGATGTACCTTACCATTCATAAGGAGATGATTTCCAAGTTTGACTTCAGCGAAAGCACCTTTACCTAGAATCTGTCCAAGTGTATAATACCCTATTCTTCTACCAAGAGTAACCTGAGAGTATTTTCTTGTGAGGTGCACTATTTCAGCAAACCTATGTTAACTACAAGAAGAGTTAAAGATGCACTTATGATAACATTTGCTTTGTCAGAAATATTGATCCTCTTAATTACTTTTTCCTTATGCTCATTAATTGTTCTAGTGCATTCATAGCAGTACATTGATGATATTTTTAAAAAAAACCTCTTTGACAAAGTTTTCTGTGTCTTTAAGCTCATTGATCAGCTTTTGATATGGTGACGCCATGCTGTTTGCTACACTGATTTGATGGAAACGATAAACATGCTTGAAAATTATAACAATAACAATATTATATATTGTATCAATCTCAATCTATGAATACCAGGTGGTACTAAGGGCTTCTTTGCAATCACCTGCTGTCGATTAAGCCGCATTATCTGGATTTCTGTGATTGAGGGTTAAATGAGGAAGGACCCAGCAAAAAGATATAGAATCTTGTAATAATTTATGTCAAAAACAATTCTGTTATGATTTTATATTCTATCTATAATTCGTGAGTTCTTCAGAGAATTGATACACTTGTTATAACTTGGACTTGAATCCTAGGCTAAGGATAGAAATGGTTAATAATCATTATATTGCATAATATTACAATTCACAACATTCCTCCTTCATCTTTCAATACCTCGTGTTAGGATAAAAACAGCGCGCATAAAAGTACTGGACATAAATTACTTTATAAAATTTAAAACGTTCTGCGCGTTCCATAAAATCCTTCCTCTCTCTCTTCTGTCATTCAAATACGTGAACATTCAAAGCTTTTGATCCCGAAATAATCAATCAATTCTGGTTTAAAAATGCACGATACTTTAATTATACGAAACAAAATTATTAAAAAAAACAATGTCCTTCTCGGATTTCTTACTCCTTGTCAATATTCAGTTAACTGTACATATTGTGTAAAAAATTCACCGTATAAAATTCGTGTAATACTCAAAAACAATTGTGTGTAAAATCTTAACGTTTGATCTTAACGATATTTTTCATAAGATTGTTTAGGTTTTAGAGCTAATCGCTCTGACCTGCGAGTTTGGTTAGTTTCTTGTGCTTCACCTGAACTGGGGTTATTGTTAGTTAACTCTGGTTCGTTCGTTCTGAGAGGTGTGTTAGGTAAATCAACTTCAGTTAATTGTTCTGACGACACAACCGTACTAGAATTAGGTAAAGTAAAACATTCAGTCTCTGGAGAGTTGTCCTTTTCCGACGTCTCTGCTTGTTGTAGTACCTGAACTGATCTTTGCTTGATATGGTCTGCGTGTTTAATCACGTTTCTTCCGTCAAACATAACTTCGTACATGTTAGAGTTCCCGATTCTTCGTTGAATTTCTCCTTGACTCCAAGTGTCTTTGTTCTGTGGTTGCACATATACTTTCTGCTTGTCTTCAAACTGGCGGTTTCTGATTCTGCTGGCATTCAGTATTTCCTGTTCTTTATCCACGTTCAATCTTTCAGACGTTTCACGATCTGCTGGAAATACGTGATTCAACCTTGTTCTTACATAGAGTTTCTTAAATAGCGCTTCAGACGGTGGTATCCCAGTAACGCTGTGCGGAGTGATTCTGTAGTTAACTAAGAAATTTGCTAGATTCTTGTCGACATCTTTACAATTTTCATACATCTTTTTCATCGCGTCTTTGAATGTTCCTACAAATCTCTCACAGCATCCATTACTTTTTGGGTGATACGTTCCTGTCTTTAAGTGGTGTATGTTGTTCCTCTGCAAGAAATCTTCGAATTCCTGTGAAGTAAAGTTTGTTCCGTTGTCACTCACTATAACAAACGGTAGTCCGAATCTACTGAAAATGGTTCTCAAAGCTCTGATCGTTGCTGATGATGTGGTGTTATTGTTCATCTTTACCACTTCAGGCCAACGTGAATGAGCGTCATAAACTACTAACCACATGCTGTTGAGAAATGGTCCAGCGTAATCAATGTGGACTCTTTGCCAAGGCATTGATGGTCTGGTCCATGGGTGTTCAATCAAACTTGGTAAACTCTTCCCATGTTTCCCACATGTTGTGCACGTGTTAGCTATTTGCTCGATCTCTGAGTTTATTAACGGCCAATATACGTATGATCGTGCTAATGTTTTCATTCTGCTGATACCTAGGTGTGTTGCGTGTAACATCTCCAATACGGTAGTCCTTAACTTAACTGGAATAATAACTCTGCAACCCCATGTCAAACATCCGTTTTCTATTGAAATGTCATTTTTCCGATTCCAATAAGCGGTCATTTCATCTGTGAAATTTGTTTCTCTATCTGACCATCCATTCTTCACGTAGTGTAGAACTTTCGATAAGACAGGGTCCTTCCTGGTATGTGATTCGATGTTTTTAGCCGTTAATCCTGTATTTTCTATATCCACACTCTGTACCCAATCGTTTTCTGTTTCCTTTTCATCTTCTGGGGTGTGTGGTCTTGGTAGTCTCGATAACATGTCTGCGTTCCCATGGGCTTTGGTTGATCTGTAGCAGATATCATAGTCGTAATCCATGAGAAATAATGACCATCTGGTTAATCTTGCTGCGGTCATGACTGACAGTTGCTTGTTTTTGCTGAAGATGTGTACTAGTGGCTGGTTGTCGGTTATCAGTTTAAACTTCCTTCCATACAGGTACAAATGGAAACGTTTAACAGCCCACACAATCGCTGCTGCTTCACGGTCGATTTGTGCGTAGTTCTTTTCCGCTGCAGTTAAAGTCCTTGAAATATACTCGATTGGACGTTCTGATCCATCGGGCATTGTATGTGACAGTACTGCACCCAATCCGGTCGGAGAGGCGTCGGTGTCAAGTTTCAGCGGTTTCTTAGGATCGTACAAAGTCAGCACTACATCCGAGCTAAGTAGTTTCTTCAAATTCTTCCAAGCTTCTTGTTGTCTCTTTGTCCACTTCCATTCTACTCCTTTCTTTCTGAGTTCATCTAATGGAGCAACAATCTGTGACATGTTTGGTAGATACCTCCTGTAGTAGTTCACTCCTGACAAGAATGATACTAATTCTTCTACTGATCGTGGTGCTCTCATGTTTAGCATATCTTCCACTTTCGACTTAACGGGTCTGATCCCGTCTTTGTTTACCTCATGTCCTAGGTAAATCACAGAGTCTTTCAAGAATTCTGACTTTTCCATCTTGCATCTGTATCCTTGGTTTTCCAATCGGCCAATAACTTCGTTGAGTATTCTCAGGTGTTCCTCTCTGTCCTTTCCGGAAACGAGGATGTCGTCCACTCTGCAACAACACATTGGTATCCCTGCCAATGTCTGATCTATGGTCTCTTGAAAAATGGCTGCTGCTGGAGAAATACCGTAGGGTAAACGATTCCACAATAACTGTCCTAAATGGGTGTTAATCGTTGTCAGTATTCTGTCTTCTTTCCTGATTGGGATGTTATTGTATGCAGCTCTAACGTCTAGTTTTGTAAACTGCTGTCCTCCCGTTACTTTGTTCAGGCACTCTTCTATAGACGGCAGTGGGTACTGCTGTGCTGCCATAGCAGGATTCAAAGTAAGGTTATACGAGCCACATATACGAGTCTTTTCTCCTTTGAACACGGGGACTATAGGTGTTCCCCAAGGGCTTGCTCCCTCTACCTTGGTTAGTGTTCCCTCGTTCAACATTCTTGTCAGCTCTTTCCCTACTTGATCCTTTTTCGCGTACGGCAAAGGTCTCACACCCAACGATTTTGGTTGAGCATCTTCTTTCAGCACTAGTTTTGCCATTGCTCCTTTGATGAGCCCCAGTCCTTCTTCAAAAATAGGACTGATTTTCAGCTCGTCTAAACTTCTCAAAGGTTTCTGAACTTCTTTCTTCTGTGTGACTGTTCCCTCGTTCATGGTTCTTTGATCACCCCTCTCTGAGGGTCTTTGTTCACCCCTCTCTGAGGGTCTCTGACTAAGAGGTAAAAGGGACACACAGGACTGGACTTCGACAGGACTAACATGGACATTACTTAAAACATTCACAGACTTACTTACACATGGGGAAAAATCAAAACAAGAAGAAATAGCAATCTTTGATCTCTTCAGTGTTGTCTCCAACCAGTCATCTCCTAAAAATCTGGTTATCCAAGATTGTCCCATTAATGATGGACATTTTCCTTCCACAATGACTAAGTCTAGTTTTGGAATGATCTTTCCATTGAATTCTACGTCGACTTGTGCTTTCGCCATCACTGGTAGTCTCTCATTGTTCGCTGCTCTCAGTCTTTTTGCCGAAGGTATAAGAGGAAGTAAATCTAATCCTACCTTAGACAACACATTACAACTAACAATACTTACGCTTGATCCGGAGTCAAATTCCATGTTCAAATCTCGTCCATTTAGTTTCACTGGCACTAACAGTTTTTCTGAGGAAGTATGGTTACAATTGAATTCAACAATCTCTTGATTGTCAATCAATTCTATAGAAGAAGAGTCATCACAAGCATCTAAATTTGAATCATCATACTCAATAACTGTGTCAAATTCAGAATAATCATCAGAGGGTAATAACTTCGAATAATCAAATTTGTCAATTTCAATCAATTCGTTTTCACTTTCTCTCACTCTAAACATATCTACTGATTTCTCCTCAACACAAACAAAAGCTATCTCGACGTCGCTCTCGTCATTCTCATCGGTCTCGGAAGATTCTTCAACATGGTGAGATTTATCACCTTTTCTGTACTTATAGTTCTTCTTAGTACCCGTGCAGTTTCTAGCAATGTGGTACTTCTCTTTGCACTTCCTGCATACTGTTTTACAGTCCCTTGTGTTATGGCTGCGCAATGTACACTTTTCACAGTACATTTCTCCTCTTGGTTTTAAACTACTTTCTTTTCTGAACTGCTTTGATTTCCTATCCGAAACCTTATTCACAGTTCCAGAAGTTCCACTGTTTCTGACAGTAACACTATTTTTCGACATATATTGAGCTTCTTCCACAGATTTCTCTAAAGTTGCTACATGCTCTCTCGCTGTTGCTAATGTTAAATCTGTTTTCTTCAGGAGTTTCGCTTTCACGCTTTCATCACACAGTCCAGCTATGAATTGGTCCAGCATTCTCGATTCCAACTCGTTCTCAAATTCACAGTCCATGGCAGTTTCGGTTAGTCTTTCGACGTATTCTGCCACACGCTCTCCTTTCACTTGAAAGATTCGGGTGAAGGCGTATCGTTGAGCGAATTTGGTTGGTTTTGGTGAGTAATGGTTACAAAGTTTCTGTTTTATCACTTTGTACTCCGTTGTGATTATATCCTCTGGTTTTGCGAAGTGGTACGCTTTTTTGAACATTGCTGCGTCCATTGATACTATCAACATCTGAGTCCACTGTAGCTGTACATTCCGGTCGTTTCTCCTGTCTCGCTCTGTAGTCCAGGCGGTTCTTGCCTCTACATCTGCGTTCAGGTTCTCCGGTACAACTTCAATTACTGGCTCTACGATAGCTCGCTGGTGATTAACGAACACTTCGAATTGGGTGAACCACAACCTGATGTTGGATCCGATGTTGGTGGTCAATTTCTGGTCATACATCCGCGTCGCCATTGTTATGATTTTATATTCTATCTATAATTCGTGAGTTCTTCAGAGAATTGATACACTTGTTATAACTTGGACTTGAATCCTAGGCTAAGGATAGAAATGGTTAATAATCATTATATTGCATAATATTACAATTCACAACAAATTCCAATCATTTACAAATTATATGTAAAAATTAGTGTAACCCGTGCCTATGACCAGGACTACACTATCGCAGTTGACATGCAAAAGTATAAACCGCCTATTATATTTGAAAACATGCATTACATTTTAGTAGTTAAAACGGTGCGAAAATATGAACTCGCTCAGTCCAAACACACCACAATTTAATTCTGAGTGCCCTAATAGTAATACTTGATAGGCAATCTTGAGGTCCAGTGTCCACTGCCAAATTACCTAATTATATATTATTATCAAACTTTACACAAATCCGAAGTAGTCCTAGGGATCTGATAAGTCTACGTGTAGAACTCTGAAAACAAACTTAAATATTTAACCCACAAAAATTAAAGTATCAAGAACG
This sequence comes from Bolinopsis microptera, assembly GCF_026151205.1. Lineage (NCBI taxonomy): Eukaryota > Metazoa > Ctenophora > Tentaculata > Lobata > Bolinopsidae > Bolinopsis > Bolinopsis microptera. Next base: position 961,967 of record NC_087077.1, read on the forward strand.
AAACAAATTTCTCCAATGGTTTCTGTTCGAGGCTATATAATGTCGAAGTTCTGTCAAATCTGTCAAATTACATAAATTCATATTTCTTTTATTTAAATCACTCAAAATGGTTTTGAAAATACTGATCTGATCACTTGTGGGTCACAAATTGATCAATTAAACCACTTACCACTGACTAATTTAAAAAACCTTAATCATCTGGCTTTGTTGACCAGAGTTTTAACGGCACTATACCAAAAAAAAACCAGTCGCATATCTCCCGTTTTCATGATTTAACTATTCGCAAATTACAGACAGACATACAGACACATTTCTTGAGATCATTAGAATAGATAATATAGAAATGTTATGCTTTTACCAATATTCTTAAGAGACTTATCAGATCTTTAGGATGAATTTCGTACAAATCCGGACAGGGGAGGGGGTGGTTTCTGAAAATCCGGACGTCCGGAAATTTTGGCAGAATCAACGAAAAAGTCACATTTATTTCAAATTTTTGACACTATTGCTCTGTAAGTTTAGATCCCTGTATTTTGAACGAGAAGTCGATTTCCAGAGCAGCTCATGAGAGCCGAGACACAACTCGCATATTCTCCTACTGCCTTAAAATGGCTACTTAAGTACTTAAATGTAACTGTGCTAAACTTGTTCAACACTAAATGAATTATTCAAGTCTATTTTAAGTAACTACACATTTCATTAACAATGAATTTGAATTGGTTTATTTGTACTCTTAAAAGTAGCCAGTGAACAACCGGGATTCCCGGCACCGTGAATTCATGGCCCCGGCCCTGGCCAGTTTTGAGTTTTTGGCCGGGGATTTGGCCGGGAATTATAGATTAAAAAGTCACCTAGCCTACGAACATAAAACTACTGTCTAATTTGACCCACAATTCAAACTTACAACATACCTTATATTGGTAAGGGATTGATTAGCCGAAGTTAAAATGGGAAGTTTGCCCGATTTACTTTGCAGCACTGAGCGTGAAAAGTGATAATATGGACTCTAAAAATGCTTGTGTCTTCATACTATGGTGTACCGCCTCACTAAAACAAGTTTTAAACAATACACATTGAAGCTGCGAGTGGGTCAGATGACGATTGAGATGTTTTAGTTTAAATTTATTTATTAGTTATTTAAAGTAATTATCTTATTTCAAAATTGCATTATTTACTGACTCCTGTAGCTGCTTACAAAATTGTGCTTGCTAAATTATAATAAAATTAAAATACAAATTATGTCCTAGGATAAGGAAATTCCTGGCCCCGGCCAAATCCCAAAACAGCCAATTCCCGGCCCCGGCCAAATTTAGTCATTCCCGGCCCTGGCCAAATCCTACCCCCTGGTCGTTAACTGAAAGTAGCTGGAAATCCCGACGTCCTGGTCGTTAACTGAAAGTAGCTGGAAATCCCGACGTCCGGGGGAGGGTGGTGGTTATGAAAATTCGGACACACCTGGACGGGTGGAGGGGGGAGGTCCGAAAATCTGCGATTTTGGCGGATGTCCTTTAGAAGTAGATGGCCCCAAAGTTCAATGTAATGATACGCTAGTATGAAAATGAATAAAATTTGTAGGGTTCAATTTTATTTCCTCGATCCTACAACATTATGCAGTATTTTAGTGGTAATACGGCCTATTAAAGTTGGCTGTATATATAATATTGTTTATTCACAAAAAGAATTGCATGGATTGCTATTGCTGTGATAGTAAATTTTGCAGGGTCTAGAGTTTTATTGGAGAGCACACCGACTTAACTGGGTCGTGCTCAGCCTATCATTCAATTCCGCCTAATCTCTTTATGTTTATGAACATGATAGACTGAGGTCCCTGGTCCCCAGGTAAACACCGACTAGGTCATGTTTTGAAGACGGAAGTTAAATTTGTCCATACTAACTGAGGAGTAAAGAAAACAGTTTACTATAATTCCTAGTCAAGAACCAGACAATTTACACATGTATATATTTAATTAACGGGTGATAATATTTGTTCCATATATTAGGACCGTCGACGAGTCCAACTTTACTTGTATCACGTTGCGACCCCCACGGTCGTTTCACTATGGTGAAACGACGATACAGGGGGAGACGCGCACTTCGTGCGCGGCGGGTCATACAACGTATGACAAAACTTTACTGGGCTGCGATCAGCCTGTCATTCCGCCTAATCTCTATTTGTAAACATGATAGCCTGAGGTCCCCAGGTAAGTCTGAGAAGAAAGCGGCGCGCACTACTTCGAAGAAATTTAGACGAGTAACATCCGTCAAAATAATCCCCCTATACTCCCCCTAAAATACTAAAACCTAGGACAACATGATATTTTGTGTGATGATGTCATGTCATAAATTTTACAGGTTTATACCATTTACTTTACTCAACAAAATTTAATGTAGCAATTTAATATTTTACCTGGGTACCCTAAATATTGCTCTAACCAGAGCCCTCTCGCTTGCAGTAGCGCGCGACCGCCGTAGTCAGCGCGTCACGCAGTACGCGTATACACATGGCTATGTGAACCCCAGATAATGCTATAATGTTCGTATACGGCGGAATGACAAGCTGAGCGCCGCCCAGTAATTTAATATTATGCGCGGCTTTACGGCCGGAAGCAATGAGCATATTGTAGGTTTACAACTTGTAGCGCGATGCACTACTGGGTCGCGCGCGCGCATCCAATAATGCTTCTCGTATGCAGATCGGCGAGATGCGAAGGATTGACATCGTGAATCAAGTTTACAACTTACCAGGACGCGCGCCGAGTTGGACTCGTCGACGGAACAGATATTTTACGAGTATCACCCGTTAATGAGCATAGAGCATTACTTACAAATAATCCATAAGTTCTGACTGATGAGTGATAAATGATGAACACAAATGCTCATGCTGCAATGATTTTGCTTGTATTATATATATACAATACAAACTACATTAATGTCGTAGAGCGATGCACAACTGGGTCCGCATTTTATATTCAATATTGCTTTTATGCATTTTAGCAACCACACTTCGTCGGATCGGCATTTCACATAGCCATGTGTACTTCGTGACGCGCTACTGCAAGCGAGAGGGCTCTGGTTAGAGCAAGATCGGCATTCGGCAAAATGCATTATTTATAAGCCATGCTGAGCTGCGAAGGATTCGATTGACTTTGCCGCTTCGACGCACCGCGCAAACTATCATGTACTGTTTACAGTTTACTTCTCAACGAAATTTAAATCGTTACTTTGTTAATTTGCAAAGCTAGAGCAACAATTTAAAAAGGTATTTGACATCGCTGATCGCGTCGTCAAGATCACAAATCAAAGTTTATTCCATGCTAATCTTGGTAGTTTTTGGGCTAATTTTTTCCCTACTCTTGCCAAAGGCAAAAAGATCGTAGGGAATAAGTAATCAATCGGGTTTGGATATATAAGGCCAGGTGATCTCAGGCTATCATCTTCATTAATAGAGATTCGGCGGATTGACAGGCTGAGTGTTCACATAGCCATGTGTCTACGCGTACTGCGTGACGCGCTTGTTTCACAAGTAGATAGTCTTTTGCCGCGACGGCGGTCGCGCGCTACTGCAAGCGAGAGGGCTCTGGTTAGAGCAAGGCTGAGTGCGGCCCAGTAAGCGCGAATCCCACTTATTTATTAAAAACATAGTAGTTAAATATGCTGCACTTTTTTCCAGTCGCACTTTTCACTCGAAAGAATTGATTATACAAGATACAAGTACATCGTAGGGAAAATTGATCGTTTTGATGAGTTTTAATACTTTCAACACTACTATATAACGAATAATTTGAGATTATGTGACTGATTAAATGCTGAAGATAAAAGAAATATATTCATTTTGCTAAGATTATGTTTGCGTTTCATTGCTCAACAGCTGTTCAAAGGATCAAATTTAAGAAAATTGATCGTGCGTGGTTTAACCGCGGCGAAATTCTTGTTGACTCTTGCAACATTAGAAATTTTACTGCATAGAACTAACAAAAACGAGAAATTATTGACATACGTTGCATGCCACTTTTCGCGCTGATATTTGTGATACGTAACATGTATCAAAGAAATCGGATATGTCATTTTTCAAGCGAGAAGTGAGAAATTTAAAATCTGAAAAGTGAAAACTGAAGAGTCAGAACTCAAAAAATTTAAAAATTAAAAACATGTGTCTTTTGACTTCAGCCAATATCTACTACTCTCTAACTAGTGATTCCAAGTATACTGTATACAGACTAAGCTACAGTGATACATATTGTAATCATTTTAAGACTATAGAGTGTAGTTACTTGAAAGTTGAAATAGGTTATAGGATGACCGATGGTAAACAATTAACATCCTTAATCTTTCCTAGCTCCAGGGTGATTTCAATTTTCAGATCTGTGAAAATATTTAGTCACAAATTAATAAACCCTCTAGACTCTAGAGTCTAGGCTCTTTGTTTGAAGTTTGATGTAAACATGAATCATAATTAGAATGTGAATTTTAGAAATTTACAACTCCTCACTACGCCCCTCATGCCAGGTCAAAGTTATCATTGGTTCCATTCCTGTCAGTTAATTGTATAGAAACAATGCCTCTTCTATCTGCTTCTGTAATGTAGGGTAACTTGGTAACAGTACCAAGATCTGATTTGATACCTCCTTTACAGCATCTTCAAAAGCTTAGTAAAGTGATAGGGTTTAGTAATGTCATTCATAACTTTTTGTCAGATTCTTAAATCATGGCATAAACTGGTCTGGACACGCTTTCTTATTACCGATCCTCAGCTGGCTGAACTCTTGCCTTGTAACAAGATATACAGGCAACAGTAGCCATATCCCTCAGCACTGTGACAATGAGGTACTTATTGACCCTGAATCAATAATAGTCACTGTGTCTCTTGGTGAAGAACGCACAATAAAGTTCACTCATAAGTCGACTGAAAAGTCCTTAAAGCTCAAAGATGGAAGTGTGTACGTGATGTCCAGGTTGTCCCAGGAAATCTGGAATCATGGTATTGAACCTCTCACTAATGAAGAAGATGAAGAAGAATCTGATGAGAAAAATTCTGTGAGGTACAGCTTTACCTTTAGGCATATTGCGCCTTACTACAAAAATAGCACAGTTTTAATTGGGGACTCAAACACTAAATACATTAAATTTGGTAAAGATGTTGGAACTCTCGGAAAATGGGTTCCTGGTAAGCGAATGTGGGCTGCTAAAATTGACGATATTCCTGCTCCGAAAGACATAGGCCCTTATCGGAACATTGTTATACACACGGGAATCAATGATATTCGGGATGATTCCAACAGACCATCTACTAGAACACTTATTGCTAAGCTTAAGAAGAAATGTAGTGAAATTCAGCAATTTTATCCTAATAGTAAAGTTCATATTAGTCTACTCTTGCCCACTAAATCACAGTTTGTTAACTCACGTATAGGGGAGTTAAACAGTTTAATTGCCGACATGGTTTATAATAGGAAAAACATGTTTATTATAGATAACTCTGTACTAGGTTCTGTTAACGGATGCATGCCTTCTAAGTATGGTCGATTCTCACGTGATGGCACACCATTGGTCAATGATGTTGTACATCTCGGAAGAGAAGGCCTGAAAATATTTTGCATGAGTATAAAACGATGTATTGTACAACGTGGTGGAAGTCAGTCCACGGAAAGATTTAAAGGTGGAAATGGTGACTATAGGAGTGCCCTAAGTAGGGGTAGTAGGGGTGATATCTTACCGATATGACCTCAATAAACTTTAATATTACAAGAGAGAGATGTCCAGGTTGTGATAGCAATGTACTAAGCCATCATAAAGTCATAATATGTGAGTGTTGCGATACAATATATCATGCCAAATGTTCTGAACAGAGCTTTAAATTTGACCATGTTAAACAAATGTGGCACTGCAGTCAATGTTTCGCCTTCAAATCCCAAAGGTACAATCCTTTCAACTCAATTATTTATGACAAATATGATCCCAACACTGTAGAAAGAGACGAAGATATGGAGACTATTTCAAACATTCTAAAAGACTGTAGGTCTTATAACATGACAAATTTCAACCGGCTGTCAAAAAACATACTTAACCATAACAAGCCGTTTATATCTATTGTGTTTAACAACATTGATGGGAACGCATCTAACTTTGACAGCTTTATTACTGATATGAGTCAATATGATGAGAAATTTGCAGTTATTGCGCTAGCTGAAACAAACATTGATGAGGAAAATAAAGATTTATACAAAATTGATGGTTACAGCAGTGAGTATAACTCCAAAACTGATGGGAAAAAGAAAGGTAGTGGCCTTGGTGTATATATTGACAATAAGTACCAATACAGCCGAATCGAAAAGTTATGTAAATGCTCTGACAATCTTGAAACACTTTTTGTTGAGATCACTAACACAGAGGTTCCACAGATTGCTGGTGTTGTCTACAGGCCCCCTAGTGGTGATATTCTAGATGCACTTGCTGAGCTTGACGTGTTGATGAAATTCCTACCGTCTAATAATGTAGCCTTGACAGGTGACTTCAATGTTGATCTTTTGGCCCAGGGACGAAACATAGCTGAATTTGAACAAACTATCTACAGTAACAATTTAATCCCTTTGATATCGATTGCCACCCATGCCAAGCCGGGTTGCAACGAAAGCTTAATTGATAATATTTTAGTGAACTCTACTGAGCGTGTCTTAGGATCTGGAATTCTTGAATCCAAGATTTCCCATCATAACCCAATCTTCTGTTTCATATCGTGTAATACTAAAGAGAGTCCAAATGATACCAAACTTAAACCTAAGTATGATTACTGTGAGTCTAATATAGAAAGCTTCCTTAATGATATTGGAAGGGATATCTACCGATCGAACTTTTCGTATGATGAGGAAGGTTTTGAAAAATTTGTCGAAACTGTCCATGAAAAAATCGAACTGAATTTCAAATTGGACTCTACTGCTGGTTTTCAATCAAAACGCAATAGATTGATGAATCCATGGATCACTTCTGCGTTAATTAAATCTGTGTTTACTAAAGGCTTTCACTACAAGCGATGGAAGGCTTCGTGTACCAAAATCAACCCATTAGGTGAGGAAACTTTATATCTTAAGTATATATAATAAGGAGTATCGTTCTATCCTAAACAAAGCTATAAAATCTGCGAAAAAAGCCCACTATGGAAAAAAATTTGAACTTGCTAAAGGAAATATTAAAAAAACCTGGGAATTGATTAACGAACTCAGGGGTAAATCTAAAAAAGATATAAAAGCATCATTCTTAATTGATGGTCGAATTGTAACTGAACGCCGTGAGATTGCTAACGGATTTAACATCTACTTCTCGTCTATTGCTCGTAATCTTAATTCAAAAGTTCAATCTTCTGTACCATCTCGTACGGTAACTGATGGCAATTTTATTAAGACGAAGTTTAAACAATACCTCAAGGGCAGAGAAAGAATAGTGAACTCTTTTTTTCTCAGCCCCTGTGACGAGGAAGAGATAAGTAAAATCATTGGTAGCCTTGAAAATGGGAAGGCAAGTGATATCTCTGTTAAAGTCTTAAAAAAGAGTGTAAATTATCTGTCTGGTCATATCTCTAGATTCTTTAATTGGTTCTTGGACAATGGGTTCTTTCCAAACAAGCTTAAAACGGGCTCTATTACACCAATTTATAAAAAAGGAGACTCACGATGCCTTGATAACTATCGACCTGTTTCTACATTACCGATATTTGGAAAAATACTTGAAAAAATAATCTATAATAGGTTATATAATTACCTCAGTGCTATGAACGTGATTTATGATCGACAATTTGGTTTTAGAAAACAACACTCAACATCTCATGCCGTAAACTATTCTGTCAATAAAATACTTAATGAGATTGAACAGAAAAATCATGTAATTGGAATATTTATTGATCTAAGTAAAGCATTTGACACAATTGAGCACGATAAACTCCTGCATAAACTTGAACACTATGGAGTAAGAGGTATTGCACTGAAAACTCTTGCTAGCTATTTAACAAACCGTAGCCAAGTAACTTCTTTTCAAACTGAAAAGTCGGACAAGTGTTCAGTTGAGTATGGTGTACCCCAGGGGTCAGTGTTAGGACCTCTACTATTTCTGATTTATATAAATGATATTGTGAGCTCCTCAAGCTTGGCTGAATTCGTCCTGTTTGCTGATGATACAAATATTTTTGTGATAGGTAGTTCAGCACAGGAAGCTTTTGAAAAAGCTAATCATGTAATGAAACAAGTCAGTAACTATATGGAGTCTAACAAGTTACATATAAATGCAGGGAAAAGTTGTTATATGCATTTTCAGCCAGGTTTGTCAAGAGCAACACAGACCTGTGCCAGAACACGGCCCTTTAACAGGAATCTAACGATTTTAATAGATGGCAAAAAGCTAGAAAAAGTTCAATGTACAAAGTTTCTTGGGGTGATAATAGACGAACAGCTAAGCTGGGAACCACATCTTAATCATTTATCTTTAAAGCTGAACTCCAGTATTGTATCGATTAAGAGAATTTGCAAATTCATTCCCAAATCTGAATATTTGAAACTATACAATGCTCTTTTTATGTCACATCTTAGCTATTGTATAAGTTGCTGGGGTGGGATCCCTAAACATAAGCTGAATAAAATCTTTGCAATTCAAAAACGATGTATAAGACTGCTATTTGGTAACATTCCCAATTTTGATCATAAAGAATACTATTTAACCTGTGCACGTTCAAGAACTTATAACGAACATATGGCTAGCAAGAACTACTGTCTTGAACACACTAAACCGCTATTCACCGAGCAGAAAATTATGAACCTGGAGAATCTGCACATGTACCATACATTTATGGAATTATTCAAAATTCTTAAATTTGATGTCCCCCAGTCGATTAAAGATCTTTTCAAGTTCTGTCCTAGAAATGAAAAACTTCGTCTGATTGTCCCATTACTGAGGTTAGATATCTCCCAACAAAACTTTTTGTACACCTCTACGAAAATTTGGAATGACCTCAGCCCCTATGTATTCGAAATATGTGATGCTAATGTAGATGGGTTGATAATCCCGGGTTCTTCCAAGAATTCAGACTTATCAGCTTCGTCAGGTGTTATTAAATCTAACCTTAAAAAGCACTTGCTATCCCTCCAAAATCGAGATGACCCTAATACATGGTAACTAATCTATATTATATCTCAAACTCTACATCCGGTACGGCTATGCACACATGATATCTCTCTCTGCCATGAAACATGGCTAACCTTTTAAACTGTGATTCAAAACCTAAAGCTAAACTAAAACTCAACTGGGCTCTCCTTTGTCACCAAACTAAACCAATAAGTAATTTAAGATTATTATATTTTTCTATATTTGTATACTGTAATTAGTATATTGACGTAGTGGATGGTTGAGGGGGTTTCAAGCACAGGTCACTCTCAAATCCTAAAGATAAGCAGTGGCCTTCGGCACTTGAAACCTCTTCAAACCTCCCCTGATTTATTTATTATTGATATTGTTTGATTGTGCCGTAAAAATAAATATTTGTTTTATTAAATATTTGTTTTATTAAAAGTCTGACGTGTACAATAACAATATTCCGTTCCAGACACCTTTTAGTTAGAATTAAAATCTGTTTTAAAATTGTGTCTGAAGACATACCTCATACATGAAGTCATAGAGTTAAGGACATCTTTTGAAGCAAATAGGATGCCTATAAATGTCTTTGAGTAGCATTTATGAATATGAAAGTCTCTACTTCCACAACAAGCTTAGAACCCAAGATGATGTTACCAGCTCAAGTTCTAATAACGAAGCTAGTTCTCAAAATGCCTGTGTATAAGCTCATACAGGCAGTCCAGTTTCTGTTTCTACAATTCTTATGATTGACTATGGGAATTGCACAAACTGAGATGCCTGAGTGTACGGCCCCTCCTTCTATGTTTATTAGGTTTGGTACCCTTCTGGCCTGGCCTTTTCAATTCAATTCAATGAGTATAAGTAAGTACTCATAGAAACCGACCTCCAATAGGCAAAACAATCTCTAGAATTATCTTGAATTATTTAAGTAATGAGGGCTTTGTTTCATGTGACCATTTTTGTATCAGGCATTTAATTTATGACCTGAGATAGCAGATCATGAAAACATAAGTTACTAATCTAATGATAACTGCAAACGTCGTGTGCATCCAGTCAGTATGGCAATACAATAATATAATATCCACATAAATGGGTCCACATAAATGTGAAGCACCATAGCTATACATGTCTGCACATAAGCTAAGAGCCTGTTTGGTCCATTAGTGGAAAGTTGTTGATACCGTTGTTCCTGTGCCAAACTTTCCTTCTGCTTGATAATTCTATAAATAACTTAGATAAATCCATTCTAAATGTAAATTGGTTTTACTGAAAAATATAAGTTAGTTCTGCTTGGAAGTTTGTTTCACTTTTTCAGTTCTTATGCAAAGTTTATTTCACAATTCACATGTAAATATGTATCTCGATTATTTTTTAGTTTTTCCTAGTCTACAGCAACATAACATGATTTGTGTTGCTTTCTTAGTCGTTCGCATTTTGTTCGTTCTCAATTGTCACAATTAGTCTGTACGTTTATATTTAAGTTATGAGGTCGGCCTTCTAGAAGAGTTTGACATCACAAGCTGAGCTTCTGAGTTTTAATCGTTTAGAAACGAGATGGAATTGTTATTAAAAAGACCCATTATAGTACAGAACAACAATTCAAGATAAACACGAAAAATCCCCTAACTTGTATGACCAATGACTGAAAGTTCCAGTAATCTATGAGATTCTATCCTATATCTGTTGACACCCTAGCTACTTCAATGGGGGCATGCCATTCGACCCCAGGCGGGGCAGAGTATCTTTCATGATAAGAATAGCACCTATCCTGTCCCAAAATGTATAAATGATTATGTGTTTGCACTTGTAGGCCTGCTGCTGAATCAACCAAAATTAGCATATTCTCTGTAATTATCTTAAACTTATCGTCTGCAGTTGTTTGATATCATGTTGATAACAAAGTATACTCTCAAATAATGTTGTATCGCCTACTAGGTATACTGAGCTTAAAAGAAATTGCTAGAATCACAAACATTTAGCAGAATACCATAATGAACTGGGCACTACAATGTGGTACCTGGCGAAACAGTATAACTATGTGTTACACAGTCAGTAACTGTGGAAGATAAGAGTTGTGTCAGATAACATTATGTTGTCCGCCTTTGGATGGCTTCATCTTGATCTCGTGCGGCCAGATTGACCCGCTTGTGGCCTGTGAATTCCTGTGGTTAGCATATGTTGTGTTTGTCTGTGATTCTTGTTAAATATGTTCATTGGTCGGTGTTTACTGTTCAACAGCTGATAACGATTGGCGTTTGAAGAGTCGCTCGGTCTGTTTTACCATGTTTGGCTTTTGCATGCTTGTTTCATTGCATCAATGTTTAGGAAGTTGTATTTTAAGCATCTTTGTTCCTAGAAACGTTAACAATTTAAAAAATTTCGGTGCACAAAAGCGGTTCTTTATTAAAGTTAAGCTGCATGACGTGATGTATGTGAAGTTACATAAAATACAATTACACCTATTCTGCCCATAATTCTTTAATTACTTCCTCTAACTGCGTCACAGCTGTATTGACGTTGAATTTCAGCCAATTTAGATCGTCAAAAAGCACAATTTGCACTTTAACTGCCATTAGTTGCCAGATAGACTGCCTTGTTGCCATCGTGAACATTCTGATGTTCTAAAAACGTTACCTTAATCCGGCTCAGTCCACAGTATACCTGGCTGCTACCAGTTCCAGATCACATGTTCTCTCAGCTACTAAAAAGTGCACAAAAAAGCCAAATAGTCTGATAACGAAGTTAAAGTTCCTCAGTTCTTCCACATTACTGCCGTGCAAGGGCCACCGATCCAATCATCTTCTCATCATAGAACCGAGAACAATACCACTACTACGACCAGTACAGATACAATTAAGTGAAATAAGATATCCAGGGACTCCCCTGGAGTACTCCCAAACTTCAGCTCAACCAACCAGAGTTACATCCCACGGTCATTGACCAATCAGAGTTCACCGTGAAGGTCACGTGACAATGCCATTGACCAATCACAGTTGAGCGTGAAGGTCACGTGACAATGCCATTGACCAATCACAGTTGAGCGTGAAGGTCACGTGATGTGACAAGTTACCAGATCCAGCCCCCTGACATCTGGAGAAAGGTATTGTACTAGTCTCAGATGAGAAATTGGCTGCCACAGTGTATAGAATGTGTTGTACATTTTGATTAACTGGAGTAGACCAGTTGTTTAATAATTCAACGCTGGAATGCTTTCGTCATCTTTCTCTCAAAAAATGCGAGTTTGGGTTTTTATTTATAGTGTTTTCCTCATGGCTGAATTTTTGTGGTTTTTAGTCCTGTTGGCAGAGTTCTATTATCTGCAATACCCAACTACCTCACAGGCAGTTACAAGCGGTTTTACTGTTTCAGAGTGGCTACCATACCCTGAGTTAGCTGTATCAACTATTATTGTCGGGTAATTTCTCTAAATTATGCAGTGCAATTTGTATCCTCAACACTTCCATTATAGCTTATATTCGCAGCCAATTAATAGGGCACACTTTATTGGGCTGGCAAATTATTTTTACGGTAAAATCGGCGGTACACTTGTGCGTTTCAAGAAGCTTGCACACTTTGCTGATAGATAAGGCAAATGATTGAATAAAATTGATATGAAATGCCGCATATTTGATATAGTTATTATCTGATACACATCAGAAAACAAAGTGGCTGTCGACAGCATTGTTTCGGACAATCGTAACTGCTAACGATTACTAACTACTCATGATTACTGGTCATCATTCTAATCGTAAACAAATAGTTCTGTCTATCAGATCTACAAATAGTGATCTGATTCGGTAAACTTTTCTGATCTGACGAAAGCCTAACCTTATTTCATGTTTCATAGGATTTATGATTGGCTTCAGCAGCGACAGTTGGTAAGTAAAAGTGCAGTTGGTAAGTAAAGTGCACATATTATATTACTGTAATGACTTTTACTACCCTACATTCTACAAGGGTGAACCCCGATTAACGGGGTCTACTGTAATTGGGAAGGTGAACTTCTTACTTACTCTAGATTTGGTAGTAGTCACTTAACAACCGGTTGATAATATCAAATTCCAAACCAATAATTGATTTATAATAACTAATTGTTAAATAAATAGTTACCTCGGATTTCTTACTAAATATGATCGCCCACTTATGTTACCTCACCCATTTGCTCTAATTTGCTCTAGTTTGCTCTAATCACCCAACACTTTCCCACATATCGTATTTAGGTATTCACTCGCTGATCCCGCCATTTTATGCCATCTTTTTTGTCGGTATCCCAGCTTGAGTTGTGACATTTCATGTCTCTCACCACACGCACCTGCTAGGGGAAGGGTTGGTACATTGCCGTCACATGTCAACGGACAGGAGCTGATTTGAGATCAAATTACAGCGTGCCAGTACTCATCAGCAAAGTTAAAATCCATATATTATATATATAATTGCGAGTAGTAGCCTCTCTCTGTAGAGAAACATGATAAAGGATATTACTTGAGCTGTCTATTATATAGTATCCGTGATCAAGTACTGATCTCATGTCAGATATGAGAAACATTTTCTAACAAGAACAATTGTTTAAAACTGCTTGCGTGTGTTGTTCCGATTAGGAAAGAACAAGTATCCAGCATAGATCAAAAAAACAACACATCAGCGGCTGCTACAAACTTTATTGTACAGTTTCCCTGCAAGTGCATGATGTAGGATATACAATAGTTGGATGATGAAAGAGGTAACGTGACAGCACCGTCCACGTGCTGATTGGTGAGCCGCGCATCACGTGAGCATGACACGTGACATCTCTCTGTCCAAGGTGGTGAAGTGTCCGTCGCTTCGTCAAATGTTTAGTACTGCTGTTGTTTGTTATGTTTTACAGTAATGTAAAGAAGCTTGTAGAATTGCCTGCCTCGCCCTTGGGCTTCCTCAAGAGTTTTTGCAAAAGGGAAGATAAGACAGAGTACGACGGTCACCATGATGATATCTCGAGAGGCTCACCTGGACGGAGGTCTTTGCGGGAGCACAAGAGTGAGTCATTTGCGGTCAATATGAGTATCTGAAAAATCCCATCCGGCCACTTTTAAGTTTCATTTGCCTAGGTTTAGATTGTCCTGCTTCGTTCTTTTTCGGGGCCCAATTATATTTTTACATAATGAGTCCTTGGGGATTGGCTTGAAATTGTCTAGATACCTCAAAACCTGAAATTTTCCATCTCAGTTCACAGTTCTTGCGAAAGACTGGGTTTCAAATGAATCTAATTATTTTATTTCGGAACCTTAAAGAAGTAATGGGAAAAGTATTTCATGTGTATCACAACATTTTCCTCGTAGAGTAAAAGCTGTAACGCACTTACTCGGGCATCATACAGACTTTGGGATAGATGGTGTAGATGCTGGCTTGGAAAGAGTATACAATTTTACGCTGAAAAAATCCCTTATAATCCTGTCTGATTGATCTACCTTATCGGTGTAATTTGTCGCAAAAATTCCTGATATGCGATGAATTACCAGGAATGAGGATGCCACCGGATCATTCTAAATTGTCCCGTCCTATCCGATAAGGTAGACAGCTTTCGAATAATTTCCTAAATCATTTGCTTCTTCATCTAAAATGAACATTTTATTTCTGAATAGTTTTTGTTTCATAATGCGTGGGCTGGTCGAAGATTACTCGACGTCGTTAATAAGCATTGTACGATGAGTCATGTTCTAAAAATAGAAGTTAAATCTCCTGAAGAGACACTCAGTAAAAGTCTGTACCGTTTAACGTTTTGCAACGTAAACCTGTAAATGTTATGAATGACGAATGTCGATATTCAAAAGACAGTGTTTCCAAGTGTCGTATTTCAGACATTTGACAAGATGTCTTTGCCCTAATCTACTCAATGTCCGATTATCAATATCTCAATATGGAGTCAAATGTGCAATTCTTACAGTGAAAATCACACCACACACTTCGCAACTGC
Source organism: Bolinopsis microptera (assembly GCF_026151205.1). Lineage (NCBI taxonomy): Eukaryota > Metazoa > Ctenophora > Tentaculata > Lobata > Bolinopsidae > Bolinopsis > Bolinopsis microptera. Next base: position 977,031 of record NC_087077.1, read on the forward strand.
TATTATCAATACCCACAGAACTTCAGATCTGGTAACAATACATCCGAAATATTTTTAGTGTCAAGCTAATAGTAATATCGTACTTTGAAGTTCATCGTTCTCTTGATTATTAATAATCACAAACAAACAACCACAAAATTAAACATTAACTGCCCACTATTCACCCCACTAAAGAAATAATGCCACATAATGTAGCGTTTAATAAGGTCCCACTCCCCCACAGACCACGGACTAATCTAGCGTTTAATAACGTCCCACTCCCCCTCAGACCACGGACTAATGTCCCACTCCCCCACAGACCACGGACTAATGTCCCACTCCCCCACAGACCACGGACTAATCTAGCACCACTAAGAAATAATGCCACATAATCTAACGTTTAATAACTCCCCCACAGACCACGGACTACACGGTATAAAAGCTCGCTACAGATCAGAACCATCTCTTCCCTTCTCACATGACCACCAGAGCGTGATAACCGCGGGCACACTACCGGAGATACTCATGGCCAGCATCCAACATCAACAAGGTGCGTTTATTTGTTTGTAGTTAATTATTAGCTATTTTAAATTTAATTATTATGTTTGTTTGTTTGTTTGTCCGTGCTGTATTGTGTTCCATTGAAATGCTTCACTTTCTTTCTATGTATGACAGAACCTAATATTCAAACAACCATAATAATATTGACACTGTTTCGTGCCATACGTCAGGTGAGGCAAGGCCGAGATCAGAAAGTTTGACTTTCATAAAAGTTAAGGGATCATTCTTATCGGATGTTACGCTTCTAAGCGTAGGGATGCAGGTTCGGTCTGCGTTCGTTAATTAATGGGATCGTAATTAAATAATTAATTATAATCGACCCGTTCATGGCACTGAATCAATGATGTACATGATTATTTGATGTTCACGTTCAATGACACAATTTCCAGTAATTCGATTACGTGTACTACAATAATAAGTGTACTTTGCAACTGTTTCAAGTCTCACAGTCACTTGAACGCCGCAACGAGTCTCAGGAATTTATTTTACTGTAGAAAATTCCCGAGTTTTCGTGCCTCACAAATAGGTTGTTGAAAGGCTTGCTGTGATATGCTAATATCCAGTGATATGCTAATACAGGGGGAAGTATACTATTTTGATATCAAACGTCAAACAATGCAAGTCGACAAGTTTTTTGACTTTCTAGGACCTACTTATATTTATAACAAGTTTGCCAACCGATAGCCAATATAATGATGGATAGTGACCAATAATCGATATTCCGGTCTTACGTTTTCACGCTTACAAGTTAAGTGTAGTAAATAGTAAATAAACGGTCTTACGTTAGACGATCAGCTCGGCACGTGTCTTAGTTAAAGGATAATGGTTCCTTGCCAGCTAATAGCAGGAAAGAAGAAACATTTTCCTCGGAAATACCAGAAATACCGGAATGTGCCGCCACGTAACAAGCCTCCTCAGAACATGCCAAATTGAAACATGCCGCTCTGGCACGCGCTACCTTGAAACAAGCCTCCTCGGAACATGCCGCTCCGGCACGCGTTACCTTGAAACATGCCGATCCGGCACGTGCTACGTTGAAACGTACAGTCACGAAACATGCCTACTTGTACTTGTGAATGTGCCGTTTCGGAATTTTACAAATTAAAGTTAAAGTTTAACCTGCAGTTAAATTCAGTAAGGTATAAATAACGAATACTTATTTCGCATAGAGTTTTCGCATTCATACTCGAGGAAGAAGCAAAAGAACATATTTTTTTGCTTATTTCCGACAGTGTGATCTATCTCCACCTTAACATGTCTATCGTATGAAGCCATGTCCTCCCATAAAAAAACCTCTCAAAATATCGCATTATGGCGGGAGATGAGCAGATCTTTACATTCTCCAAAACTCTCCCGCCCGAAAATCCACGTACTCCAATACGTAATACCTTATACATCTTCCTTTTACCGCTTCTTACCACTCTGAAACGTCACCTAATCACCTGAGGTTAAACTATAGTCTCAGGTGAGGTTAACGAATCTTGTTAAGTGCAGTTTGGAGTGTATCGTAATTACAGTATACGAGTCTAACTCTCTCTACAACTCACGTGACGTCACAGTTAACGTGACGTCACGATAGCGTCATGATGACGTCATGATGTTAAGTGCAGTTTGGAGTGTATCGTAATTACAGTATACGAGTCTAACTCTCTCTCCACTTCCCGCTTTATTACCAATTATGGACATGTGGTTCTCATAAATCATATCTTAACAACGTGTTGTTCTGAACTCGGATTAAATACAAGTTGAACCTGATATTAATCCATTAATAGTAACACATTTTGGGGTGTGATTCTCTGCAGGGAGAGGGAAACTGACACGCTCAGTTCGGAGCAATTTAACACATATCATAGACTGTTCCTGGCTTAGTGTGATTCGGCGATTAGTTAGGGGATGAACAAGGGTTACTGGCGAAGTCGTGAGGTAATCCTGCGATCTGATTGGCTCATATCGCATGATTCTAGACGCTCATTGGTGGACGTAGAGCCTAGTATCTGAACGCTGGTAACGTACGTCGTACAAGTAGCGAGGAGGTCAGGATGTGTTGCGTAATATCCCCTAATACGCATGGGATCCCAAACATGTCGTAATGGTAGCGGAGAAGTCGTTTAATTATTGTACTTGTAGAGTTGTACAGTTTCAGCCGTCATGCTTCCCCCGGGATCTTTGAAATGTTTCCTTGTGTTTGATTTTGACAGAAGTTCACCAGATTTTACAACAACTTCTACATAGTTCATACTAAAATACTCCTACTGAAACCAAAACCATGCTCTATTGTTATCTCAAATTTCATCGTATATATTTGTTTAATACCTATGCTGAAATACCTTAATTTGTTATCTATTTAGAATAAATAACATCTGCAGAGTGTATATAGATGTGTATAGTGTACAATGTACATTACACTGAAAGAGCCGATAAGGACACCACCTTTCAAAAATACAGGTGGTTTTGTTACTCTTAGTCTTTGTCATTTGTACGAGCCTGACTGCTGGTCATTGATCTGTGTACGATAGTTTTTATTTGTGTCCCTTATTATATATTGATCTAATACTAAACACCCTGTAAGAAAACTTCACGCGTATTCCGTCCAGTATTTTAACATTTGTCATTTATTTTATAATTTGTCATCGATATTATATTATCGAATATCTATATAATTATATTTACTATTACCTTGGTTTTACTTGATTTTGTTTTAGAGTTTATATTGTAAGCATGGGAAGATGCCGTTTGTAGTCAGTCTTGAGATGGCAGTGGGTATCAAACTACGAGACAGTGCGCTGTTCTCTCCCTTCAGAGCAACAGCCATTCCTACAGGTTTCTAAGTTACTAAGTTACTAAGTTACTAAGTTGCTAAGTTACCGAGTTACTAAATCACTAACTTGTAATCTGGTAACCTTAAAATCAATATAGTCTTAATATACGTAGTCCTAATATACCAGATTTCCGTAATGATACGCTAACATCTATATAGTGTTACTATTAATCAACACAGTATAAGCTTCCGTGTTCATTGTAAATATGATGATATCATTACAAACTCCGATGACAGCTAGGAATGAACAGACAGGTTTAACTACATAAGTACATGACACCTATACCAATCTAACGACGTAAAACAGCGTACGCGACCTCTAATCCTCGCTTAACGTTCTGTCAGTGTTTCAAACCAATAATAACTGTTAAATTAACGTGCTTGTCAGCGCCTGTTGTAGGTTGTGTTGAGATCTAAGAGTCAAGTGGGGGATTGAGGCATTTAGAGAATGTGAAGTGAGGGGTCAAGTTCCTGACCGGTTCTTGTCAAAGGTGGTCAGGTGGTAATGACTTGATTGATTGGTTGTTAATTATTTAGTTAGTAAACCCTGCCTTCAGCGCTACCTGCTACCAGGCAGTAAACCCTGCCTTCAGCGCTACCTGCTACCAGGCAGTAAACCCTGCCTTCAGCGCTACCTGCTACCAGGCAGTAAACCCTGCCTTCAGCGCTACCTGCTACCAGGCAGTAAACCCTGCCTTCAGCGCTACCTGCTACCAGGCAGTAAACCCTGCCTTCAGCGCTACCTGCTACCAGGCAGTAAACCCTGCCTTCAGCGCTACCTGCTACCAGGCAGTAAACCCTGCCTTCAGCGCTACCTGCTACCAGGCAGTAAACCCTGCCTTCAGCGCTACCTGCTACCAGGCAGTGAACCCTGCCTTCAGCGCTACCTGCTACCAGGCAGTAAACCCTGCCTTCAGCGCTACCTGCTATCAAATCTACACACAGAGGCCAAGTTAACTCGATTATTTAGAAACTATCTGTGAATACCACGTGACTCTTAGCTTTACTCATAGATCCCATATCATAACCTGTAATAATATCTACAAATAAAGTGATACGTGTTCACTAAAAGTAGTTCGATCTAAATTTAGATATTTTTGAACCGAACAACGAAGTCACCTTGGTATCATAAGTAAAAATACTTCAGAGTCTACATTTTCTGGTCACTTGATGTAAAACTGCTCGTGTCAAATTTCTGTTTTGTGGACATTGATTTTGTTAAGAAGCAGATGACGCTTATGTAATGGAATAAGGTTGCATAATAATTCCCATTATTGTGTCATGTCGTATCATTGTTTACATAAAAGCATAAAGCTCTTAAACACTTGTGGTCTCGATATAGTGTAACCGTTCATTGATCATTCTATACTTTCTGTAACAATTATTAATCTACCTCATTGATTTAATTAATTGTTATTAATTTACCTCATTAATGACTCCCTATTTTCAGTTCACGTGAGTGCGAGTGAGCCGCACCACAACCCCTCTCCCTGTCTCCCCAACTAGACGTCCTAACTCTATCTCCGATACTCCTCCTTCCCCACGAGAGGTGAGTTACTAATTACTAACGACTAGTTACTAATTAGTCATTAATCGGTAATTAGTCATTAATGACAAGTATTTGTCAAACCTTTAGAAATTATTGATAGAATTGCAACATGCAACATTCAAAAACCAGTAACTGATTATCATCTTGGTAAAGGTATAATTAACCAACTTATACTAATATTGATAATTGAGATGGTAGCGATACGTTAATACATTCTAAACAGTCAGTATATCAAATTGATACTAAATTTATCAAATTTTCAAGTTAAAAACCTTACCAATACCATATTACAATAACTATAAGAAATCTGAGAAAAAGAGAAGAAAGTTAATTCCATGTTGAATCAACATCAATCTCAAAATTTTAACGTGGCAAAATTCAGCGACATTATAATCTGCCACCTAACAAACTTGGCCCCTCACAACTTCTATCATTTTTCAAACTTGGCGAGGGGCCAAGTCTCACAACTATTATAATTTTTCAAACTAACAAACTTGGCGCGGGGCCAAGTCTTTCAATCCTCGTCTCTCTCAGAGAAACTACCACATCTGTTTTTAATGAAAAACACGCCATCAATATCTGGCACTTATACAGGCATCCTGTATCTAATTTAAATCCACTCCAACATTTAACAAAACGACTCCTAAATCGGTGTCTAAATTTAATAACAAATCAATACCCAATATTTGAATACCTCACGTCCTAAACTTTGTTCCGATGTGGGCTAATTGTTTGGAACCAAATTAATTGCAAATAAAATTTCCATTCGCATTGACGATGGTCCCTTTCGAAACCAAATAGATGCCCTATTTTCGTATCAAATTAAACAGAACGTATTTTCTCGGACGTAAGGTACAAAATTTAAGATTCATATCGATTTAGATATCATTACTCTGATCAATAACTCAACACAAAGTAACAGTCTGTTCCTCAGTTCTTTTAGCCACCATGCTTCTTTTTTAGTGAAACAGTGTTGACAAGATTCCTCCTTGAGGAGTCATCAGTCTCTTAATCTGTACCACATGGCTAGTAATGCCGAGGAGCACCATCCCAGTACGTTTGGGAACTGGTAGAATATGTACGGATACCAAATAACCGGATCAATCCCATACGCACTCAGGATCTGTGTGCCGTTTTGATAGATACACGGATTCCTGATGTTCTGGTCGCACTCAATGACGGGGATGTTTTGGAACTCGTTGGACATGAGAGCGTTCCATCCGTATCTTATCGGGGAGAGATACTTGATGGGGATGAGCCAGTAAGGAGTCTGTCTATCATTGAGGTAGAGTCCTCCTAATAGAGACACGGAAGGGCTATCATGACGTTGAAGCCTTTAGCTTTGCGAACGTTGCTGGTTACAGAGCCTGTGAAAATGCCGAGTGTAGCGGAGACCCAGGCTATTGTAGAGCAGGTAAACCAGGCGGTGAAAAATGCAGCAGCAGATATGTGGAGTCCAGTGATGAAGTAAAATAGTGCGACCTGAAGGAGTCCAAATAAGAGCATGTTTGAGGTCACCTGAATCAGGATTGAAAAGAAAAATGGGAAGATCCCGTTAATCCCAAGTTGGTATTCCTTCTGAAAAACAGGAAACTGTTTGACTACAGTGGATGTGGTGTATGTCGCCCACGAGAAGACGAGAAACGAGGCTTGGAAGAAGAAGAGTCCAGCCTTGTTCTGCGCTACGTTTTGGTTGTTTTTTAAGCCAAAATAGGCGAGTGCTATGAAAAGACTTGTGATGAAACCTTGAGCCACTAAGAAAATGGAGTCTGGTGATATCCGTTTGGAAGCCATTATGGCTCGTTTCGAGTTTTCGACAAACTGTTTCAGCTTGTTGGCTTCTGGCCGTTTTCGATTTGTCACATCTGGTTTGATCTTGTTTATCTTGACAACATAGGAAATCGCTTCTTCCAACTTTTTAAAGTCTTCAGAATCTCTGTAGAAGTTTGTGTACGTCTCAATGAGTCCCGTGAATTTCTCATCGGCTGATTTGTCCAGTGCTAGCTCGTTCATGAAATGGTCAGCTGGATTATGAAGTTCAGGACAGGGTCTCCCTAAGGTTTCAAATAATTTGACTGCATCTTTTCCAGCACCAAGAAACACGGTATGTCCATCTGCCATCAGGCAAATCTTATCTAAAAGGGCGAAGGCTTCTGAACTTGGCTGGCTCAATGCGACCAGTGTACACTGGTTAGGACTTGCCTGCTCCTTGATCTGCCTCAACATTCTATTAGCTGGTCGGGGCTCCATTCCTTTAACAGGCTCATCTAAGAAGATTATCAGAGGGTCCTCCAGCATCTCCAATCCAAGTGCCAATGTCTTCCTCTCCTTATGTGTGATTCCAGTTCTTCCCTCGCCCGGTTGGCCTATCCTAGTGTGCTCGATGTTCAGAAGATCCAGCTTTTCGAGGATTGCATTGGCTTTCGCTACTTTTCTGTTGAATCTGGTTTGCTTGTCCATGCGCATGTTAACATGGAACATGATTGTTTCTCTGACCGTCATATGTTCCATGAAGTTGTCCTCTTGGTCCACATACGCGCTGATCAGTGCCATCTGAGTAGGATCTATCTGCCATCCGTTTACCTGCAGTGTTCCTTTCACTTTTACACCATCCATCTTCTTCTGAGCCAGAGCCATCAACATGCTCGTTTTCCCCGCCCCCTTTGGACCTATTATCCCCATCATCTCCCCTGGTTCAACAATCCCCGAAACTCGCTTCAGGATGTCCTTGTAGAAATACTTGCCTGTCTCATTTTTAAACCACCTCGGTTTGGAGTAATTCTCCGTGGAAGCACTCAAGTCCCTCCAGGAGAGGGTAACTGATTTGAGGTTATCACTCGCATCCTCCTCTAGAGGCAGTGTGTACACGTCCTGTTGAGATGTGTCTCCTAGCAACGGTTCTCTGTATTCACTCTGTTTTAACTTGGTGTAGTCAGCTGTATCACTGTCTAAGAGATGACTCCCTTCTGACTGTTCCACATCAGAGATTGACATTTTACTCTCTCTCTCTTGCGATCGAGTGCTGGGAAGATATTACTGATCATAATTGGCATTAATTATGAAAGTTGCAGAAAAACATTCATGGTTCTGTTGACGCGACATCAAAGGAATGATTCAAGACTGAGCGGTGTTTTAGTGAGATAATATCTAGCAATAATTACAACGGTGAATCTTTAAGTGAACGAAAATAAAACACATACACAAAGTGCTAAGCTCTGGAGTGATGCAAGTTAGCTTACTTCAAGTTTATAATAGTTATTAGAAATCAAATAGTTATTAGTTGGATGCAAAGCTGAACCGATATAAACTTGATTCTTAAATGATACTTTTTCAATGAGATGAAGTAAGCTAGCGATGCGGAAAAAATCAGCTATGAAAAGTTGTATTTGTTCTTCTATTGATAGTGGAAACATTTTATAAACGCTTCAATAAGAGACAAATAAGACTGATTATTAAGACAATCGCAATACAATCAAATTTCTGATTAAAATACGAAGCCAAACAAAAATATGAATTTTCCATAGTATAAAAGAGAAGTTATCAGTACTATGTTTCGACGAAATGAGCGCGTATTCTGCCAAATAGTGAATTCTGAACTAGGAAGAGAATTGAGAATACATAGACAGTATATTAATTACTAGGTATTCACAGTAGGATTGAGTTAGGATTCTCAGAAATCGTCCCTGACTGAATGTAGCTATGAGCTGAATAGGAAAGGCTGAAAGGAGAGTTTGGGTGTAAATTATGCTGAAGAAAGTTAAGTCACGCACAGGGCGGGGGTTGGGGGCTAAAGTCAATACCAGTCACGCACAGGGTGGGGGGGGGGGGGGGGGGGTTGGGGGCTAAAGTCAATACCAGTCACGCACAGTGCAGGGGTTAGGGGCTAAAGTCAATACCAGTCACGCACATGGTGGGGGGGGGGGGGGGTTGGGGGCTAAAGTCAATACCAGTCACGCACAGTGCAGGGGTTAGGGGCAAAAGTCAATACCAGTCACGCACAGGGTGGGGGGGGGGGGGGGGCTAAAGTCAATACCAGTCACGCACAGGGTGGCTGCTCGTAAACACACATCTTGAGATTATTAGTATTGATTATGTAGTCACAACATGGTATCTGCAAAATAAAATACGGATGTTTTAAAAAGCCCAAACGTTTGGCTATGGCAGCTGCTCATAGATATCTAAAAAATACGGAAGTAAACCATTGTTGCTAAGAAATGGACATATTTAATATCTTTATTTGGCAGATTCCTCGAAGAAGTGATGATAGCAAGTCATACAAAAAAAGAATTATTTCAATTGGGCACTCAGGGACTGAGCAGTTAACCCAACCGTTCGCACAGTTACTTATCAAACTAAGTTAAGCGTCGAACTAAATAAGAGTACGTGTCCTGCCATTCTCCAGACTTTTGATTCCATATATAACAAGATTGCATATTATTCAATTCCTTGAAAGGAAATCAAAAGATTTTCCAAGAATGCTCGCCGAACCGTATTAGTTCGTAGTAAAGGGTGATGAATTCTAATGACTAGTAATGGAATAAGGTCGGATTAAGTCCAGCCAGCACAGTTCGTAAGGAATTAGTCTGTTCTACTAATATTCTACTACATAATATTCTACTAATATTCTACAAACCTAATTGTGAATATTTAGCATCGCATCTGAGAGCTTCCAGTGCGCGCATAGCACTACCCAATAACTACCCGAATAAGTAGTAAACTAAATAATTTCCAAAAATAATCGTTCTCTTTCTTGTAATCTGGCATATTTGGTTACTAGTATTTGTTACAGGGTAAAAGAAAAAGGTTGACACACGAAGCAAGTAGTCCGAGTATCATCACCAAGCAGAGGAAGAATTCTCATGGAGCTAAAGGACGACATTCCATCATCATTGAACCACCTAAGATATGTACTGCCTGGGACGCTAATAGCCACGATCGTGTGAGTTAGCATATCTTACCTCAGCAGTTATATTTCTGTATTTTTTGTTGCTATGCAACTGTCCAGAATATACAGAGTTTTATCTCTTAAAGTCCCTCTGAAAAAATTTCCTTGTGCTTTAAAACTTTGAATAATGTTTGTACCGTGAGTTTACCTGATTTCCCTCTCTACTCAGGCTTCTACCAGATCAGAAACGTCTAGCCTACACTCTGAACTGAGTGTTGAATCCTATGTGGAACTGGACGAGAAGGCGCTAACTAGAATAAACTACATTGTAAACGAACTCATTATGACGGAGAAAACTTACATGCAGGATTTACAGGATATTGTTACGGTAAGAATATTATTTCTAACCTATTTTTCTATGTTTGCTCAATCATTAATTAATCTTTAAAGTTTACCATTTTAATTCTCTGTAGACCTGTAGGGGCTTCTTGAAACGAAATAGCCCCTCGAAACATATCAATGATACGAAATGTTTTATTAGCAGGGGCTTTCAAAATGCATGTGTAAATCGTCTTCAGCTATTCATAGAATTTTAATCTAATTTGTTAACTTTCAGGGGTATATGGTTCCTATGGAGCAATGCAGCGATCTGTTTGAGCCCGCCGCTGTCAAAGATATCTTCATTAATATCAAAACTATCGGCGATTTTCACTTGTAAGTTTGATCCATGATTTAAACTTTCTTAATGGGTTCTTATTCATCATCCTTTATGATTTTCCTCTCCTTGTTACCTTTATAATTTTAGGCTCAAAAGAAAAAACCTTTAAAGATCCGTGTGTTGATTCTGTCCGCATTTCCCTTACCTTTTTTGTTGTAATCCTCCTGAGCCAGTACTCAGTCACACCACGGTGCTAAATCTAGCTGTCTGCTCCAGCTGTACAACATGGCGCTAATTTTATTAAATAATTAATTGCCACCATTTTCCTCCATCTCAACCTGCTTGATCGCGTCATCTCTATCATTAGCTGGATTTATCCTGGGTCTGCTGGAAAATATTATTGTTAATCTGCATGATGAAAAACATCTTTAAAAAAAAACCACAACAACACTTCTGTCCACTTCCAGTACTTTTCTATATTATGCCCAGTGTAAATGCTAGAATAATGCTCAATGTACATACAACAATGTATTTTGTATGCACAGACACTTAATAATGTACAATGTGAATTCTGTATTGAGTACTATACTACTACTATTATATATATACTACTACTATAAATATTTATAAACTTTGCCACTGAAACTTCCAACTTTTGTAACAGAAAACCTATATCCAAGATATTGGTTACACCCGAAACTGGGAAGTGAGAAAGGAAGTAAATAACTTGTAAACACGGACCAAGTTCAGGGTGTTACCGCGTGTTACACAGACCAAGTTCAGGGTGTTACCAAGTTCAGGGTGTTACCAAGTTCAGGGTGTTACCAAGTTCAGGGTGTTACCAAGTTCAGGGTGTTACCAAGTTCAGGGTGTTACCAAGTTCAGGGTGTTACCAAGTTCAGGGTGTTACCAAGTTCAGGATGTTACCAAGTTCAGGGTGTTACCAAGTTCAGGGTGTTACCTCGTGTTACACAGACCAAGTTCAGGGTGTTACCAAGTTCAGTGTGTTACCAAGTTCAGGGTGTTACCAAGTTCAGGGTGTTACCAAGTTCAGGGTGTTACCAAGTTCAGGGTGTTACCAAGTTCAGGGTGTTACCAAGTTCAGGGTGTTACCGCGTGTTACACGGACCAAGTTCAGGGTGTTACCAAGTTCAGGGTGTTACCGCGTGTTACACGGACCAAGTTCAGGGTGTTACCAAGTTCAGGGTGTTACCGCGTGTTACACATACCAAGTTCAGGGTGTTACCTCGTGTTACAGAGAGGAGGATGATGTTCAGTTGCCAATCAATAGCTGGATAATTGTAGAGGCTGGATCCAGACTATCATTAATAGAATCTTAAAATATTACTTTAATACTTTATCCCTCCAGGAATTTTCTGGAAAAGCTGGACGAGTACAAAAAAGAGCTAGACCTATTGGCCAACTGCTTCTTGACGAAAGAATCTGTAAGTTAAAATCTGGGAATTATTTTACCATTTTAAATTTATCTACGGACAGGTCTGTAAGTTTAAATGTGGAAATTATTTACCATTTTAAATTTATCTACGCACAAGCCGTGCATGATCCATGTGTGTTGTAATGCGGCCATCATCAGAGATGCAATTTAGGCTTGATTATGTAATCGTTATCAATTTTACCATCTCACCAGATGCTACTCGCGGTCTAAAGATTACTAGCTTTCTGTCATCTCTCTATGTCACTTACATGTATTCTGCACCCTCACATGTCTCCTGACTCCGCGTATCTGTTTTATTATATCACCACCAGCCGTCCAGCCCCCCAATTTAATATCGACGTTACATAATATCAGGAACAACACACATACGCCTGACTCCCTCCTCGTCAATTAATTAATTCTCAGTCACGTGATCTTTATAATGATACACAGCAGCAGCTAATTTGGTCGATTGAGAGGAGGTTGGTGTGTAGTGTTTGCAGATGAACTCATCAACCAGCACACCGCTGGAGGAGGAGGGGGGTTCAGCTGTATTTTGTCGCTGTAACACTGGTTATTAACTTAGTTCAAGGCAAAATGCAGCTGTACCCCCCCTCTTCAGCCCTGCAGCTGTTGTTATGTCACACTGTGTTGCGAACATATTGTAACCACTCTAATTTAGCGGCTCAGATGGAGGCTAAATTACTGTTTGGAAGCTGCCCCAAACCTTTATAATTACGCTACTCAGACGTCCTTATAATCAAACTTCAGACCAAGTTTTGATTTATTTTGATTTTTGAATTTTGCCAGGTTATTCACGTTATCTATTTCAGGAGGAAGGGTTTGCCCTGTACAACGAGTTTTGTAGAAAAGTTCCCAGGTGAGGGTAATTTGCAATGAATAATTTAAATTATCAAATAAACTAAATTATTAAATAATTTAAATTATCCGGAAAATTGAATTCGGAAAAACTGCATTTAGTGTTAATACAGCGAAAACAATCATGAGAAATAGCGTCTTGTCTCCAAAGTTTTTACCCACCACTTAAACTTGCGGCGTTAAAAAGTCTGTAGAATATACCCCGGTATGAGATGTAGTGGGTAATGTGTGGAATTCTGTGTGGAATTCTGTTCTGGTAACTGGTTATTCAATTTCTAATGACTTACTTAAATATTAGTCAGCGGAATGTCATGAAATGTTTTTATCAGATACATTTTAAGTTGATTATCAAGAAATTCTTTGAATATTTTGATAAAAGATGTCTCCCCAATTTAAGTTGTGGTAAAACGAATGTATTTGCATGGCAAAGGCTTCTCCTCAATTAGGGTAGCCTCACAATACACAACAGTTAAAGCTTGCCGCTATAAAGTTATAAAGTTAATAATATTTTACTTTTTACTTTCAGCTAGTTCGTCTGGCTTTCATAAACGTATAACAATATAATAATAATATATAATATAATAATATCATAAATACCTAAAATATAAGTACCTCAAAATCTTAAGGGTGACTTACAGTTGGGTGATAGAGGCCTTTGCGGCAAGATTCTATAATGTTACAATATTACTGTCCTTCATTTCTTGACGAAACTTTTAGATCAGAAGCATATTTTCAAGTTTAATGATTAAAATATGAAAGGAATTCGCGTATTATGAGTATTCTGGCTTACTTTGAGGTTTAATTTGTTCAATTAGAGTAATCAGAGCTCAATCATGATCCTATGTAAATAACGAAACAAGACTTGCTATTAACTTCCATTTGTTCGCAGGTCGTTGGATTTGATATCAGCAATGTCAAAAGAACCCCAGACTCTACAGTTTATACAGGATTGTAAACAGCAACTCAATCATTTCTTCCCCTTGTCAGAGTTCCTCCACCGACCAATTCAGAGGATACTCAAATACCCCCTCCTCCTCAGAGTGAGTAACTTTCTTATCAGTTCCTGTACTTTCTTATCAGTTCCTGTACTTTCTTATCAGTTCCTGTACTTTCTTATCAGTTCCTGTACTTTCTTATCAGTTCCTGTACTTTCTTATCAGTTCCTGTACTTTCTTATCAGTTCCTGTACTTTCTTATCAGTTCCTGTACTTTCTTATCAGTTCCTGTACTTTCTTATCAGTTCCTGTACTTTCTTATCAGTTCCTGTACTTTCTTATCAGTTCCTGTACTTTCTTATCAGTTCCTGTACTTTCTTATCAGTTCCTGTACTTTCTTATCAGTTCCTGTACTTTCTTATCAGTTCCTGTACTTTCTTATCAGTTCCTGTACTTTCTTATCAGTTCCTGTACTTTCTTATCAGTTCCTGTACTTTCTTATCAGTTCCTGTACTTTCTTATCAGTTCCTGTACTTTCTTATCAGTTCCTGTACTTTCTTATCAGTTCCTGTACTTTCTTATCAGTTCCTGTACTTTCTTATCAGTTCCTGTACTTTCTTATCAGTTCCTGTACTTTCTTATCAGTTCCTGTACTTTCTTATCAGTTCCTGTACTTTCTTATCAGTTCCTGTACTTTCTTATCAGTTCCTGTACTTTCTTATCAGTTCCTGTACTTTCTTATCAGTTCCTGTACTTTCTTATCAGTTCCTGTACTTTCTTATCAGTTCCTGTACTTTCTTATCAGTTCCTGTACTTTCTTATCAGTTCCTGTACTTTCTTATCAGTTCCTGTACTTTCTTATCAGTTCCTGTACTTTCTTATCAGTTCCTGTACTTTCTTATCAGTTCCTGTACTTTCTTATCAGTTCCTGTACTTTCTTATCAGTTCCTGTACTTTCTTATCAGTTCCTGTACTTTCTTATCAGTTCCTGTACTTTCTTATCAGTTCCTGTACTTTCTTATCAGTTCCTGTACTTTCTTATCAGTTCCTGTACTTTCTTATCAGTTCCTGTACTTTCTTATCAGTTCCTGTACTTTCTTATCAGTTCCTGTACTTTCTTATCAGTTCCTGTACTTTCTTATCAGTTCCTGTACTTTCTTATCAGTTCCTGTACTTTCTTATCAGTTCCTGTACTTTCTTATCAGTTCCTGTACTTTCTTATCAGTTCCTGTACTTTCTTATCAGTTCCTGTACTTTCTTATCAGTTCCTGTACTTTCTTATCAGTTCCTGTACTTTCTTATCAGTTCCTGTACTTTCTTATCAGTTCCTGTACTTTCTTATCAGTTCCTGTACTTTCTTATCAGTTCCTGTACTTTCTTATCAGTTCCTGTACTTTCTTATCAGTTCCTGTACTTTCTTATCAGTTCCTGTACTTTCTTATCAGTTCCTGTACTTTCTTATCAGTTCCTGTACTTTCTTATCAGTTCCTGTACTTTCTTATCAGTTCCTGTACTTTCTTATCAGTTCCTGTACTTTCTTATCAGTTCCTGTACTTTCTTATCAGTTCCTGTACTTTCTTATCAGTTCCTGTACTTTCTTATCAGTTCCTGTACTTTCTTATCAGTTCCTGTACTTTCTTATCAGTTCCTGTACTTTCTTATCAGTTCCTGTACTTTCTTATCAGTTCCTGTACTTTCTTATCAGTTCCTGTACTTTCTTATCAGTTCCTGTACTTTCTTATCAGTTCCTGTACTTTCTTATCAGTTCCTGTACTTTCTTATCAGTTCCTGTACTTTCTTATCAGTTCCTGTACTTTCTTATCAGTTCCTGTACTTTCTTATCAGTTCCTGTACTTTCTTATCAGTTCCTGTACTTTCTTATCAGTTCCTGTACTTTCTTATCAGTTCCTGTACTTTCTTATCAGTTCCTGTACTTTCTTATCAGTTCCTGTACTTTCTTATCAGTTCCTGTACTTTCTTATCAGTTCCTGTACTTTCTTATCAGTTCCTGTACTTTCTTATCAGTTCCTGTACTTTCTTATCAGTTCCTGTACTTTCTTATCAGTTCCTGTACTTTCTTATCAGTTCCTGTACTTTCTTATCAGTTCCTGTACTTTCTTATCAGTTCCTGTACTTTCTTATCAGTTCCTGTACTTTCTTATCAGTTCCTGTACTTTCTTATCAGTTCCTGTACTTTCTTATCAGTTCCTGTACTTTCTTATCAGTTCCTGTACTTTCTTATCAGTTCCTGTACTTTCTTATCAGTTCCTGTACTTTCTTATCAGTTCCTGTACTTTCTTATCAGTTCCTGTACTTTCTTATCAGTTCCTGTACTTTCTTATCAGTTCCTGTACTTTCTTATCAGTTCCTGTACTTTCTTATCAGTTCCTGTACTTTCTTATCAGTTCCTGTACTTTCTTATCAGTTCCTGTACTTTCTTATCAGTTCCTGTACTTTCTTATCAGTTCCTGTACTTTCTTATCAGTTCCTGTACTTTCTTATCAGTTCCTGTACTTTCTTATCAGTTCCTGTACTTTCTTATCAGTTCCTGTACTTTCTTATCAGTTCCTGTACTTTCTCATCAGTTCCTGTACTTTCTTATCAGTTCCTGAACTTTCTTATCAGTTCCTGTACTTTCTTATCAGTTCCTGTACTTTCTCATCAGTTCCTGTACTTTCTTATCAGTTCCTGTACTTTCTTATCAGTTCCTGTACTTTCTTATCAGTTCCTGTACTTTCTTATCAGTTCCTGTACTTTCTTATCAGTTCCTGTACTTTCTTATCAGTTCCTGTACTTTCTTATCAGTTCCTGTACTTTCTTATCAGTTCCTGTACTTTCTTATCAGTTCCGGTACTTTCTTATCAGTTCCTGTACTTTCTTATCAGTTCCTGTACTTTCTTATCAGTTCCTTTACTTTCTTATCAGTTCCTGTACTTTCTTATCAGTTCCTGTACTTTCTTATCAGTTCCTGTACTTTCTTATCAGTTCCTGTACTTTCTTATCAGTTCCTGTACTTTCTTATCAGTTCCTGTACTTTCTTATCAGTTCCTGTACTTTCTTATCAGTTCCTGTACTTTCTTATCAGTTCCTGTACTTTCTTATCAGTTCCTGTACTTTCTCATCAGTTCCTGTACTTTCTTATCAGTTCCTGTACTTTCTCATCAGTTCCTGTACTTTCTTATCAGTTCCTGTACTTTCTCATCAGTTCCTGTACTTTCTCATCAGTTCCTGTACTTTCTCATCAGTTCCTGTACTTTCTTATCAGTTCCTGTACTTTCTTATCAGTTCCTGTACTTTCTCATCAGTTCCTGTACTTTCTCATCAGTTCCTGTACTTTCTTATCAGTTCCTGTACTTTCTTATCAGTTCCTGTACTTTCTTATCAGTTCCTGTACTTTCTTATCAGTTCCTGTACTTTCTTATCAGTTCCTGTACTTTCTTATCAGTTCCTGTACTTTCTTATCAGTTCCTGTACTATCTTATCAGTTCCTGTACTTTCTTATCAGTTCCTGACTGCAGTTATGCGTTGTTATCAATTCTTATATGGTTCAGTTGCTGCAATATAAATAAACATCATATAATAATAATATAGTTAAGATATTATAAGATCAATGAATATTTAAAAATAAATTTGTCTGTATGAGCCCGCCACGGGCGAATAGGGGATAATTTAAGGCGTGAAGTATGGTGTATAACACATGTTAATATGGAGCTAGCTACGTGAAGTATGGTGTATATGGAGCTAGCTATGAAGCTAGCTACTAATGTTGTTAATATTTCCTGCTTCAAGTGTGGGCTCTAACTCCAATTTGTCACACTACTGGTCCAGGCTGATGCTTATAGCTACAAGTTCTAAATTTACCATGTAATATCTCTTGGGGATCGTTCACATGTTCACTATGGGGAGGGGATTTGAAAACGCTAACCTTAGTGTAATTCTGGTCATACATCCGGATCCCGATGGCCGCGACAGTGCCATCGGGATCCGGATGTATGACCGTAATTCTATACAATAGTTGTCATATGTAAAGCTTTATCCTTACCGGATCAGCACTAACGCCTTAAAATTATGTATGAGTATATCACTAATAAATAATTATAAGAAACAATTGTCAAAAATCCCAAATATTGACAATAATCACGCCAGTCAAAACTTGAATGCACCATGCCATGCCATCATCACCCATTACAAGGCGAGCTTTTCTCAGTATGATTGCTATTTTCGTATCTAACAAATAAATATATTTCAGGACCTTCAAAAGTACACGTTAGGCACAAGATATGCAGCCTGCATAGAGGTATGTTATATTTTACATAGAGGTATGTTATATTTGTTATTTAGAGGTATGTTATATTTTACATAGAGGTATGTTATATTTGTTATTTAGAGGTATGTTATATTTGTTATTTAGAGGTATGTTATATTTTACATAGAGGTATGTTATATTTTACATAGAGGTATGTTATATTTGTTATTTAGAGGTATGTTATATTTGTTATTTAGAGGTATGTTATATTTTACATAGAGGTATGTTATATTTTACATAGAGGTATGTTATATTTTACATAGAGGTATGTTATATTTGTTATTTAGAGGTATGTTATATTTGTTATTTAGAGGTATGTTATATTTGTTATTTAGAGGTATGTTATATTTGTTATTTAGAGGTATGTTATATTTGTTATTTAGAGGTATGTTATATTTGTTATTTAGAGGTATGTTGTATTTTACATAGAGGTATGTTATATTTTACATAGAGGTATGTTATATTTTACATAGAGGTATGTTATATTTGTTATTTAGAGGTATGTTATATTTTACATAGATGATAGAGGTATGTTATATTTTACATAGAGGTATGTTATATTTGTTATTTAGAGGTATGTTATATTTGTTATTTAGAGGTATGTTATATTTGTTATTTAGAGGTATGTTATATTTTACATAGAGGTATGTTATATTTGTTATTTAGAGGTATGTTATATTTGTTATTTAGAGGTATGTTATATTTGTTATTTAGAGGTATGTTGTATTTGTTATTTAGAGGTATGTTATATTTTACATAGAGGTATGTTGTATTTTACATAGATGTATGTTATATTTGTTATTTAGAGGTATGTTATATTTGTTATTTAGAGGTATGTTATATTTGTTATTTAGAGGTATGTTATATTTGTTATTTAGAGGTATGTTATATTTGTTATTTAGAGGTATGTTATATTTGTTATTTAGAGGTATGTTATATTTTACATAGAGGTATGTTATATTCGTTATTTAGAGGTACGTTATATTTGTTATTTAGAGGTATGTTATATTTGTTATTTTGGTAAGCTAGAAAAAGAAAGGCTTGATTCACTTAGGAGTATCTGTGATAATAATGATATCTGACACGTAAAATTGAGTTAAAATCCTCGTCTCTGATAATGGTTTTTGTAGTCGAAGTTCCTGGTTCCCAGTTATTATCATGAACAAAAAATGGAAAGTTAAGAACTTGAACGACTTATCCAGATAGAATTTGACGGTTAAAGAAGCACATTCTTAATGTTTTAACTGTTAAAACGATTTTTGTGAGGGAATGGGTTGTACGGGTTGTACGAGAGGAATTTTAAAATAACTGACGGTGAGATGCTGAAGTGCGCTTCTACTTTGAGTTTGACAAATCAGACACGCTATATTTTCCGGGATTTATCTTAACAAATATTCAGACTTTTCCTTATAACAAAGTTATAAGTTAACATAACCGCAAAAACTTTAATATTTAAGTGACCTCTTTTTACCGGAAAAACGTTAATATTTTGTTAACAATTCAACACAGTCCTACTGTAACTATCCAGTGCTGACTCTCAGTGGAAGTATGGAGGTCACGGAGGTGCTAAGCTCCCCCCAATTATCAGTAATATCACATGTTCTGCTAGTAAACCTGTATATTGGGTATATTATAATATGCAAGACAGGAAACGTTTAGTACTGAGTGCTCAACTGTGTACTTTTTCTTTGTGTAAAAGTGTGTTTAACCAGATTATCATGTACCTACAACTACAGTGCTTGTTTTTAAACGTATTAAAACAACCTTCTCTGGTGCAAAGGTCAGGGAAAATAGTCTCATATTCTGACTAAATTAGGAACGCGTGAAAGTGGGTTTAGTGAAATATATAAAATGTAAGATGTATTTTATAGTTGTTAAATGAAACCAGTGACCCGTATAATCAATGTGGTGAATTCTGAGAGGAAGAATTGGTAGTGCCATTCGCTGATTTTGGAAATGTGTCGATGTCGACAATGTCGTAGCCACGCCCGCGCCCCTAGGACCCCACAAATGAATAATCACAAGATCGCTGGCTAATATTGCCAATATATTTGACGCATTACCAATACTTAGGGCCACATCGTATCTCAAAGTCAGATAGATACTAAGTCGTGGTATGTGATCTATTTATATTTTCTAACTCATGAAATTCTAAGTAATGTGACGCAATAAATCGTTCTACGGAAGAATCGATTAAAATGAAGGGGGCTCTGTGAGCTATGATCTGTTCATCATGAAATGTTTGAAAAAGCTATGTTAAAATAATGACTTACGCTAAGATCTACACTCTACAGACCTAAGGAAAGTACATGATATTACATGATAATAACATATTCTATTGTATTTATATATTATATAAATATACAAAGTTAAGCACTGTATTGGTTCTATTATAAGCTATATAAGAAGCTGTAAAGGATGGAGGAACTCAGACCATCATGGGACTGCAAGTAGTACACCCTACTATGTATTAATGTATAGTGTCATTACGATTTAATATGATAAAGAGATTAACTATATATTATCTGTAAAAATCAAATATACATTATTTATTATCTACATGCAAATAATTTTAGAGATGTTTATCATACATGAACATGTCTTTTAAGTCTTACCCTGAACATCTTCAATTCATCTTTACGATGTTTATACCTGTTTTCATTGTTGAACATACATGATACAGCTATTTCAAACCCGACATTTTCAATTAATAGATCTAATGTGTGCTATTTGAAATGGACTCTATCGCAGCGTTCGGACAGTTTGAAAAGTCGACATAATAAATGAATTCCACCCTGTATTAATCATATTCACTCAAATCCCTTCCATATTGGGATTCAAAAATCATTCTTGCGAATTTTAATCACACTTAATTCCTGTTAATTCTGATGTCCAACTGCCAATATGCTTCTAGTCATTTCCTTCCATCAATTAAGTGCTAAATCTGATGTTTTGCTAATTGCAACAGCTAATCGGACTTATTACATCTTTTGATGTTATAAACTTATTTATAACAGATAAAAGTTGAAATGCCACTGTTTCCATGACAGCTATGCAATTTGTTGGAAGGATGTATGCCAAAAATATCTCACATTTACAGTTACACGTCATCATCTACTTCATCAGATTAAATTTAGTAACTTAACCATCATGGTTTGTGGAACAAATGACAGATGAATTTGATATAAAGCCTAAGTTCAGAATCCTATATTCGTGTTCAACATTAAGAAGGTAGTCCACCAAAATTACTGCTGTCGTGAGGCTAAAATAATTACGTTAATCTTATTTAATACCTACCGTTATAGAGGTATACCTGCCAAGAAAATGTGGTTAAATACTAATTTCCAACATCATTTATAGGTTGTGTAACTGAACAGTAAGATGAAATCTAAATGAAACTCTGAAAACGTAACCCCGGGTTCACCATTATCACAGTTTAGGACTGTAAGTGTACATCTCTTTAGTAAGAAGTTATCTCCTTTATCTGATAAGGTTGATATCTTCAAATAATGTTGAACTTAACGAATCTAACACTTGTATAAATATTACGTTGATGACACTATCTGCTGGGAACTGCTTAGAACCACGCAGCTCAGTAACAAGCCACTTGACGGCTTCATAGCCACTCCGGTAAATCCAAACCAGAACTTAGATGGATCGTCTTATTAACCTCACAAAAATGCAATTATAAGTGCAATACCGCTGCGGTCGGTGCAGTAATTTATTTTCTCAGCTTGGTAGACCAATCTGCATATATTACGATGCATTGGCAATTAGCTATGCTTCCGTTTTCTGGCCGACATCGGATAAACCATGAGCTATTTATATTATTTTACACATGTTCGTGACGCAGCACACACACACACACGCGCGTGTATATTGTGCTGTAATAATGAGTTACACTGTATGTTATAACACTGCCACTTCTGCTAAATACATCAGCTATAAGGCCACCTAGTTAATTCAGTGAGTGAAAAATACAAAGATGGCTAAAAAATCCTTTTGAATTTGTTGTTAATTTTGTACTTATTCCCTTATTATCAACACACTGTTGAGTGTTGACTCACGTGACACGTTAATAACTAAAAATCAGCCATTAAAATCTTCTAGTGTTGTGATCTACAATTAATACAGACCAAGCTATCACCCCCCTTTATGTACACACAGTCCCGCATTATACGTCATAATATATTGTAGATAGATTAAAGATCGGTGTAGTACACGTTACATACTCTTTAACACAGTATTTAAGCTGTGGGACTAAAGACACACCCAGAGAGTCTGATTTCTGTGCGACACTACATTCTAGATACTCAGATACACGTGCGCGCGGCGCGGCGGCATATCCACAGCTCTGGAATACATTACACCTTTCAGGGGAACCCTGGGACCCACCTCACTACAATACAGTTCACATCGAACAACTCTCCCTACACTCCCCGCATTGTTTCATCAATATACGCGTACTGTAAATCAGCCCAGTGGCTAAACGTACACTGTTCTATGCTGTTCAATCAGCCGCTTACCGGCTCCCCGCTCCGAATCTACACACGAGATTCTTTTTAGTCTGTAAGCTTCTTTAACGTTATTCTACACTTTACATAGCTTGTACACGCTCGTTCCTTGCTGTTTTAACCCCCGGACATGTTGGAGCTGGTTCTGCTCCTTGCGGTATGTTTCACGCCAACTACCAGTATTCACTGTGAGGATGACATCACTCTTGATGACGTCCAGGAGTATTCCCTGAATATTTTCGAGGCTGGGAATATAGAGTATTGGAGGACAGCACAGAATAATTTCCAAACTTATGGAAAGTTCGTTGGGAATCCAAAAATTCTGTCATCAAGGGTACATAATATTATGTTTATTTTGTTGAGAAGAATTTAATTTTAATTTTAAGTAATAGTCAGTTGGTCGAAACTTCTTTTGAATGCAGTAAAATTTAAATTTGTTCTACTATCAAATTTAGGCTATATTACTGACCATTGATCACTGTCTTGCAGCTGGATACTACACCGAAAAGGGCCAGCTTATATCTGGATTAGCGATCGACTGCGCTAAAGGAAAATTCCATGTCCAAGTCACAGATGATACGAATCAGGACGAAGACGTTGTAAAAAACGTGTTCACAGGAGATCTAGCTAGCGATGGACAGTGTGTGGACGGTGCCGAGTTTGATCTTTGGTTAAAGGTACACCAACCTTCATGATGAGCTGGATCTACAACGGACAAGCTCTCCAGGAGGGCACACGTATGACACCATTCCGACACGGAACGGCCATTGTCGAGAGGGAAAGGCCAATGAAAGTTGCTACCAAATACGGAGCAGACAAAGCCAAGACGTTCAAGATAACCTCTACAAAAGCAGCCAAGTTTACCAGAGTAACTTGGGGCCAGTGTGTATCATGGCCTGTCTCCCTGAGAAAGGACTGTCAGGGTGCCCGCAAGTGGGTCCAAGTACACAGCAAGATGGCTGAAGCGGTCGGAGGTCTGGGTAAGTTCGGCTCCGACATGACCGTCTTCGCTCCCACCTGTTTCCTAGGGAGCAAATACTACGATTGGCTCCAGGAGTCAGTCCATCCTGACAGACTCTCCCAGGGAACTTCCTACTGTTGCTGCGTGGACATGGTGACCGGGATTACTATTGATAATGACGACGTGAATCAATGTAGTATGTCTCTGGATGGTGGGAGTGGAGGCTGTGGTAAGTCTTGTATGCAGTATGCTGTCCCTAGCATTATCGAGAAGGTCATGGCGGAGCAGGATGAGATGGATGACAGCTTACTCCTCTAAATGAACTGGACTAGAGATCACCGGAAAAACTTGTTGATCATTTTAAATGTTTTATTGTTCCATAATATGAGCTTTGGTGCCCGTTTTTTCATAGCTTTGCTTGCTTTAGATTGATCTTTCATTTAAGAAAATAATCATGACTGGGTCAATTTTCAAGATGAGATTTGATGATAAAATAAGATTTAGAACAGTTTTAAAGAGATTTTTAAAGTTTAGTTGACTAACATTATTGTATCATGTTTATCTGTTTGCTGAGCTCTTCTTCAAATCAAGTGCGATACAAAAATTAAAATAATTTTCGAAGTGGTACAACACCTTATTTTATATTGGAAAATTCTTTGACACTTAGACTTAGCACATACACATTACACCTATCAAACAATATTAGGGTTGTAGCACACCACTTTTATCAGTTTTTAAGGTTAGATAAAAAGATTCATTTGATTGTGGCTTTACAGTCTACTCCATCACAATTAGATCTCTTTGTAAATGTAATTTCGGCTGTTTGATAATAGGTAAAACGTGTTAAATTTTCTCCAATGTTTCATGAAAATGATTGAGTGACCAGTTTTGTTACTGAACTTGAACCGCAAATGAAACCTCACTCGTTCTTGCCACGTGATGGCTGTGGAGTGTGGATAGGGATGGTGGGTATCTTTTTCCGATGGTTATTATCAGTTAAACTTGAGTAACCCCCTCCTGGAATAAAGTACAAATTTTAAATCATACGACGAATGTGATTATGCGGTTTCAGTTACTTCTAACATTGAAGTTCCGGAAAGTTTTAAAACTGTATAAAATATTAGTTGAAATTATAGTTCTATGAGGTGCTCAAGATTCCAATGGGGTGCCTGTACTTTATACACCAGACACTGTAACACCAGACACTGTAACACCAGACACTGTTACACCAGACACTGTAACACCAGACACTGTTACGTACACCGGACACTGTAACACCAGACACTGTTACAACAGACACTGTTACGTACACCAGACACTGTTACGTACACCAGACACTATTACGTACACCAGACACTATTACGTACACCAGACACTGTAACACCAGACACTGTAACACCAGACACTGTAACACCAGACACTGTAACACCAGACACTGTTACGTACACCAGACACTATTACGTACACCAGACACTATTACGTACACCAGACACTGTAACACCAGACACTGTAACACCAGACACTGTAACACCAGACACTGTAACACCAGACACTGTAACAACAGACACTGTTACAACAGACACTGTTACGTACACCAGACACTATTACGTACACCAGACACTGTAACACCAGACACTGTAACAACAGACACTGTTACAACAGACACTGTTACGTACACCAGACACTATTACGTACACCAGACACTATTACGTACACCAGACACTGTAACACCAGACACTGTAACACCAGACACTGTAACACCAGACACTGTAACACCAGACACTGTAACACCAGACACTGTTACGTACACCAGCCACTGTTACGTACACCAGACACTGTAACACCAGACACTGTAACACCAGACACTGTTACGTACACCAGACACTGTAACACCAGACACTGTAACACCAGACACTGTTACGTACACCAGACACTGTAACACCAGACACTGTAACACCAGACACTGTTACACCAGACACTGTAACACCAGACACTGTTACGTACACCAGACACTGTAACACCAGACACTGTAACACCAGACACTGTTACGTACACCAGACACTGTAACACCAGACACTGTAACACCAGACACTGTAACGTTCACCAGACACAGTCGTATTGAACTTTAAAGCTACTGATTTGGTATGGGTCTAAGTTAGCGATCTGGGGCACGAAACACCGGAAATTTGACGACGCGAAGCCTCAGTGGATAAATAAAAGGCAACGAATGAAGATAAATATTGTGCAAAATTGAAGTGGACAAGTCTTGCAGCCCTCTATTCAGTTTTCCTATCAGTGTCTAGTTTTATTCCTCGCACCAAACTCTATTTTTAGATGAAGCTGTATGATTTGCGCTTCATTATCATTGATTATGATATTTTAAGATAATATTCTGGATTAGTAACTGCGATGTTATATGAATAAGGGCGTCATTTGGACACACGCTTATCAGCCTCAATGGGGATAGTAACTAGATAAATATGTAGATAAAGTCTATACAGTATACCGCACTATAATATTGATGCATAATGCATATTTATAATATCCATGCCATTATATAATACAGTTTTATTGTGTAACAAGATCTTACACGCAAAAATATTAATAAAATAACTTTAATTCCTTAATGTAATCTGTACCTGTGTCCTTTACAGAACGTATCCACATTTATTACTTGAATATTTCAAATAAAATAGGAAGAAACTATAAAATGTGCTCCCATGGTTGTAACAAATACACCCTAAATCGTAGTGCGCTAAATAGTTGTATTGGGAGTAGTATTAATATTATACCTTATCGGCCTCGGCGCGACACGATTAATCTATTAATAGACAAATTAATTAATTCAAATTTTATTCAGTGCTCGATATAATATATTCATTAAATCTACGCTATTGTAGATTATTTGATGTTAGAAAGTAGTAAAGTCATATTTTTGTGTATTAAAAAGTGCTTCAACCAAAATAGGAGTTTCTTTAAACAAGCTCCTATTAGAATATAGGCTCACATTGGGACCACGTGTACAAGACTGAAAGTTGGTAATGAGTAGTGTGTACCCTTGTGTAGTGTGTATTTGCAGTTTACACACAACTCAATGTATAGTGATCTGTACACAATGTATAGTGATCTGTGCACAATGTATAGTGATCTGTACACAATGTATAGTGATCTGTACACAATGTATAGTGATCTGTACACAATGTATAGTGATCTGTTAGTTGTGTGTAAAGTAGCAGGATGTAATAACACGATCAGCTTCATAGTTGCTTTCTAGTACTCTCTAGTTGCTACTACAGGAAGCACAATCATAGCTACTGACTACGCAGCTGGCCACACATTTGAGTGTATCATCGTAGGTCGACAGTATAATATGAAAATCGATACGCTTTCCTCGAATTATCTGATTTTGGTCACCTGGATATTTTCTGAAGCGTGACTAGAGTTATCATAGTTTAAAGTTTGGTAACCGAATCATTGAGTTTTATAATTATGTCCTCACGTTGAATTTTGATTCCCTGAAATAAATGTATTACTAAGAAAATCAAGAAGTTGTAGGCGAACACACATTCCCTAATATTAATGTTGTTGTCACAGTTCAGTACTTATCGTGTAAAATGTAGGGTTTAATAATTGGTTTGATCAGAGTGGACGTGTTGTACAGTTAATAGTACAAATGTTGCTGGGAAGCACAAACTCACTTCTAGAAACACAAAACGAGCGTTAAGATAAGAAAAGCTTTACATTGAACAAATTCAACAGGGTGCATAGCAACAACACTTTCAAATAACATTATTTGGGCTGGGTAAAAATAAGGGATCTAGTTTAAGATTGGGTGGGCATAATAATCGACTGGCCATTAAAATAATCCTATATCTTAACTGAATTGTTGCAGGCGGCTCTGGATAAGATAACGGGTGTAGCTATCCACATCAACAAAGTAAAACGAGTACAGGAGCTTGAATCTCACGAAATACTTGGGTGGACGGTAAGTTCTTGGATTATTGGAATTTGTAATTTAAATTTCTGTTATTTGTAATTTAAATGTTTATTTAGTTTCATAAATTGGAAGATAAGTTCCATGACAATATGAGATAAGCTCATTCTAGCAAGCACAATATGTTGCCGCGTATGGGGCAGGGAGGGTAAGCCTCAAAATTGTTATTAAAATCCTGTAACCAGCATCGTGAATTGAACAAGGCCACGGATCGCCAGTACTTTCAGATAATTCGTCTCAGATTCATAACATTGTCATTGTGAATGAGGGCTTTAATTTGCGATCATGTTACTCCTGGCACTTGACAGTGATAGAGCACGGTGACTTTACAGTCTCACCGCCCTTCCCTCCAGGGACGTAGCCAGGATTTTTCTTTGAGGGGGGCTGTCGGCGAGCGAAGCGAGCCGACGCATCCAATCAAGCTGCGCAGCGAGCGAAGCGAGCAAGCTGTGGCAGGGGTCTGGGGGCGCAGCCCCCAGCGGGGTCCAGGGGCGGAGCCCCTTGGCGGAGCCCCTTGGCGGGGGCTAGGGGGGCGCAGCCCCCCGGAATTTTTTGCGAAACAGGGTGTTTTAGACGACATTTGGCATTAAAGAAATTTGTAGGACAGCAATAAACTGGGATTGAAAAGAATCAAGTACTCACGTAAATTTGGTAACTTCACAACAGCAATCTGCATTCTCCAATCAGAATTTACGACTTACTCAGGCCTCATCGTCTTAAGATTTTTACATTTCCTACGGTCTAGGGGACACTATTGACTATAATTATAGAAGTCTTCTAGAATGTTTGCTTGGATTTAATGACATATATTTACTAATCCACAGTTCAAATCTTTGACTGACTGCAGTCATAAACACAGCCCAGTTACCAGGCGACCATGGGGACTAGGGGGCTTATCTTTTTTCTGGGGTTCGATTTTTTCCGGGGGGGGCTGCCGCCCCCCTAGCCCCCCCCCCTGGCTACGTGCCTGCTTCCCTCTCCTTCTCTGTGACGTCACATTATCCCGTCATGTGGTTCTCTGTGACGTCACATTATCTCATCATATGGTTCTCTGTGACGTCACATTATCCCGTCATATGGTTCTCTGTGACGTCACATTATTTCGTCATATGGTTCTCTGTGACGTCACATTATCCCGTCATGTGGTTCTCTGTGACGTCACATTATCTCATCATATGGTTCTCTGTGACGTCACATTATCTCATCATGTGGTTCTCTGTGACGTCACATTATCCCGTCATATGGTTCTCTGTGACGTCACATTATTTCGTCATATGGTTCTCTGTGACGTCACATTATCCCGTCATGTGGTTCTCTGTGACGTCACATTATTTCGTCATATGGTTCTCTGTGACGTCACATTATCTCATCATATGGTTCTCTGTGACGTCACATTATCTCATCATATGGTTCTCTGTGACGTCACATTATCTCGTCATGTGGTTCTCTGTGACGTCACATTATTGCATCATGTGGTTCTCTGTGACGTCACATTATTTCGTCATGTGGTTTGGTCATGTGATGATATCGTGGTTGTGAATATTAACATCAGCCATGCTATGTTGGGCTATGCAGCTTCAGAACATTACAGTGATCTTAATCACTAGAGTTGTTCGGACCACTGAAATTGTTTGGACCAATTGAGCATATAATTTCAACTTTAATCTGAAACTGGATTTGTTCGTGGATTTAGGAGACACTTTGGGTATGATATACTGAAGGCGGGTTTGGAACAGTCCTTAAAGTTAGAGCGAAGATTTAAAGTACTGCAGTTATTGTATATAATGAACTCTAATTTTAACAATTCAGCTCCCAATTAAACTAAGTGACTCTAATTTTAACAAAGTGGCTCCCAATTAAGCGATATAGCACTAATTTTAACAATTTTAACTCTCATTATGATGAACTCTAATTCAAATAATTTCAGGGTGAACCACTCTTAGAATTTGGAGTACTAAAACTAGAGGTTAGTTTCTGTGTTAGTTTCAGTGATGAATCTGCTTTGTTTAGTTTTATTTGAAATTCGTTCTTATTTGTTCTATAATGGTCTTAGATGATAACATTAAATAGTTCTACGGAGAAGAAACTTTCTAGAAAATTATGCGGAACCGATACGAAATTTTATAGACTTGTATCGTTGTAATATATACTTGTGGCCCCACTAATGATTGTAGAGTCTTTGTTTACTCAATACTCAATACTCATGATTAGCGCTTTAATCGGTCGCTTTCTAGTGTCTTAACCCAAATCGATCATCGATGATATTGTGAAACTTTTAAAACTCAAACTCAACCCCCATCGGTTAGTGTCGTGTAAGCGGACACTTCGTGTAGACTGCTCGTTATGCCATATATAGTAAGATTGGGATGACATAATTGAACAACCTTTAATTCAGCCAGCGGGGCATTGTATTTTGAAAAGCTTGTTTACAATGGCGATGGTGTAAGTATCAATAGGACGTGGTTAGCCTTCTTCTAGTCGGAATTAGTGTGGATAATAATGCAGGATACTCTGTGTAGTGAATGATAAAGGAATTACTGTTTTAATTAAGGTGCAGGCCGGAGGAATGTTCAATGTTGTTTGCGCTTGAATATGCGGGACTATTCAACATCTTTTAAGCAACCGCTGACATGTACGTTGCGCGCCGATGAGAAATTACATTAAATTGGCCCAAGTATGCAACAGTGTACGAATTGTTGCGCGCGCAGCAGCCATGTGCGCTGCCGTCCGTCCATGGTTAAGTTATTGATTGCTTATGTTTTTTAAAACGGTCCTGTTTACAGCAAGGGTTCAAAGTTAACGGAACTGATGGAAGATACCTATTTCTGTTCGAGAAGTTACTACTTTTTACCAAACAGAAAGACGGAAAATACCAATACAAAGCCCATCTTTTGGTAAGTCTCCAAGACCAAGTTTAGCAGTCTCAATATATTTACATCCTATATATTTTACATCCTACTTTTTACGGACGAAATGTTATATTTGATGATGGCACTCCTTACAAATACTGTTTCACAGCCATCAGAAATAGGGATGACGGAGGGTGATAAGAATGAAGTTAAATTTGAGATCGAGAAGTTTGAAGCAAAGAAGAGAACGAAATATGTAGTTCAGGTAGATTGAATTTTATGAAAATTATTCTGTAATTTTTACACTCCTAGATTTGTAGTCAGTGTAAATAGACCTTTGTTGATCTTTACTTCTTAACAAAAAAAATTTCATTTCTTAACAAAACAAATTTCACTTTATACATAATATCATCATCATCCTCAGGCGCCATCATTAGATACTAAGGCAACGTGGGTATACGAGATAAAAAGATCAGTCTTAGAAAACCAAGACAATATCACTCCTCAAATGCGAGAGGTTCTGCTGAAGGGATACCTAGCATGGACAAAACTAACCAATTCAATGATATCTTACACAACTCCAAGTACACTAGTAAGTCTAGGGAAGCGTCTGCTCTTCGGTTTTAACGTGTCATAATGAAATCGATCACTGGTCACGAAATTTCAACTATTCGTACTTTTTACTACAACAGACATTTTTTAGCTTAACATGCCCATTTATTCCAGGTTTCGTATATCTGCCTGGATTTGAGCAGAATGAGGATGATGAAAGTGGTCCTCCAACGCCCGACCTTGATAACTCCAATCAAATCACAGTGAGAGTCTTTAGACTTAATTTTTAGAGTTAGAAACTAATTTGTCTTATTTTCTCTGAACATACTCAATCGAGGACAGTATCACGGTAATATTTGTAAGTGAATAAAGTTTTCTGTAAGTTTCATTTATTTTAACGACCCCTGCAATCAGGTAATATCCCCGACCCTCAAGTCCCCGCCTCCCGAGTCTACATTTACCTACTCGTCCCCCTCACCAGACCGTCAGATCCACGACGACAGTGGAATTGAGGATCCTGCACCTGTCACCAAGAACACTGTGGATTATAGTTCACTAGATGTCAAGGCTATCAAGGACAGGTATAGTTTCAACGAGAGATATCATCATGGTTACAATCTATATAATTAATGAATGCATCTCGCTGTATGAAAGTAAGCACTTATGTTTCGAGATTTTGATGATAATGAATCATTGTGGTTGTTTATCTGAATGAAATGTAATAATATTTTTCATTCACTGGCTCTAAAAAGTAACCATCCAGGTGGAAGCAGCAAGAAAAACTAGCAAATTCCAACACTGCTCCAGTCCGCAACTTCCACCGTCGTATGTCACCAGCCATTGCCGCTAAACTGGAGACCTGGCCCGTGCCAGACACCGATATGAACCCCTCTGATATTATTAAAAGGAACAGCAAAATCCTCCCTGACGGCAATATAAGCAAATCTGGGGGCGGAGAGGAATCGCCCAAACCTTGTCTTGCACGAATTTCCCATCTACAGGTAGGAATTATGTATTTTTTGGGAGATCAGTAAAATAACCATTTTGTCCCCTGAAATTTATTATAACTAGATTCAGATTATTCATCGGGGGAACAGGAAGGCATTGAATAACTAGTTTCTTTAGTTTCTCGCTCCTATCACCTCCCTTCTTTTTGTATCACGTCGTGACCCCCACGGTCGTTTCACTATGGTAGAGTTTCTACGATACAGGGGGAGCCGCGGGTCATACAACGTATGACAACCTTCTTTGAGGCTAAGCAGAGTATTTTCTCGCTCTTTCCACGATGTAGCTCGTGATTGGCTGATCCAATCGGACTCGAATAATGTCATTAGAGATGATGACTCATTTCTTTTTATACACATTTTTTCAATTTGGATCGAAATATTATGACTTTCTCCGATACCATAACATCACGCTGTTTATCTATACGTTTGTTACCTTTTCTGAATTCTCAGGAGACGAAAGACAAGGCTGGACCGGTAAAGCGAGACATCAAATCCCTAATCGCTCAGGACTTAGCTAAATCGCAAGCCCGTTACGACATGTTATCCCCAGACTCCAACAACCATCCGGACTGCGAGGGAGCGAACCTGTTCAGCGCTCTGGATAGCTCCAGACACCAGGTCGTCTCTCCGAAACAGAGTAACGGAAGCAATGAGGTGTTCTCGCCCACAGATAACAAGAAGAATGAGGTGTTCACGCCCACAGATAACAAGAAGAGTGGTAATACTATGAAAACTAACCTCAATGATAAAAAATATAACAAAAAGTGCAAGGATCAAGAAGCTTTAGATTTGTCAGATAACGATGAGATGATAGTTAGATTCACGAAAGGATGCAATATCTCTGGAACTAATACAACCAAGCGCAACAGTTACATGATAGAAAAGGATCTCAAAAAACCATCCCAAATTTTTCTCCTCACTCTTCTGATTCAGAGGCAGCCTCTGACTCCGAAGCAACTGCTGCCAGAGTCGACAAGATCAAACGAATGGCGGACAAGCACAAGAAGACGATCAAGGCAGAAACTGAGCAGGTATCCCCGATTGAGATGGACGCTTCTTTAACAGATCATCTCATGGGTCTTTACGACGCACAATCCAGTAGATGCAGGACACCAAATCCTGAAGAGGACGAAGTCGTGCAGAAGATGTCGAGTCTCTCCACTAAAGACAAAGCGTCTTCTCCCAAATATTCTGGTAGATCTGTCAAGACCACCTCTAGCAAGGAACTGGACGATAAGACCTTAACTAAGGACAAGGACACCACGTTAACTAAGGACACTACATTGACTCGGGACAACACTGTGTACAAAGGATCGTCCCTTATTCGAGAGGACCTCCGGATGATGACAAAGAGATAGTGATGAAGCCGGTGACGGGGACAGACTCTCCTCGAACCCTAACTAGGAACAGAATGCACAGACGAGCTGCTCGGAGGGGTGGTAAAAGTGACAGTGACAGTGAGAGTGAGAGTACAACTAGCAGTGGAAGCAAGTCTTCTGGTAACAAGACCAAATCCTCCGGTCTCCAGAAACCCTCAGCTAATAGAACTACGTCCGGATCTCCGGTTGTCAAGAAATCTGATTCTGCAAGCTCCGTTCAGTCGCACAGAAGTAGATCAGGGTCGAACAAGGCAGAACCCAAGTCAAGCAACACCACAAAACCAGTACCTGGCAATGTAGCCCAATCTGCGACCGTTAAGAAAGCAACTCTCCGGACTAGAACTGCTTCGTTTAACCAGGAAGAGAACCCCTTCTTCAAGGGTATACCGTTAAGTTTAACAGCAGTAGAATCCGCAACACCTCCAAGGAAGTCTGTGGGAACACCCACCAAGTCTGTGGCTACTGACTCTCCCATCAACAGAAGCAAAGGTATTATGATGATAACTTTTAAATTGGTGCTACCACATATTTAACTTACATAGAAAATGTAACGTTTATATTTTTAGGCATTTGTTTTAGCTTATTTGGTTTAAACTTGGAACATGGAACCCAGGATATTTCATTTAAGGTCAGGCACTGTGTTATTCATTAAAATCTCCTCCTAAAAAAAGCTTAATAATGATTCTTCTTAAGCAGGACCAAAACCCATCGAGGGGCTCGCTGCTGATAGAAGATCTGCTTATCTCAGTGCTGCTCAATCTAGTTCTGGTAGTAGAAATGATGTAAGTAACCATTTAATTATCTCGTTATTTAATAGGGATCATGTTCGCCATCTGCCTGTTTTGAATTTATCCCCGAGTTTTATATTTGACAGAGATCCCGTTTCAGAGAACCTCTAAACGTAAATTAGGGAAAATAGAGGTAGGTGTGAATGAGCTGTGAAGTGCAATGTGCTTGTGATGTTCATGCTTCCTTCACAATATTAACTGATATTTCTTGGATGTTCATGATATTTCATGAACGTTCCACATATCTTCATGAATGTTTCACTTCATGCATCATGCATGGCCAATAATTATTGATAGTAGCTGCATGGTAACTGAAAAAACTCACCAAAAATGTAATGTCAAAGAAAGCAATGGCTTTACCCAATGCTCAATATAAAATTATAGAAGCGTTTGAGCTTGCAAGCTTTGATTGTTATGTTTAGGGAAAAAGTTTGCGGAATGCTAATTCTCAAATTCTGCTAAACAGGAATGTGCCATGCTGCTTTAAATTTTCTTACAGCGGATAACAACGCTCATTTAAAAATTTGCTCGGCGAGTAGACTACTCTTCAATATTCATCAATCATGGTTTCATAACTACTTGTAAAGTATCTTTATCTCTTTCAATATGTTTAACTTTGTTCCCCCTTCAGTCGGATTCTGAGATACAGGAACTGAACTCGATCAGATCATCCCAGCTTGTGGCCCGAATGAAGTCACAGTTCCAAGCAAACAGTAAAGTAAGTACAGCACGTCCTTGATTCAGAGCTTTGATTTTAGAGGTTTTGCAATGTGCATCGCCTGCAGCATGTCAGAAGACTTTACAGTTGATGTCTGACTGAAAAATGTGTATCGATAATAAGGCATGATCTAGAGTTAGAGCTTAAAAATTGAACTAGGCCTATTTTGCAGGCGAATGTTCCTTTTCACCTGCTGTCGTGTCCGTAGAACTTAATCGTTGGTTTTCTTGGAAATCGACCTTAGGTGTCGGTTTTCT
Source organism: Bolinopsis microptera (assembly GCF_026151205.1). NCBI lineage: Eukaryota > Metazoa > Ctenophora > Tentaculata > Lobata > Bolinopsidae > Bolinopsis > Bolinopsis microptera. The sequence continues at coordinate 1,012,055 of NC_087077.1, forward strand.
TGGTTTTTCTTGGAATTAACACATTTTTATCGCCAAGTTGAGAGCCCCAACCCGTTCGGCTACCCTGTAAGTATCAGCCTAGCTGTTATCCAATGTGCTGTGTTTACTGTGCAGTGTATGTAGAGCAAATATGTGGATTCTTTGAAACTCTCTCAAGTTTCAAAACTTCCAAAACTTCCAGTATCCGTATACTTTAGATAAGATTTTTTTCATAAAATATGATGGATTAAGAGAAAACGAACTGTCTTACGCCACACTTGATGTTTAAACACACACTGCTTATAAACACAATGTTAATAAACACAACTGTTTATTAACACACTGCTATGTCCTCCTGCCTGAAATCCTGAATGCTTGAACCAAAAATCTATTATTGTAAATTATCTTCAGCGGGGTTTTTTGTGAGATTATATTATTGTACTGAGCTTTCATTGTCATGCCTGTACACCTTACTCCAGCAGTTACTAACACATCTTTATTCTCATATTCTTAACGACAGTTTATAAATCCCAACATAGATCAGCAACATTAGATTCTGCATCCCAAAATTCATGAAAACATCGGAAGCCTGTGGGGTTTATACTGACAGTTATTCAGTCCCCTAAAAGACCCCTTATATTTTCAGTAAACGGAGAACGGAGAGGGCCCACACGACTCAAATACTCCCCAGATCACAGAGCTCCCCGGCCACGTCCAGGAGATCCAGTTTAGTTTTGCACACTTCAACTGCTAGCAGTAGCAGTGGTAGGAAACAGAGTACAGTTACCAAGAAAACTAGCACAGTTCAGAGAGATAATGGCCGGAGTAGTACAGTGCAGCGTAAACAAAACGCTGCACCTCCTCCTCCTCCTACAGTGCAGCGTAAACAAAACGCTGCACCACCACCTCCTCCTCCAAGACCTCCTGTTCGGGAGTCAAACGGAGCCAACACTTCGCTTTCTACGGCTAATAATTCAAACAACGCTGCTAAAAGGACTAACGCCATTAAAAAACGACCGAATTCAGCTCAAAAGGCCGCAAATTCGGCCAAATCATCACCATCCACAAGACCATCCACGGCACCTGGTCTCAAATCGTCCAAACCTGAGATCCGACCAGCTAGTCTCAAATTACAATCTGAGAAACAAGGTTCTAAACCTGGTTCCAAACCTACTGAGGAGAAGAAGCGAAGGTCCACCCGGATTCCGAGCCCGGTTAAATCGCCACCTTGTTCAGGGATAAGAACCAGTAAGAGTACTTCAAGGGTCCCACAGAAGGACAATGGTAACATGGCTCCAAAAACTCGTCCTAAAATCAATTCTGCTTCGTCGCGTCTTCAGCAGGGTAATGGCAGTGCTAACCGCCTCAAAAACAGTGCCAGTTCTAATCACCTCAAAAATAGTGCCAGCTCTAATCGACTCAAAAACAGTGCCAGTTCTTCAAAACTTAAGAACCCCTCCAAGTTGAAGAACAGCACAAGCTCTTCGAGAATCCAAGATTCTGATGTATCAGATTGCAGCCGATCAAGTTCGCCTGTTAAACACAGTGGGAGGGCTGTAAAGACACCCCGTCAACAATCAGCTGGTTTTTGTGGGAGATCAACATCTCTGGCAGACCTGAACAACGCCACTGGAGGAGGTGGTATGATTCCCAAACCGAACCTCAACAAACTTCAGTCTCTGAGCAAGAGTACCTCGTCTGTGAATGAGAAGTCAGTGAGACAAGCAAGACGTGAAGCAGCACAGCGTAGAGCAGCAGAGGTCGCCCGATCACGTGATCCGGACGGATTGGAGGGTGTTCAGGAGATGTCTCCTAGAACTCCGGGCGCGGACGGACGGACCAAGTTTGTGTACGGTGGACACAGGTCGGATTCCAGGGCTTGAAATTATTATGTGATACGTTTCATGAACGAGGTTGAAATATTTTAGTACAAGCGCTCTGAGATAGAGTTCATCATGAACTGGTCTTCAAAGTTGCTTAGCGTTCCTTAAAATGCTCATTTCTTGGAGTAGGTGCTATTTCGGAAGTTATGTTTTTACAATCACTCTCAACTCGATCGATGGTACAAGTTTCAACTGTTGGTTACTTTGTGAATGCCATGTTTTATGTTATGTTTTTGGCGGGTGCTGCGGACTTTCAAGTTGGTGGTTATCAGTGAAACACTGCTCTGGTGGTATTCTTGTTTTGTTCATTTAACTCAACTTCTATTGGTGTTTTGTACGACTTATTGGTTTCCACCGGAAATTACATTTTATACGAGACGATTTTATTTTTGATTGACCCCTATGATTTAAAAGCGGTGGAAAGTTTTTTTGTTCAAATATTAATGAAAAGGAAGGACCGCTCTGCGTTTAAGAAACTTGATTTGACTTAAGTTGCACTTATCATGATACAGCATACGACTTATTTTATTTTGATCAAAGATTACCGATGTATATAAATAATTTTAGTTTTTTTATGACTTTACCTTTTTATAGCCTCGCCCATCACGAACTATGATACAACGTTCGATGAAGAGGAAATAAGTTATTGTAGTGTAAACCACGATAAACGAGTGACGGTGTGATGCTCCAATTGTAATTTGTTTGCGCTTGGTTATTTTGTATTTTAATTCTAATTAAAATGATTTGACTATTTTGAATAGTTTGTTGTATCATTCGTCATTTAATTGTTACGTCAAGTGAGACAAATAATGGCAATTAAAATTGATAGTACAGATAATAATGACAAATTCAATTCTATACAATCCAAAGAGTTTGAATTGGATAATGGTCGGATACCCTCCTAGCTTCAGCCGCTGTAAAGTTAAAGGTCGTATCAAACCTATCCACAGTGGTGTTAGTAAACCGAGCTGCCCCAGCTGCCACAAACCTATCATACGCACAGTCCGTGTTGTCCGACACGGTGGTGTCAGCAGAGCTATCAATCAACCAAGTGAAGCTGGTGCTAGTCGCCAGTGAGATAGAAGCGTACTCTGAAGCCTTCAAGTAGCTGCAGTCAGCGTTGAAGTCCCCCATTATGAGGGCGTCAGTTGGGTAACCTTGTGAAGTAGCCCAGTTGTAAGCGTTTTCCATCTCCCCTAATTCCTCAGGAACATCGTCCGGGTCAGTATGGACACCCATCAATGTCAACTCCTGCCCACTGGATTTGTCACTGAGGTGCACTACCAGTGGTTCCCTGTGGAATATGTCCTGAGGGTCCGGGTACTCAGCCTGCTTCTTGACTGCAAGTTTGTCCTGATCGTAGAACAGAGCATATTGTTCCCTGTACCGAGACCTCCCCAACCTCTTGCTCAGCGCCATGCTGTAGTTCCTGTGAAGTTGACAGTCTGCCAAGAAGTCATGTATCATGACCTGGGATTTATCCTTTATCTCCTGGATCATGACAGCGTCGTACTTGGTAACTATCTGGATCAGGTAGTCTCTGACGTCTTTCCTGCTGTACTTAGTTTTTCCAAAAGACTGGATATTGAAGGCTCCAATCTTGACGTAGTTATCTGCTGGAGCAGCAGTAGGTTGGTTAGGTGTAGTAACGTTAGGAGTAGGAGTGGTTGGGGTGGTGATGGTGGGAGGGAGGGTGGGAGAGAGACTTGCTGTTTGTGCTACACACAGGATCACTAGTAGGGCCCCTTCCAGGATCATTTTATCTTAGATGTTTAGTTGATACGAAGTGTCTAACAATGGACGTGGATAACAAACGAATTGTAGAATTGAAGATATAAAGTTGTGGACTCGTGAGACGCTCTATAAATAATCTTAGATCAAAGTGTTAATCGATAAGCTAACGCACAGAATTAAGGGCTGCACGATTGTAATCTCATTGTTTAAATTAACAAGACTAAACGGTATTAGTAATTAAGTGGCTGCTAAATTCAATAATTGCCAGTAAAGAAGATAAAAAGAGCACCGGTCGTCGGGCTTGATTGTAAAAAGAAAATTGGTTTCCCACATGGTGTACAAACCTGCAGTACTGCCAGGGTGGTCTGTAATAACGTCAGCCAGCCGGTAGAATTGTATATTATACACTTTAAGTTTGGGGAGTTGGTAAGATTGGATTTAATTTCTGAGGTGGAGCCGTGGCGGTCTTCTTCACGGGGGCAGGTGGCGGGTGGGTATCAGTTAACACCTTGTACCGTGAAACTACCCAAGTAAGCTGAATTAGACGGCTGAAGATAACACAAGTTAATTGTTGATTAAAAGCTTCTGAAGTGAATAACCTGTCAAGTGTCACTATACATCATTTTGTCTCAAGAACCCCCCCCCCACACAACTGTAGTAATGCATACATGTTTGTGACTTAAATAACAGGCGACTGGTTTTAATCATGTGGAGTGATTGTGGACCAAATAAGTACAAAACCGCATGTAATGTGAGCTGATGACGTTATTAGTATTTAGCTAAAGCTGGTTAGTGATTTTTTGCATAAAATGCCTATTATCAAGGCTAATTACAACGAAAAGTGCCAATGATAATAATAAATGATGCTTTTAAAACAATACTATAAAGTGAAACTTATAGTTATACTCAGTAGAAGTAGCTCCATCTGTATATAAGGTGTAATTGGTGCCTTTTGAGAAGCTCCAAAGAATAGAACGTTACAATATTCTAAACATGAGACAATCAGACTGTTAAACCTATTATATGACCTAGTAATCTAGTATATGACCTTGGTTTGTTGCTCTGTTGTTACTTGTTAAGTTGTTAGGATAGAGTATAATATTGAGTACTGAGTAGGATAATATTCGTGGTTGTAAAATACCCACTAACTGCAATGTTGTCAGCATGACTCTAGTTTCAGGCACCATGAGCGCTGACTGCAGCTAAACTATTCCTTTTTTACTGCACTGCTGGGTGTCATGTTATCGTGCTCTTAGTCTCTTATTTGGTACATTGTTTAGCCTTTTTAGTCTACTTCCGGCTCGAAAACAACAGACCCAATAGCATGAACAGTATGATGTTTTACCATTGGGTCGAACAGTTGTCGTTTTATGGACACATGTTTAGTAAGTTGTGAAGCGAGGCAGTTTGTTCTTCTAAGTGACAAATAGCGTATCGTGTTGCTGAGCATTCCATTTTATTTGAATTTCTTCAGGCTTTAAAAACATTTTATCCTTTTCTGATGCCACAGCCGTTAATCAGTATGACAGTAATCATATTGATATTGAATATTCATTACAAGCACGAAATATGGTTAATGAGGATTCGAAATTATCGTAAAGTTTTGTTAAACTAACTGCCAATCACTGGTAGTCTCCAAGCATTTCCTGGTTATACTTTTAGGTCGTCTAGGTTACACATTTCACTATATCTGCCATGGTAACACTTTGTGTGTACTACAGTGCGGTCATATATTTTACTGCCACTTAAGTACACTTCTAATCTAAGATTTTAAACTTTTAATCCTCGTTGTTATCGGTTTAGTTTTACTTCCCTTTTCGTACTATACCTTACGCGTGACGAATATAAACGCGTTACCTTTAACGCAGTCGTCATGGTAACAGCAGCGGGTACCCTTGACAACCCCTCATTTGTGCGGAGCATTTATGCTCAGTGTTTGGCATGTCTCCTTCATTTGGTTTCCTCTACTCTCTGGGTGGTTTCTCTCAGCTCCGCTTATTGGAGCAGGGGTAGTTACAGGTGATTGGTTTTATACTTATAGGTTATTTACCAGTTGATATGAGTATAATTGTGCACGGTAATTAAACGTGACAGTCACTGGACGCTTACAAATTCACCTTGCATACTTGCAGCCGAGAGAGTCTTCCCGTGTAAAGAAAGTAAAGCTTTTCACGATGTCTTGAAATGTTTCTCAAATAACAAAAAGCAGCTTCAATAATAATAACAATATTTTCTCCTGAAATAGCTTTTATTTCCAATTTAAATTTCCACGTCCTCAGTTTCCTGGTGTCCCGGAGTGCGGTCCACACGGTAGGTATTTGGAAGACCTGTGTCACCTACATCGAGTACGAGCCCTACTCTAAAACCTGGCTTAGAAGGGACGGTACATGTTGGGCTACTAGCCGTGAGTTATTTTGTAATAACACATACTTCAAGCTTAACTTTTTAAAAGTTTAAACTATTTGCTAGAACTGAATTTTGATTGTGTAGTGATTTCTGAATCTAGAATAACGCTATATTGTTATTATTATATGGTCAGTGTCACATTGATATACATTGATATACATATACAGGATATCTATTTGATAGAAGAATAGAGATCAGCAGTATACTTTCCTTTGTGAGCTGCATGTGGATCGCGGTCATTCTAGCTCTCAATGGCTTACTTTACACGGCTAAATCCTGGCGTCCGTTTATAAGACAAGTTGCTTTACCTGGAGCCAAACTGTGTCAAAGTGAGTACATATTCTTTAGTTTCGAGTGGAAGAACCTTTAAATTGGTATGATCTGGGTAGTAATTTAGTCAGCTGATAGATAATAAGTATAAAATGGTGTGCAATGCAGGGTTTGTGGGAGGATCTCACTATTCACTTGCCTAACTGTCCATAGTGATTATTAGGGTATCAGATGTCATTCCAGGATCTAATTATTAAAGATGGGAACCACCCCTGTTCACATCACGAACAGTATTACGTCTCAAAAGAGATCGCGTGTCAGATCTGCGGTGTTGCTATAGAAACGCGATCTCTTTTGAGACGTCATCTTGTTTGTGACGACGCATCTAGGTCGCCACCTGATGAGCCGGATCCGATTATGATTATTGCAGGACTAAACGCGAGATGACGTATACAAAATTAGAATATAGATGGAACTTTCATCTCAGAATGGTATCCCATTTCATTATTGATCTTCTCTCAACTTTTACGGTCTGCTTCAACTGCTACAACGTCATGGATACCTCTACTCAGGATAAAAGTACCCAAACTTTCCAATCAACAGAACGACCCATTTCAAGTGTGTTTCCCTCTCATCACTTAACTGTTAGCAGCATAGTTACACCGCCCCCTTTCATTTTCCTTGACTGTACCTTTCCTTCTGATCTGGCCGAGAAGAGGACCAGATGTTTTGCTGGTAACCTCACCCTCAAGACGAAACTGAGATACCGACTGGTAGCTTTACAGCAGCTCATGATGGCGTGTCTACCCTTTTGACCTGACCCTACATCTCCTGACCTAATAATATGACCTAATAAACCGCCTGACCAAAGCTGAAACTACTTGACCTGAAACCTTTCGTCCTGGAACCTAACCTGTCACCCCAGCTTGTGTCATTTAAGTCTGCACGACCTTCGACAAATAATGGAACCCCTGGAGACTGGACCTAGCAGCTCTGAAACTATCATAACTTCATAATACTATCCGACCTTCTAAGTCCTGCTGATCTACCTCGACTTTCTGGAACATTATCTCTCTCGGGACTACTATAACATGCTGTGATTTAAGCTAATGTTATTTTGATATTAATCTTATTATTATGATGATTTATTTTAAACGTTGACCCAAATACTGTTTCCTATCTTGCTCAAAATCTTAAAGTTCATAATTTGGAGAGAAATATTCTTTTCAGTGTTGGTGGGACTATGCATGATTTTGGTGTTTAGTGAAGCAACAGATGTTTCCTACAACGTGAGGTTGTGGGCGCGACATCTTGCCATGGCAGCCATAGTCCTTCAGGCATCTGAGGTCAGCAAAAACCGTGACGACGCCATTTTGTTAGATTTCTTTGAAAATTGTTTAATTGGCTTATAACGTTGTTGTGATCACTGATTATTCCATGTACTTTCTCAATTCTCATGAGTTATTATCAGGTACTGTTCTTGTTGTGTGTTGGACTATCCTACAAGACATGGCACAGAGGTGTGCGGGACCTGTGTGCTGACATCAGTATCTATGTTTCTGGTTAGTTGAGATCTCTAGGTCCTTTCAGACTCAAATAATGGAACTTCTTTAACGATAAACTTTAATCTGTATATCAAGCTCGAAATAAAAGTATTTATTTTTACTATCTTTTTAATGATATTTTGGACAGATCTTGCACGTTATTTCTCAGATCTTGCACGTTATTTCTCAGGACCTGCGCACCAGCCCCACCCTCGCCGGTCCACAGTCATCATGAACACAACCTGTGGAGGAGATGAAGCCCCACATTTGCCACCTTTACCCACTTCTGGGGCCCGGGCAAATTCTTCCTCCTCACGAAATGAGGGAATTTTTCAAACCTGAGGTTTGTTGTGGTGATGTGGTGTTTAATTAATTAATCAATTAATTAACATCATATTGTGTCGTTATGATTTCTTAATGTATATTGACTGGCAGTAATCAATTGAAACGTCTATTTTCTAAACACCTTTTCTTACTTTCGTTTTTGAGAATCAGAGATTCACTCACTACAATGTCATGACAACAGGTAGAAATTAGAGCCCTAAAGTGGGATATAGCGACCAGTGAGCAGGAACAGAGTCGAGATCACGTGACCAGTGAGCAGGAACAGAGTCGAGATCACGTGGTGCTGAACATGGAGGGAAGCTTGTCTGAAGATGAGGTTCCTGTTGCTCTACATTCCACATCAGGTATTATAACAGATCGTGCTCCTACTCCTGATCTGATATCTGGATATCAGGATTCATCCTCAAGCGGTCAGAATATCTCCTCTCATGACTGTCTCAATTCAGATTTCCCGTCTTGTATAATCTAGTTGAGCGGAAAACTTTACGCTACAGATTTTTCAGATTTGTTAGTATTTGAAAGTTGTTATTTCATGATTTCGTTTAGGCATTGAATACAATGAAAGAAATTGAAAATTTACCTATTTCAATAGATCATAAACATTCAAGAAGTAGTTTAGAAAAAATATCAAATCAGATCCAAACAATCACCACCAATTTAAGTTCCGATGGGTCTATTGGTAACACGATAACGGATTATCTCAATTCTGCAATGTTGTCATTGGAGTCAATTGATAGTTCTAATCAGCTTCGGTTTGAATTAAAATTAAAGACAATTTTGTAATATAAATTTTAATTTGGCATAGTACAGCGATTGCTTGTTTTCTGTAATAATATACCCATACTTATACAGGTTGCCGGTTGGTGGAAAAGTACCCACAAGCATTCAGAAGCTTGTTTGGTAGAACTCAAGCAACAAAACGGCGACTTGAACTTTCATCTTCAAACTCTTCCCCCAAAACGAAGCCACATATTTCTATTAGAGAAGCACCACCCACTTTTACCGATCAAGATGAGTCAGTAGCAGATATTGATCAACTAATGGATGCTTTTCCCGATCCACCATCTCAGAATTTCTACAACCCCCGAGCGGAAGAACTTTCTTGTAGAGACGAAAGCATGGCAGAATCACTTGACAGTACGATCCACAATGAACCTGACACTTGCAGTGCAAGTTGCACTGTTAGCTCTGTTTCCATGAAAGGTCGAAAGCTGCCCCCTATTCCAGGGGCGAACTTTCAGCCGGTACCTAAAAAGGTGTCAAATCAGGTTTCAAAAAAGGATCCTAAGAGAACACAAAAACCGCGGGAAGTTAGAATAGTCGAGAAAGATCTTAGAGGACTTTTCAAAGGAACCAGTCGCGTTTGAAAAGTATCGATATGATATTTATGATCTAGCAGAAAGCCTTCGTTCTGTTTTCGAGTGCTATGGATCATCATTAGTTTTTATCGTTCGACTGTACACCTACAAAAAACATCGGTCGGTGTGATTGGACTCGGGAGATACTGGACTTGCAACTTGGATTCGGCACTGAAACAGTTTACTAATCGGCGATAATTTCGACAGTTCAAATATAGAAAGTGGCTATACTATTAAAAACGACCGTTTAAAATATAAACGCTATTGGTTTACCTAGTAAGCTAGTACATCACACTATTTTTTCACAAGATACCGCAAACGCTAAAATTTACGTGGTATTTTAGCATTTGATTTAGATATCGGCAATTTCAATTTAGTTTTCCGAGTTGTATAACTTGAAAGAAAATTATAAATGTTGTCATGCTTTCCACTTTCCAGCGACTGATCAGTAATTAGTAGTTATATAAGGTATTGTAGTTGCTAATACCTTTTATGGTGCGTATCTCAACAAATATATCCACATTAAACTGGCAGGTGACTGTCAGGAAAGTTGCCTGCTTATAGTTCCATTGCTCAGAAGTACCAAAATGGGACCAAATAAGGATGCAAGTTCGGGCAATTTGTTTGAGGTTCTTAATTCACTTATCTTTAGAATCGGTATATTATCGTAATTATGGTTTAATTCTTTTTATTGCAACCTTGAACTAGAAGACCTACATTTTAAATTTACAGGGCTTCAGATCTAGGGTAAGAATATCCGATTGCTAGAAGCAGAATCAAGAGGGCATGTAATATCTTTCTGAATCAGCTAAGTTTTCACATTTTTCCTTGAACAAAAAAGCCGACGCCTTATATGTTCCATTTTGAATACTTTGTTACTGTAATTTGCCATAACGTTTAATATGATATGGTTGATTTGTCATGATTAAAAATAGCACAGAGCTACCGTTTCATTAATCTAAATTGATCTAGGTTGAGTCTTTGTAGCCCATATTGTGCTACATTCAAAATTGAATTTTTACATTATGTTAGACTTAAAGCACATTTTTTTGGGATTCAGAAAACTTGCGATAATTTAATTTTTATTCTACCCCTGCAGTCACGATGCGTTTGCAAATTATGATTGATTATGCATTAAGATAACTTGATTAAGATAACTTGACAACTGTCCAAACCAGGAATTCCGTTCGTTGTGACTTGCATTGGCTTAACATTTGAAACCATATTCGATTTGCACAGTTCTGTACATATAACTGAGAACTCTTTACCTAAAATTATAATGAAGCACACATAATCTGCACTTTGTTGGTCGGGTTTCCCACAGTCAATGACAGTTGACACAAGATATAATGAACACCAATTATCAGCTGTCGTACGCAAGACTTCATGCATCTCTCTGACAGCGCCCACAGTACATGAGTACATCGTTATCATATTACCAACTGATAACAAGTTACCATGTCACTGGGCACGTGTGTTGTTATGGTGATTCTCATTGGCTGCTAAGAATCACGTGACGTTGCTATAGTGACTTGGACTGGATACTGAGGGTCACGTGTTGTAGGTGCTTTGTTTAGATTGGCTGGCCGTACAATTTCCACGGCAGCTCACAGCTGCACACACATATAGTAGACTCTCACTTACTGTCCAGTGCCAAAGTTTATAGGTGAAGAGCTACAATATTCTAGGTTTTCCTGGCCCTTTGTTCGCTAGCCTGGAGAGTAGCTGGTGTTGCAGAGTCCCTTTTCCTTTGCAGAAGTGAGAGAGACACACGGGTGTTCATTGTCCTAAGTTGACGGCTGCAGGTGCAGGTTGATGCTGATAATACACACATCATTGTTTAGTACCTATTTTGTGCCCAGATCCTTTGTTTTGAACGAAGGTCATTGTTATCCTGAACCATCGCTTCGGATCATGGGCTCTCGTTTACAGCTTCTCATTTTCGTTGCCATTTGCCACGAAATTTGTCTAAAAAGGCTTCAAGTAGTTGAATTTCTTATTATTCGACGTATTTGTGAACGCTGCATATCAGAATAAATGAAAATCTTGACTCCGTTGTCTGTCAATCTTCATTTTTTGCCGATATAATCTTTGCTTCCAACCATTTGACAAATTAGTTCTGAATTAAAAGGTTTAGTGTTCTCTAAAAATGGTCTAAGAATACCTGCAAATGTATTAGTCGTATTATATATAATATGTTTAACAGATAGCAGCGGTACTTATTTGTTATTTGATTCTATTTCCTCGATCTTTGTACTTGTAGAGAGTAAATCTTCCCACTAATTAGAGGTAACTAGATAATCTGCCCCAAGTTTCGTCCACTGTCTAGAGCTTAGACACTGATTATCAGGTACTGTGTACCTAAGACCCAACTTAGCAAATCCGGAAATTTCTGGTCCAGCGGAGAGAATTCGAGTCACCGTTGCTTATAAAGTTATAATAACCACCATATTTACCGATCAGAAGCTCATTTGTTGGATAAAGGTAATTGGCATAACTATTAGTCAATTCTGCGGATTTTGTTGGTTGATCAAAAGTTTCCATTTGACGTCCACTGGAGATCATAGGTAGCTTTGCTGCAGTTGCCGTAATAATCTAAGATGTAATTTATAGTAGATATGACGACTTGCTCTATAGAGTCGCGACGTGCCCTAACTCGCAGTGAGATAATTATCTTTAACCATTATTATATACAAAGTATTATTATAGACAAAGTATGTACTCGTACGATTCTAAATTTGCGTTTGAGATCCCGACTATAACACCATCTAAAGTTTCAAATGTATATTTTAATTCTGTGATCTGGCATGGTGCTCCTCAAATCTCGATGATCTCAACCTCCAAGTTCGAATTATTCCGTTGCTCCGGGAAATTCGAGATTTAACAATGTACTAATGTACTACTTTCAACTTTACAAGAAGGAAAATAAATGTACTTCAGTCTCATTGCGTATCATATGTGGTTCCAAACGGTTCTCGTTTGTTAGATTTGCATTTGCATTGTTGAGAACACGGACCGGACGATTTGCCTTATCTGCCTTATTTAATCTAATGTAGAATGACTATTCATAAAACTGAAACTTAGGTCATTGTTTTGCGTGCCTTGATTTTGAATATTCATACTTCATAGCCACCACAATCCACATGCAGTGTCCCTCACTCGACAGTGAGTTAGTTTGTTGTTTCGCTGTGGAGCGTTATACTGCATCACTGGTAGTCATATCCACTAGCAATCAATATCTGTAGCTGTCACCGGGAGTCTGCATCACAAGCATCACAAGCAGTCAACATCACCCTCATTCAGCATCACCAGCAGTCAACATCCCCAGCAGTCAACATCCCCAGCAGTCAACATCCCCAGCAGCCAACATCCCCAGCAGTCAACACTCAACATCACCCTCATTCAGCATCCCCAGCAGTCAACATCCCCAGCAGTCAGCACCCCCAGCAGTCAACATCACCCTCATTAAACATCCCCAGCAGTCAACATCACCCTCATTCAGCATCCCCAGCAGTCAACATCCCCAGCAGTCAACATCCCCAGCAGTCAACACTCAACATCACCCTCATTCAGCATCCCCAGCAGTCAACATCCCCAGCAGTCAGCACCCCCAGCAGTCAACATCACCCTCATTAAACATCCCCAGCAGTCAACATCACCCTCATTCAGCATCCCCAGCAGTCAACATCCCCAGCAGTCAACATCCCCAGCAGTCAACACTCAACATCACCCTCATTCAGCATCCCCAGCAGTCAACATCCCCAGCAGTCAACATCACCCTCATTCAACATCACCAGCAGTCAACATCAACATTATTCAGCATTCCCAGCAGTCAACATCACCCTCATTAAACATCCCCAGCAGTCAACATCACCCTCATTAAACATCCCCAGCAGTCAACATCACCCTCATTCAGCATCCCCAGCAGTCAACATCACCATTATTCAGCATTCCCAGCAGTCAACATCCCCAGCAGTCAACATCCCCAGCAGTCAACATCACCCTCATTAAACATCCCCAGCAGTCAACATCACCTTCAATAAACATCACCAGCAGTCAACATCACCCTCATTAAACATCCCCAGCAGTCAACATCACCCTCATTAAACATCCCCAGCAGTCAACATCACCCTCATTCAGCATTCCCAGCAGTCAACATCCCCAGCAGTCAACATCCCCAGCAGTCAACATCACCCTCATTAAACATCCCCAGCAGTCAACATCACCCTCATTAAACATCACCAGCAGTCAACATCACCCTCATTAAACATCCCCAGCAGTCAACATCACCCTCATTAAACATCCCCAGCAGTCAACATCACCCTCATTCAGCATCTTCAGCAGTCAACATCACCATTATTCAGCATTCCCAGCAGTCAACATCACCACTACCAGCAGTCAACATCCCCAGCAGTCAGCATCCCCAGCAGTCAGCACCCCCACTACCAGCAGTCAACATCCCTAGCAGTCAACATCCCCAGCAGTCAACATTCCCAGCAGTCAACATCCCCAGCAGTCAACATCCCCAGCAATCAACATCACCCTCATTCAGCATCCCCAGCAGTCAACATCACCCTCATTCAGCATCCCCAGCAGCCAACATCACCCTCATTCAACATCACCAGCAGTCAACATCACCCTCATTCAGCATCCCCAGCAGTCAACATCACCCTCATTCAGCATCCCCAGCAGTCAACATCACCCTCATTCAACATCCCCAGCAGTCAACATCACCCTCATTCAGCATCACAAACAGTCAACATCACCCTCATTCAGCATCCCCAGCAGTCAACATCACCCTCATTCAGCATCCCCAGCAGACAACATCACCCTCATTCAGCATCCCCAGCAGTCAACATCAGCATTATCCAACATCCCCATCAGTCAGCATCACCCTCATTCAGCATCACCAGCAGTCAACATCACCCTCATTCAGCATCACCAGCAGTCAACATCACCCTCATTCAGCATCCCCAGCAGTCAACATCACCCTCATTCAACATCACCAGCAGTCAACATCAACATTATTCAGCATCCCCAGCAGTCAGCACCCCCAGCAGTCAACATCACCCTCATTCAACATCACCAGCAGTCAACATCAGCATTATCCAACATCCCCAGCAGTCAACATCAGCATTATCCAACATCCCCATCAGTCAGCATCACCCTCATTCAGCATCACCAGCAGTCAACATCACCCTCATTCAGCATCACCAGCAGTCAACATCACCCTCATTCAGCATCCCCAGCAGTCAACATCACCCTCATTCAACATCACCAGCAGTCAACATCAACATTATTCAGCATCCCCAGCAGTCAACATCCCCAGCAGTCAACATCACCCTCATTCAACATCACCAGCAGTCAACATCAGCATTATCCAACATCCCCATCAGTCAGCATCACCCTCATTCAGCATCACCAGCAGTCAACATCACCCTCATTCAGCATCACCAGCAGTCAACATCACCCTCATTCAGCATCCCCAGCAGTCAACATCACCCTCATTCAACATCACCAGCAGTCAACATCAACATTATTCAGCATCCCCAGCAGTCAGCACCCCCAGCAGTCAACATCCCCAGCAGTCAACATCACCACTACCAGCAGTCAACATTCCCAGCAGTCAACATCCCCAGCAGTCAACATCCCCAGCAATCAACATCACCCTCATTCAGCATCCATAGTAACAACTCTATAAATCGCCCCACTCTTTATGTTCGTGATGATCACTAGTACGCATATTTATAAATCTCAAATTGAGACTTTCAGTTTCAGCTATAAGTATAACTATAAAGCATTCCGACTAAACGGTTTGCACGATTTTGTCAGTAAGCACCATTCTATAAATATTCTAGATCGCTGAGTATAATAATGCTCAAAATTGCCAGGTTCCTTACGTTGGAATTCTTCGTATTTGCTCTCTTGCAACTTACTCAGTCTACGGTAATTCCTTTTTTATAGCCTCAATTCTCAACCCCATCACCATGGTAACACCTCATCTAGTCACGTGCTTGATTTTAAGGGGATTATTCCCCACCGTAAATCTTGATAATCGTATTGTGATCCCCTTCTCAACCGCTGACCAGCCCAGATAACTAATTGCACTTCCCACCATTCACCAAACATTCCCCTCTCTCTGACAGCGCGTGTTTATTAATACTATTTTCTTCATTAAGTAGCGGTGGAATGTGGCTCTGTTGTTCCTTCTGACGATTAAATCAAATGTTCATGGCATTTATAAAGACACTTTCATGACACCATGGTTCCTTACTTTTTGCGTTTTACTGTAAAAACTCTCAGTATACGCATCATATTAGACTATGTTAAACACAAAGCATTCCTTTATTTTACGTGTTTTACAGCCTTGATTACAGACTTCAGGGAATTAAGACGTCAATACCTGTCTAACTGCTCCCGAGCATTATTTCCTCTCACAAAATACCTGCCACCCACACTTGTACAATGTGCTTGTGTTATGTGTTGTGTTTGCTATAATACAGCTGCTCTGACGCACCCGCCACACTTTCTTTTTGCGCATGAAAAGTGCGACTAGGTACAGTGTCTAGCTGCACTGCAGCAGGCTAGTAGTAATACTAGTAGTTCCATTAGTCTAATGCTAGTAATCATGCTTGCAGTGCTCTGTGCTAGCTAGTAATCAAGTAATCAGGCGGTTCCTGGTGCCTAGCTCACACAACCTCTCTGTTATGCAGCTCAGTTAGGAAGTCTGAATATTTTCTGACCAAAACTCAAATCCATTGCCAGTAATTAATTTGTTGTAACCGGTACTAGGGTAAACACTTTGGGTAACCTACACAATACACAGTACACAGTTCACAATGTTTAGTGTTATGGAGGTGTTATCATGAGTTATCGTTATGTTATACTCCCAGCAAAACCTTATGAAATTAAACATTTTTATCGTAATCACGTATGCGGATGAACTAGAATAGAATCCCACAAACCCCTGCTGAAATTCGATATATTTACAAATTGGTAGCTCCTCCCTCATTCCCACGTAAAATGTTCCTCGTTATTAAGTTTTAGGTATCATAACATTATGAGGCTATTATGGGCCGGTGCCTAGTCCTTACACCTAATTCTTACCCGCTTTTCTTCTCGTTTTCTACTTCCTGTAAGTAGCTTAATGCTTTGTAATAAAACCTCGATTAGTATTTTCGTGAGGCTGCGAACAATTTTCTAAAGCTTCTTCAGTTTGAATACGACCGGTGTTTTGCGGGTTTGCAGTTTGCGTATTTTCGTGTTGATCAAAGATGACTTGCAATACATTGGTGTACTTCTGTTTAGACCTATTTTGGTACCAGCAGGGTTTCCTATAGTTCGTGAATGTCTATAGCTATAACAAAGATAACCCACAAATATCGTCTCATATAAATGTGATAATCACTAGATCCATCCTTTCGCCTGATAACTTGATAATTTAAACTATGCTGCAGGCCTGCCGCGCTTTGTGCAGCATCTCAGCAAATTAGGAATATTTGCTTTAATTAGCCGCGATATGATAAATGTTCACTTTTTACTGAGAATCGTGATAATTCGATAAAATCATTAGTGAAACAGTAGACCGTAAAATATTCCAACAGCAGTTGTAAAAGATCATGATGCACAGAAGCAAGTCCACTTCGGAGTCACCACGCCCTCTTTCTCTCAATTCAGGTAGAAGATCTGCACTATAACATGCTTTGTCATTTCTTTTTTTCTGGAATAAGCCCCCTGATATTTTCTTGTCCCTGGATATTAACCTATTACAACACCCAGTAGAACGTATATTCATGCAACAAGGTGAATTAACAGTTACAGTTTGATCCCCAGATTACACCCCAACATTAAAACCCCAGATAACACCCCTAATATCACCCCAAATCACCCCAAATCACCAGATAACACCCCTAATATCACCCCAAACCCCCAGATAACCCCCCTAACATCAGCCCAAATCCCCAGATAACACCCCCCCCCCCAATATCACCCCAAATCCCCAGATAACACCCCTAATATCACCCCAAATCCCCAGATAACACCCCCAACATCAGCCCAAACCCCTAGATAACACCCCTAATATCACCCCAGATCCCCAGATAACACCCCCAATATCACCCCAGATCACCAGATAACACCCCCAATATCACCCCAAACCCCAGATAACACCCCCAATATCACCCCAAACCCCCAGATAACACCCCCAATATCACCCCAGATCCCCAGATAACACCCCCAATATCACCCCAGATCCCCAGATAACACCCCTAATATCACCCCAGATTCCCAAATAACACCCTCAATATCACCCCAGATCACCAGATAACACCCCCAATATCACCCCAAACCCCAGATAACACCCCCAATATCACCCCAAACCCCCAGATAACACCCCTAATATCTCCCCAAATCCCCAGATAACACCCCCAATATCACCCCAAATCCCCAGATTACACCCCCAACATTATCACCCCAGATGCCCAGATAACACCCCTAATATCACCCCAAATCCCCAGATAACACCCCCAATATCACCCCAGATCCCCAGATAACACCCCCAATATCACCCAAAATCCCCAGATAACACCCCCAATATCACCCCAAATCCCCAGATAACCCCCTAACATCAGCCCAAATCCCCAGATAACACCCCCCCAATATCACCCCAAATCCCCAGATAACACCCCTGATATCACCCAAACCCCCAGATAACCCCCCTAACATCAGCCCAAATCCCCAGATAACACTCCCCCCCCCCGCCCCCAATATCACCCCAAATCACCAGATAACACCCCCAATATCACCCCAAATCCCCAGATGACACCCCTAATATCACCCCAAATCACCAGATAACCCCCCCCCCAATATCACCCCAAACCCCCAGATAACCCCCCTAACATCAGCCCAAATCCCCAGATAACACCCCCCCCCAATATCACCCCAAATCCCCAGATAACACCCCTAATATCACCCCAAATCCCCAGATAACACCCTCAATATCACCCCAAACCCCAGATAACACCCCAATATCACCCCAAACCCCCAGATAACACCCCCAATATCATCCCAAATCCCCAGATAACTTCCTCAATATCACCCCAAACCCCAGATAACACCCCAATATCACCCCAAACCCCAGATAACACCCCAATATCACCCCAAACCCCCAGATAACACCCCCAATATCACCCCAAACCCCCAGATAACACCCCAATATCACCCCAAACCCCCAGATAACACCCCCAATATCTCCCCAGATAACACCCCTAATATCACCCCAGATCCTGACGACTCTGTGTTTGCTGCTGTGATCCCCAGATAACACCCCTAATATCTCCCCAGATCCTGACGACTCTGTGTTTGCTGCTGTGATCCCCAGATAACACCCCCAATATCTCCCCAGATCCTGACGACTCTGTGTTTGCTGCTGTGATCCCCAGATAACACCCCTAATATCACCCCAGATCCTGACGACTCTGTGTTTGCTGCTGTGATCCCCAGATAACACCCCCAATATCTCCCCAGATAACACCCCTAATATCACCTCAGATCCTGACGACTCTGTGTTTGCTGCTGTGATCCCCAGATAACACCCCCAATATCACCCCAGATCCTGACGACTCTGTGTTTGCTGCTGTGATCCCCAGATAACACCCCCAATATCACCTCAGATCCTGACGACTCTGTGTTTGCTGCTGTGATCCCCAGATAACACCCCCAATATCACCCCAGATCCTGACGACTCTGTGTTTGCTGCTGTGATCCCCAGATAACACCCCTAACATTATCACCCCAGATCCTGACGACTCTGTGTTTGCTGCTGTGACAGATGTTCAAATTGAGGAGTACCGTGAAGTGTTCAGGATATTTGACGCGGATCAGGACGGCAACATCTCCAGTACGGAGCTCATCAAGATTCTTAAGTAGGTGCTGATTGATCGCTTTGTCGTTAGCTCCAATTTGCCGGTATTATCTCAAAAGGTCCTAATTTGTTGGTATACGATCAAAACTACGATTGTAAGCTATAACGAGCTTAGTAACGAGCTTAGTAATTCTCTGGCTTGCTTATCTCGGTGAACGCCTTTTACCGATAAGACATGGACAAAGCATATTTTTGGTGTTGACAGACCCTCTGTAATAATAATATTCCATGTGTGTATTGGAGCTTCGGAATTGGAGCTTCGGAATTCCTTTTAAATTCCCCTCACCGTCTCTCCATCCTCCAGTAACTATAGTAACTATAGTAACTATAGTAACTATAGTAACTATAGTAACTATAGTAACTATAGTAACTATAGTAACTCTCACCGTCTCTCCATCCTCCAGATCCTGTGGATTGGAACCTACTGATGAGCAGGTTCAGATACTAATTGAAAATGTAGATACAAATGGTAACGGAGTGGTAAGTTGTTTTTGGCTTGTTTTACTGGTATCTTTAATGTACGTTTTAATTAAAAAGTTGTTGTCATGTGCCATTATAAAGTTAGGTGCGTAGAATCAGTGTTATGTTAACAAGTGATCTCGCCACCTGCAGAGGTGACATATGTTATAGTTATCGGTGAATAGGTAATTGATTCTATCAACACTCAAACTTGTCTTCTCGTGATTTAAAGTACATCCTAAGCTAGTCCATTACAATTATGCTAGCTGTTATACAGTGGGACACAGGCTTTATACAGTGGGACACAAGCTTTATACAGTGGGACACAGGCTTTATACAGTGGGACACAGGCTTTATACAGTGGGACACAGGCTTCATACAGTGGGACACAGGCTTCATACAGTGGGACACAGGCTTTATACAGTGGGACACAGGCTTTATACAGTGGGACACAGGCTTTATACAGTGGGACACAGGCTTTATAAAGTGGGACACAGGCTTTATACAGTGGGACACAGGCTTTATACAGTGGGACACAGGCTTTATACAGTGGGACACAGGCTTTATACAGTGGGACACAAGCTTTATACAGTGGGACACAGGCTTCATACAGTGGGACACAGGCTTCATACAGTGGGACACAGGCTTTATACAGTGGGACACAGGCTTTATACAGTGGGACACAGGCTTTATACAGTGGGACACAGGCTTTATACAGTGGGACACAGGCTTTATACAGTGGGACACAGGCTTTATACAGTGGGACACAGGCTTTATACAGTGGGACACAGGCTTTATACAGTGGGACACAGGCTTTATACAGTGGGACACAGGCTTTATACAGTGGGACACAGGCTTTATACAGTGGGACACAAGCTTTATACAGTGGGACACAGGCTTTATACAGTGGGACACAGGTTTCATACAGTGGGACACAGGCTTTATACAGTGGGACACAGGCTTTATACAGTGGGACACAGGCTTTATACAGTGGGACACAGGCTTTATACAGTGGGACACAGGCTTTATACAGTGGGACACAGGCTTTATACAGTGGGACACAGGCTTTATACAGTGGGACACAGGCTTTTTATGTTGGAATCGTCAAGAAACTATTTAATCCTCTTTTCAAGATTAGCAATCGCGTTCCATCAACTCTAAAATGCTGCATTAACTACAGGGTGGGCCAAAAGTCAGTACCCATACGTTGGCCTTAATAGCTCCGCCGTGTTTTATATTTGAGAGCTGTTGCTTTGCAGATGGCATACTGTATTTACTAGTTCGAGGATTCTGTCGTCAAAATTTGAAAATTCGAATATTTTAGACCACGCCCATTCAATATTAAAACACCTATATTGTTTTCTCTGAACATGCTGGACGCCTAATTTTTTCAGAGACGGTAGATTATCAAATGTTGCATATGATCTGAAAACATGAGGTAAAACGGATTAGAAATGACGAAGTTATCAAGCATTTTCTGTATCTCGTTAACAAAATTGACTGGGTGATTATGTGACACCGTGACACGACACCTTAATTGGGCACCCTTAACAATTCCCATAACGTTTAACGGGGTAGTTAACGGGGTCACCTTATCACGTGATTAGGTAAACCAATCACCTGATCACACGTAATGAATAAACTCGTTATGCTTCATATCTCGGTCATCCGAGAAGCTACAGTTATAATTCTTTCAGGACAAACGTAATTCGAATGGCCAAACACAATTCAATAACATTTAGCTTGATCCGACTATCCAAACTATCAAATAAATGTGAAAATGAACCTCCATTTGAAAAAAATGAACACGAATATTTTTCGAGTTGACAAATTCCTCGAACCAGTGGTGGTACTAAGTCATACCAGAAAGAAGTATTTAAATTGGGCACTCAGTGACTGAGCTATAAAGGCCAACGTATGGGTACTGACTTT
This sequence comes from Bolinopsis microptera, assembly GCF_026151205.1. Classification (NCBI taxonomy): domain Eukaryota; kingdom Metazoa; phylum Ctenophora; class Tentaculata; order Lobata; family Bolinopsidae; genus Bolinopsis; species Bolinopsis microptera. The sequence continues at coordinate 1,033,887 of NC_087077.1, forward strand.
TGGCCCACCCTGTATATTGAATAGCTGTTTTTTCTCTCCAGATAGCAATTAGTTCTATATTGAATAGCTGTTTTTCACTCCAGATAGAGTTTACAGAGTTCTGTCAGTTAATGATAAAGTACTTCTCTCCAGATAGAGTTTACAGAGTTCTGCCAGTTAATGATAAAGTACTCTCTCCAGATAGAGTTTACAGAGTTCTGCCAGTTAATGATAAAGTACTTCCCTCCAGATAGAGTTTACAGAGTTCTGTCAGTTAATGATAAAGTACTTCTCTCCAGATAGAGTTTACAGAGTTCTGCCAGTTAATGATAAAGTACTTCTCTCCAGATAGAGTTTACAGAGTTCTGCCAGTTAATGATAAAGTACTTCTCTCCAGATAGAGTTTACAGAGTTCTGCCAGTTAATGATAAAGTACTTCTCTCCAGATAGAGTTTACAGAGTTCTGCCAGTTAATGATAAAGTACTCTCTCCAGATAGAGTTTACAGAGTTCTGCCAGTTAATGATAAAGTACTTCTCTCCAGATAGAGTTTACAGAGTTCTGCCAGTTAATGATAAAGTACTTCTCTCCAGATAGAGTTTACAGAGTTCTGCCAGTTAATGATAAAGTACTTCTCTCCAGATAGAGTTTACAGAGTTCTGCCAGTTAATGATAAAGTACTCTCTCCAGATAGAGTTTACAGAGTTCTGCCAGTTAATGATAAAGTACTTCTCTCCAGATAGAGTTTACAGAGTTCTGTCAGTTAATGATAAAGTACTTCTCTCCAGATAGAGTTTACAGAGTTCTGCCAGTTAATGATAAAGTACTCTCTCCAGATAGAGTTTACAGAGTTCTGCCAGTTAATGATAAAGTACTTCTCTCCAGATAGAGTTTACAGAGTTCTGCCAGTTAATGATAAAGTACTTCTCTCCAGATAGAGTTTACAGAGTTCTGCCAGTTAATGATAAAGTACTCTCTCCAGATAGAGTTTACAGAGTTCTGCCAGTTAATGATAAAGTACTTCTCTCCAGATAGAGTTTACAGAGTTCTGCCAGTTAATGATAAAGTACTTCACTCCAGATAGAGTTTACAGAGTTCTGCCAGTTAATGATAAAGTACTCTCCAGATAGAGTTTACAGAGTTCTGTCAGTTAATGATAAAGTACTTCTCTCCAGATAGAGTTTACAGAGTTCTGCCAGTTAATGATAAAGTACTTCTCTCCAGATAGAGTTTACAGAGTTCTGCCAGTTAATGATAAAGTACTCTCCAGATAGAGTTTACAGAGTTCTGCCAGTTAATGATAAAGTACTTCACTCCAGATAGAGTTTACAGAGTTCTGCCAGTTAATGATAAAGTACTTCTCTCCAGATAGAGTTTACAGAGTTCTGCCAGTTAATGATAAAGTACTTCTCTCCAGATAGAGTTTACAGAGTTCTGCCAGTTAATGATAAAGTACTTCTCTCCAGATAGAGTTTACAGAGTTCTGCCAGTTAATGATAAAGTACTTCTCTCCAGATAGAGTTTACAGAGTTCTGCCAGTTAATGATAAAGTACTTCTCTCCAGATAGAGTTTACAGAGTTCTGCCAGTTAATGATAAAGTACTTCTCTCCAGATAGAGTTTACAGAGTTCTGCCAGTTAATGATAAAGTACTTCTCTCCAGATAGAGTTTACAGAGTTCTGCCAGTTAATGATAAAGTACTTCTCTCCAGATAGAGTTTACAGAGTTCTGTCAGTTAATGATAAAGTACTCTCCAGATAGAGTTTACAGAGTTCTGCCAGTTAATGATAAAGTACTCTCCAGATAGAGTTTACAGAGTTCTGTCAGTTAATGATAAAGTACTTCTCTCCAGATAGAGTTTACAGAGTTCTGCCAGTTAATGATAAAGTACTTCTCTCCAGATAGAGTTTACAGAGTTCTGCCAGTTAATGATAAAGTACTCTCCAGATAGAGTTTACAGAGTTCTGCCAGTTAATGATAAAGTACTCTCCAGATAGAGTTTACAGAGTTCTGCCAGTTAATGATAAAGTACTTCTCTCCAGATAGAGTTTACAGAGTTCTGCCAGTTAATGATAAAGTACTTCTCTCCAGATAGAGTTTACAGAGTTCTGTCAGTTAATGATAAAGTACTCTCCAGATAGAGTTTACAGAGTTCTGCCAGTTAATGATAAAGTACTTCTCTCCAGATAGAGTTTACAGAGTTCTGCCAGTTAATGATAAAGTACTTCTCTCCAGATAGAGTTTACAGAGTTCTGCCAGTTAATGATAAAGTACTTCTCTCCAGATAGAGTTTACAGAGTTCTGCCAGTTAATGATAAAGTACTTCTCTCCAGATAGAGTTTACAGAGTTCTGCCAGTTAATGATAAAGTACTTCTCTCCAGATAGAGTTTACAGAGTTCTGCCAGTTAATGATAAAGTACTTCTCTCCAGATAGAGTTTACAGAGTTCTGCCAGTTAATGATAAAGTACTTCTCTCCAGATAGAGTTTACAGAGTTCTGCCAGTTAATGATAAAGTACTTCTCTCCAGATAGAGTTTACAGAGTTCTGCCAGTTAATGATAAAGTACTTCTCTCCAGATAGAGTTTACAGAGTTCTGCCAGTTAATGATAAAGTACTCTCCAGATAGAGTTTACAGAGTTCTGCCAGTTAATGATAAAGTACTTCTCTCCAGATAGAGTTTACAGAGTTCTGCCAGTTAATGATAAAGTACTTCTCTCCAGATAGAGTTTACAGAGTTCTGCCAGTTAATGATAAAGTACTTCTCTCCAGATAGAGTTTACAGAGTTCTGCCAGTTAATGATAAAGTACTTCTCTCCAGATAGAGTTTACAGAGTTCTGCCAGTTAATGATAAAGTACTTCTCTCCAGATAGAGTTTACAGAGTTCTGCCAGTTAATGATAAAGTACTTCTCTCCAGATAGAGTTTACAGAGTTCTGCCAGTTAATGATAAAGTACTTCTCTCCAGATAGAGTTTACAGAGTTCTGCCAGTTAATGATAAAGTACTTCTCTCCAGATAGAGTTTACAGAGTTCTGCCAGTTAATGATAAAGTACTTCTCTCCAGATAGAGTTTACAGAGTTCTGCCAGTTAATGATAAAGTACTTCTCTCCAGATAGAGTTTACAGAGTTCTGCCAGTTAATGATAAAGTACTTCTCTCCAGATAGAGTTTACAGAGTTCTGCCAGTTAATGATAAAGTACTTCTCTCCAGATAGAGTTTACAGAGTTCTGCCAGTTAATGATAAAGTACTTCTCTCCAGATAGAGTTTACAGAGTTCTGCCAGTTAATGATAAAGTACTTCTCTCCAGATAGAGTTTACAGAGTTCTGCCAGTTAATGATAAAGTACTTCTCTCCAGATAGAGTTTACAGAGTTCTGTCAGTTAATGATAAAGTACTTCTCTCCAGATAGAGTTTACAGAGTTCTGCCAGTTAATGATAAAGTACTTCTCTCCAGATAGAGTTTACAGAGTTCTGCCAGTTAATGATAAAGTACTTCTCTCCAGATAGAGTTTACAGAGTTCTGCCAGTTAATGATAAAGTACTTCTCTCCAGATAGAGTTTACAGAGTTCTGCCAGTTAATGATAAAGTACTTCTCTCCAGATAGAGTTTACAGAGTTCTGCCAGTTAATGATAAAGTACTTCTCTCCAGATAGAGTTTACAGAGTTCTGCCAGTTAATGATAAAGTACTTCTCTCCAGATAGAGTTTACAGAGTTCTGCCAGTTAATGATAAAGTACTTCTCTCCAGATAGAGTTACAGAGTTCTGCCAGTTAATGATAAAGTACTTCTCTCCAGATAGAGTTTACAGAGTTCTGCTCAGTTAATGATAAAGTACTCTCCAGATAGAGTTTACAGAGTTCTGCCTTCATGATATCTCAATAGAGTTACAGATTTGTTATATAAGTACTCCTCCAGTTAGAGTTTTAAGAGTTTTGCCCGGTTTTTATAAATATTCTCTCCGATAGAGTTTTAAAAGTTCTATTAAAAATAAAGTATTCTTCGTAGAGTTTAAGATTCTTTCAGTTAAAAGAAAAGTCTTCACTCCCCGATAGGTTTACAAAGTTCTGTATTTTTTGAAAAAAGTTTTCTCTCCAGGGGAAAATTTAAGTTTTTTGCCCGTTAATTTAAAGTCTTCCAGATAGGTTTACAGGTTCTGCCAAATTAATGTAAAGTATTCTCTCCCGATAGAGTTTACGGTTTGCCCGTAATAAAAAAAGTACTTTTATCCAATAGAGTTTTTCAAGTTTCTGCCTTTTTTAATGATTTTAAAGTACTTTTCCCCAGATAAGTTTTTAAAAGAGTTTTTTTTGCCAGGTTTAATATAAAATACCTCCGATAGGTTTAAAAAGGGTTTTGCCGTTAAGATAAAGTACTTCACTCCAATAAGGGGTTTACAGAGTTCTGCCAGTTTAAAGAAAAGTACTTCACTCCAGATAGAGTTTACAGAGTTCTGCCAGTTAATGATAAAGTACTCTCCAGATAGAGTTTACAGAGTTCTGCCAGTTAATATTTTAAAATCTTACTCCCGATAAGTTTACAGAGTTTGCCCGTAATGAAAAGTACTTCATCCAGAAGAGTTTACAAGTTCTGGCATTTTTTGAAAAAAAGTACTTCTCCAGATAGGTTTACAGGTTTGAGTTAAAGATAAAATACTTCTCTTCCCCGATAGAGTTTTTTTTTTTCAAGTTCGCCCGTTAAGATAAAGTACTTCACCCGATAGAGTTTCAGAGTTCTGCCAGTTAATGTAAAGTATTCTTCCCAAAGAGTTTACAGAGTTCGCAGTTTAAAGATAAAAATATTTTCCAGATAGAGTTTACAGATTTGTCATTTTTAATGATTAAAAAATATTCACCCAGATAGAGTTTACAGAGTTTTGTCGTTAAATTTTTTTAAAGTATTCTTTTCCGATAGAGTTTACAGGTTTGCCCTTAATATAAAATATTTCTCCCGTAGGTTTACGAGTTCTGCCATTAATGATAAAATACTCCGTAGAGTTTTTCAGATTCTGCCAGTTAATGATAAAATAAATTCTTTCCCAAAAAGTTTTTCGAGTTCTGTCAGTTAAGATAAAATCTTTTTCCCAATAGAGTTTTCAGAGTTCTTCAGTTAATGATAAAAATCTCCCAGATAGAGTTTTTTAAAAAGCCCCCCGAAATTTTAATATAAATACTTTCCAAAAGAGTTTTTGGTTCTGCCGTTAATGATAAAGTACTTCTCTCCCGAAAGTTTTCGAGTTCTGCCAGTTTTTAATAAAAAAAGTATTCTCTCCAATAGAGTTTACAGGTTCTGCCCGTTTTTAAAGAAAAAGATTTCTCCAGATAGGTTTCAGAGTTTTTGTAGTTAATGATAAAAAATCTTTTCTCCGTAGATTTACAGAGTTTTTGCCAGTTAATGATAAAAATACTTTTCCCCGATAGAGGTTTAAGAGTTTGCCAGAATGATAAAGTACTTCATCCCAAAAGAGTTTCGAGTTTTTTCCATTTTAAAGTAAAGTCTTTTCTCCAAAGATAGAGTTTACAAATTCTGAAATTTTAAAGATAAAGTACTCTCTCCGATGAGTTTACAGAGTTCTGCCCGTTAAAGATAAAGTATTCACTCGATAGAGTTTAAAAGGGGTTTTGCCAGTTAATGATTTTAAAATTATTTCTCTCCAGTAGGTTTTTCAGAGTTCTGCCCGTTTAAAGATAAATATTCTCTCCCAAAAGAGTTTAAGATTTTCCCTTAATGTAAAGTACTTCTCTCAATAGAGTTTTTTTCAGAGTTCTGCAGTTAAAGATAAAAGTACTCTCCCGATAGAGTTTTAAGAGTTCGCAGTTAAAGTTTTAAAATACTTTTCCCCCCATAGGTTTTTCAGATTCTGTAGTTAATAAAAATTTTCTCCAGATAGAGTTTTTCCCCGATTTTTTGCCCGTAATGATAAAGTTTCTTCCCCTTTGGTTTTTCGAGTTCTGGCATTAAAAAAAAGTACTCTCCAAAGTTTACAAGTTTTCCAGTTAATGATTAAAATATTTCTCCAGTGAGTTTTCAGAGTTTGCCCGTTAATGATAAAGTACTTCATCCAGTTTTGAGTTTACAGATTCGCCAGAAGAAAAAAAAATCTCTCCAATAGGGTTTTTTTTAGAGTTTTCTTTTATTTTGAAAAAGTACTTCCCAATAGAGTTTTTTCGAGTTTTTGCCGTTAATATAAAGTAAATCTCCAGATGAGTTTTAAAGAGTTTGCCAGTTTAATATTCTCCCGATAGAGTTTACAAGTTCTGCCAAAATTAAGATAAATATTTTTTTCCGATAGAGTTTAAGGTTCTGCCCGTTTAAGATAAAAGTACTTCTTCAAAAGAGTTGAGTTTTTTGGGTTTTTGATTAAAAAAAAGTATTCAAGATAGGGAAAAATTTTCAGGTCTGAGTTAAAAGAAAAAGTATCTAGATAAGTTTTTTAGAGTTCTGAGTTAATGAAAAAAAAAGTACTTTTCCCGATGAGTTTACGAGTTTGCCCGTTAAGATTTTAAAATACTCTTGTAGATTTACAGGTCTGTCATTTTAAAGATAAAAATATTTTCTAAAGATTAAGAGTTTTGCAAAGGTTAAAGATAAAGTACTTCTTCCCAAGAGTTTAAGAGGTTTTTAAAATTATGAAAAAAAGTCTACTCCAATAGGGTTTCGGTTCTGCCAGTTTAAAATAAAGTATTAGTAGAGTTTTAAAAGTTCTGCCCGAATGATATTTTGATAGAGTTTTCAAGGGTTTTGATTAATGAAAAGTCCTTTCTCAATAGAGTTTACGAGTTCGCCGAATGATAAAGTACCCCCTTAATTTGATTTACAAGTTCGAAATGTAAAAAATTTTCCAAATAGGGTTTAAGGCGTGCATTTAAGATAAAGTAAAATTTCCCCCAATAGATTTTCAGAGTTTTGGCCAGTTTTAATGATAAAGTATTTTCTAGATAAGTTTACAAAAATTTTGTCAGTTTTTAAAAAATATCCAATAGAGTTACAGATTTTTTTTCAGTTAAATATAAAAGATTTCTAATTTGATTCAGGTTTTGGAAATTTTAAAAATAAAAAAATTTCTTCTTCCAGTAAAAATTTTTCAGGGGTTTCTTTTAAAATTTTAAAAAACCCCCAGATAGAGTTTAAGATTGGGTTAATGAAAAGTATTCTCTCCAGATAGAGGACATTTCGCCAGAAAGAAAAAAAGTACCCCTTCTCTCCAGATAGATTTAAAAGGTTTTTTTAATGAAAAAAAATTTTTTTAGATTTTAATTTTAAAGCGGTCAGAAAAAATAAAATTTTCTTTTCCTGTAGGTTTTTTTTTTCCCAGATTCGCCAGTTTTGAATTAATAAAAATACTTTCCGATAGAGTTTTTGATTTGCCCGTTAATGATAAAACTTCCTCGATAGAGTTTCAGAGTTCGCCGTTAAATTAATCTTCCAATAGAGTTTACGATTCGAGTTTAAAGATAAAATACTTCTCCCGATAGAGTTTACAGATTTGCCGTTAAAAATAATCTCTCCAATGAGTTTTTAAGGTTTCCAGTTTTGAAAAGATTTCCCTCCGATAGAGTTTTCGATTTGCCAGTTAATGATAAATTCTCTCCCGATAAGTTTTACAGGTTCTGCCAGTTAATGAAAAGTACTTCTCAGATAGAGTTTTAAAAGTTTTTGCCTTTATGTAAAACTTACCCCGATAGAGTTTTAAAATTTTTTTCCTTAATGATAATACTTCCAGAAGATTTTTCGGTTTGCCCGTTAATGATAAAAATAAAATTTTTCTCCAGAAATTTAGAGTTTTTAAGGAGTTTTTTTGATTTTAATTTTTAAAAAAAGTATTCACTCCCGAAGAAAGGTTTAAGAGTTTCTGGCAGGTTTTAAAAAGATAAAGTTTTTCTCCAGAAGATTTACAGAGTCTGCCATTATTTTTAAAGTCTTCTCCAGATAGAGTTTACAGAGTTCGCTTAATGATAAAGTACTTTTCCCCCGAAGATTTACGGTTCTGAGTTAAAGATAAAGTATCTAGATAGGTTTTTCAGATTTGCATTAATGATAAAATATTCTCTCCAATAGGTTTTCAGAGTTCTGCCAGTTAATGATAAAGTACTTCTTTTAATGATTTTTAGAGTTCTGCCGTTAAAGATAAAATATTTCTCCAAAAGAATTTTAAAATTTTTCTGCCAGTTTAAAGATAAAGTACTTTCTCCAGATGAGTTTTTCAGAGTTCTGCAGTTAATGATAAAAATATCTCCAGATAGATTTTCAGAGTTCTGCGTTAATGATAAAGTCCTCTCCAATAAAAAAGAGTTTAGATTTTTTGATTATAAAGTACTTTTTTCTCCGATAGATTTACAGGTTTGCAGTTAAGTAAAGTATTCTCTCCCGATAGAGTTTACGATTTTTTCCGTTAAAGAAAAGTCTTCTTCCCGTAGAGACGGGGTTCCTTTTTTTTATAAAAGTATTCTTCAGTAAGTTTAAGATTTGCCCATTAATGATAAAATATTTCTCAAAATTTTGAGTTTTCAGAGTTCTGCATTAATGATAAATATTCTCCCGATGAGTTTACGATTTCGCAGTAAAGATTAAAATTTTCTTCCAAAGAGTTTACAGAGTTCTGCAGTTAAAGAAAAGACTTCCTCCCGATAGATTTACAGGTTTTTGCCAAATTAAAGAAAAGTAAATTTTCCCGAAAAGGGGTTTAAAGTTCCCAAATAAAAGACCTCGAAATTTTTGATTTTCAGAGTTTGCCAGTTAATGATAAAGTATTTTAGATAAGGTTTTAAGAGTTCGCCAGTTAATGTAAAATACTCTTCCCAATAAGTTTCAGAGTTTGATTTAAAGATTTAAGTTCTTCTTCCTGTAGAGTTTCAGAGTTTGCCCGTTAAGATAAATATTTTCCCAAAAAGAGTTTACAGAGTTTTGCCGTTAAAAATAAAATACTTCTCCCAAAAGAGTTTACAGAGTTTTTTTGCCAGTTTAAAGAAAAGTACTTCTCCCAATAGAGTTTTCAGGTTCTGCCAGTTAAGATAAAGTATTCTAGTTAGATAAGGGTTTAAAAAGGGTTTCCATTAATGATAAAGTACTTCCCTCCAGATAGGTTTTTCAGAGTTTGCCAGTTAATAAAAGTTTTTCTCCAATTGGTTTCAAGGTTTTGCCCTTAATGAAAAAAAGACTTCTCCCAGAAGAGTTTACAGATTGATAATTAAATTTCCTCAGATAGAGTTTACAGATTTGCCCGTTTTTGATAAAGTACTTCTTCCAGATAATTTACGAGTTTGCATTAAAGTTAAAAATATTCTCAAGAAAGAGTTTTCAGATTTTTCCCTAAGAAAAAATACTCTCTCCCATTTTAGTTTCAGGTTTGCCGTTTAAATTTTATAAAAACTTTTCCCGATAGATTACAGGTTTCCATTAATGATAAAGTATTCTCTAGATAGAGTTTTTCAGGTTCGAGTTAAAGATAAATATTTTTCCAAAAGAGTTACAGAGTTTTTTTGAAATTTAATGAAAAAAAAATTCTAATTAAAATTTGGTTTACAGAGTTTGAGTTAATGAAAAATATTCTTCCGTAGATTTCGGGGGTTTGAAATAATTTTTAAAGACTTCTTCAGATAGAGTTTACAGAGTTCTGCCATTAAAATTAAAAATACTTTCTCCCAAAAGATTTTAAAAGGGTTTTGCCCTTTTTGTAATACTTTTCCTTCCAAAAATTTTTTCGGGTTTCTGCCGTTAATGAAAAATACTTTTCCAAAAAGTTTTTCAGGTTCTGCCAGTTAAGATAAAGTATTTTCCAGTAGAGTTTTTCAGGTTTTTCCTTAAGATAAAATTTTTCCGATAGTTTTCAGGTTTTGCCAGTTTTAAAGATAAAGTCCCTCCAATAGATTTAAGGTTTGCCAGAAAAAATAAGTATTCCCCTTTTTAATAGAGTTTAAGATTCTGGCCATTAAGATTTAAAAAAAATCTAGATAGGTTTCGATTCGATTAATATTTTAAATATTCCTCCCGATAGGTTTTCAGGTTTTTTAAAAGAAAAAGTACTTTTCCCAAAAGGTTTTACAGAGTTCGCCCGTTTGAAAAATTTCTTGATAATATTTTAAAGGGGTTCTCAATAATAAAAAAAGTACTTTTTTCAATAATTTTCAGATTTGCCCGTTAATGTAAATATTTCTCCCGAGAGTTTACAGAGTTCTCCTTTAAAGATAAAGAATTCTTCCCCGATAGAGTTAAGGTTTTGATTAATGATAAGTACTTTTAATAGGTTTTTTGAGTTTGCCAGTTAATTATAAATACTCTCCAATAGAGTTACAGGGGTTTGCATTTAAAATAAAATTTTCTCAGAAGGGTTCGATTTCAATTTAAGATTTTAATTCCCGATAGAGTTTACGAGTTTTGCCCGTTTTAAAGAAAAAGACCCCTTTCCCGATAGAGTTTTTAAGGTTCTGCCCGTTAAAGATAAAGACTTTTAATAAGTTTTAAAAGTTTGCCGTTAATGAAAATCTCTCAATAGAGTTTACGAGTTCTGTTCAATTATATATAATTTTCGATGAGTTTCAGAGTTTGAGTTAAGAAAATACTTTTTCCAGATAGGTTTTCAGGGGTTTTTTGCCTTTAAAGAATAATACTTCTCTCAGATAGAGTTTTCAGATTCTGCAGTTTTAAGATAAATACTTTTCCGATAATTTTTCAGAGTTTGGGGTTTTTTGTAAATTTTTTTCCTTAGAGTTCGAGTTTGCCAAAATTTTTAAAGTTTTAAAGTATTTTGAAAGTTTTACAGAGTTTTTTGGGAGTTAAGATAAATATTTTTCAGATAGAGTTAAAAAGGTTTTTTGCCCCGTTAAATTTTAAAAATTTCTCCGATAAGTTTAGAGTTCTGATTAAAGTAAATATTCTTAGAAGAGTTTAAAATTTTGCCATTAAAGAAAAGTTTTCTAAAAAGTTTAAAAAGTTTGCCCTTTTAATGAAAAAGTATTCAGTAGATTTTCAAATTTGAGTTAAGAAAGTACTCTAGGAAAAAAGTTACAGAGGTTTGAGTTTTAAAAATAAAAATAACTTCTTCCAAAAAGTTTTCGAGTTCCAGTTAATGATAAAGTACGGTACCCAAAAAGAAGACGACCTCAAGGATGCGTTCAAGGTGTTTGACCAGGACAACAACGGTTATATTGATGCGGTGGAACTCCAGACCATTCTTTCTAACATGGGGGAGAACTTACCAATGGATCAGGTGATTAGAGATTTGTAGCTGAACCTTTGTAAACCCGTTCATTGACTAGTATCCTTTAAAATGCCACGTCCTGTATAATTATCTAGTTATATATGCATATTATGGAACCAGCAGGTTTCAACGATCACAATGACCCCATCACTGAACAAATAAACAAGAACAGAAAATGAATAATCCAGATAATTATCAGTATGTTTTTACAATGACCCCATCACTGAACAAATAAACAAGAACAGGAAATTAATAATCCAGATAATTATCAGTATGTTTTTACAATGACCCCATCACTGAACAAATAAACAAGAACAGAAAATGAATAATCCAGATAATAATCAGTATGTTTGGCAGGTAGAGGACATGATCCGTGAAGCTGATCTGAACGGTGATGGTCTGATAGACTACGAAGAGTTCATCAAGATGATGACCTGTAACCCTATCAGTGAGACCGGTGTTTTGTGACGTGTGTGTGACCCTAGCTTTACTGACACTTGAAGCAGTTGCTTTCTTAAGTCCGATCAACAGCAATCTGAATTATTGTACTAGCAGTTACGATCTCGCTGTTGAAGAATTCAGAATCTAAAGGTTATCGGAGGAACCATTTTGAAAAATGAAGCATTATGAAGCTGTCAAATATACATGATGTGGCCAAGTTTACGAACTAAGAAGCAATGAGAACGACTACGAGAAGCAATGAGAATGAAATTGCGGGAATCTGCGTTTACCACCGAATTTGCTAATTTGCTGCTAACTAATTGTAAATGTGACAATATTATTAAGCGGCGCTCAGCCTGTATTCGGAACATTATAGCCTGGGGTCCCCAGGTATTGGTAAGTGACAACACCGTGGTTGCGGCAATGAGAAGCTATGATTAGAGCTTAACGATTAGAAAATTTGTAACGCAGTATTATTGTATTTGAATTGAAGTAACATTATAATTATAATAAATAATTATCATTACATTTAAAAAAGTGGTATTTTTTATAATTCACGTGAATTCGCTAAATCATCATATTCATAATACATGTATGACAATATTGCTCGTAGAATTGCATCATTCTAGAAGCTTTTCTTGCCCCCATTTCAGTTGATCCTTATGTGAAGAAAAATCGGTTATATTTATAAGCAGCCATTATTTTAACAAGAATTGCGCCCGTTGTTTCGTTTTGGCGGACGCTAGATTTCCATTTCACTATAACTATTATTATTAATATAAGCTATAATCAGCTCACCTTATAATAATAATAATATTGAAACGTCAGTACACTACGCGTGCCACGTACAAGTTGGGCTTATCACAAAATACTATACATTACATAATATACATTAAAATACGATCGTGCCGCGCATTCATTGACCACAGACTAGCTATACACCACATCTCCGCAAGCAATCCTCGCGCGCGTGCGCGCGGCAAATTGACATGGTAACGAACGGAAGCAAGCAAGCAAGGAACACGACATATATTTGACCCGCCTACCGCTATTTCCAAAATCCACGTTTTTCTGCAAAAACGTCCATTCGTAATAACCTTGTAGCGCGATGCGTTACTGGCTAGATCGGCGAGATGCGCTACTGTGCCGCGCCGAGCTGCCATGAATTGACATCGTCAATTAATTCGTAACCTTTCACTATTGCCTTTTTACAAAAGGGTGAAAAGGAAAAAATTAATGGCGTACTCTGTTTTCATATTATTTGCAGTTTGGGGTCGTTCACATATTACGTAATCAGCCTCGAGGGGGAGGGGGTTTCCAAATGATAACATTTACACTATGATAGTGTAATTTTGACACAATAGCTATGTATAAAACTGATTACGGAGGGGTGAGGGTGATTACGTATAGGAACCGACCGGATATCCGGCTGAATCCGGATCCGGCCGGATATCCGGCTTTAATATTCGGTTTCGGCTCCGGTTCGGTTTCAAAAAATTTTGCCGGATTTTTGCCGGATATTTCTAAAAAATTTATTTCTAAAATCTTGAAATGCATATTTTCGTTACATTTTAAACTCGAAAAAAAATGTTTTGACTAGGTCAACGCAGTTTACCTTTGCGTGTGTACTTGTACATTACTATACAAGTACACTATGGGGGATGACCCAACTTTGACCCGATCCCAGGAGTTGATTAAAGAGTTCAACTATGATCAACAGGAAGATGTGGAAGGCTGTGTTGCACGCTGGTCCGATCAGTTAGAAAAAGACCTGCATATGGACTACCGTGAAATTGACTACGAAAGTCGTGAAAAGATCAAGACTAAGGATAAACAGACTCTGTCTAGATGGATTGTGGTTGCAGTGGACCTTGTTCGTCGGCAGAGTAGTCAGATGTATCTCTTGAAGGAGATCATCGAGTGCTTCAAGACGGAAGCACTAGCAGACAAAGAAAAGGTGATCAGACTGCAGGGCCAGCTGCTGATGCAGAAGGACGAACAACTACAGTTGCTTAAGACGTCTGTTGAGGAGACAGTCCAAACAACGGTGGAGTCAGGGATTCAGAACTATAGTGCAGCTGTTCAACAGAACAGTGCAAGTGGTACGGTCTGCAACAGTAAAATCCTGAAGAAGGTGATGAAGAGTGTGGCTGCAGAGGATGACAGGAGCAAGAACCTGATCGTGTTTGGGCTGAAAGAAGAGGAGGAAGAACAGCTTCCAGCGCTAGTTACCGCAGTTTTGGAGGAGATCGGGGAGAAACCTCACTTCGAAGCGACTAGAGTCGGTTGGAAGAGGCCAGGTAGTACGGCTATCCGACCAGTCAAGATCACCGTCCCAAGCTCAACAGCGGTTCATCAGATTCTGATGAAAACAGGGAGACTGAGGGAGACGCACAAAGATGTATGGATATGTCCAGACAGATCCAGCGAAGAACGAGCAACAAGGAAGCATCTGGTCACTGACCTGAAGAAGAAGAGGGCGGAACAGACTCATCTCGACCACTACATCCGGTACGGGAAGGTATGTAGCCGTGATAAGAAGTCATCATGAGTTACACTCTCGGACACTGATCAGTATATGAAGGAGTGATGATTATTTTAAGAATTTTCAGACGTTATCTGTATTTAAGAGACAACTATATATTTTGAATATTTTATTATTTGATTGTTTCACACTTTTCATATTTCATAATTTTATTACTAGGTGGAGGTGATGTTATTGAGACTTTGGGCGGCCATAAAACTCCTGTTTTGAAAGTTGTCCTCTGTACTTGTTTCACTGACCCACGCTTTATAGCATTTATACATTTCGGCCCATTTTATATGTTTGTTCGACTTGCTGTACATTTGTATATTTGCTATTTTGTAAAAGTTTCAAATCAAATCGAATGCAAAAAGCCGAAAAAATGTTTTCGGATAATAATGAACAGGGTAGCATGAAACGTGGAGAAAAGTGGTTTTGACTTAGAAAATTTTCGGTCCCAGTCATTCTCGAATACGTACCTCTCGTATCGAGAGCTTCCGAGCTCGTGTTGCAAATGGGACGTCTGCCTTCCGAGATCGCATTACCATGGGGAAGCCTCGAGTCCAAAACATATGTAGTATAGAGGAAAACCGGTTCACGTACTGTAGTGCGACACGTACTCTAGTGCGACACGTACCCTAGTGCGAAACCTCCAAGATCGACACTGTCGCAGTAGAGTACGCTACCTGGATCGTAGTGCGACACGTACCCTAGTGCGACAGAGAATTTTCAAGGCCGACACTGTCGCACTACAGTGCGCTACCTGGACTGTAGTGCGACACGAACTAAAGTGCGACAAAACACTTTGCACATTCAATAAAAATTTTACTTTCCATTTTTAATGACAAGAGTGTTTGAGTAATGGGGTTAAATATAAAATCAAAGATTGCAATCACAATATTCAATTCAAAATCATTGTTCCAACACACTTCAACTAATCCATTCTGTCATAATCATCGTAGCTATCACTCACAGCGTTCAAGCGACGGTCGTAATCAGTCCACTTCTTCAGTCGGCGAGGAGGTAGTTGTCTGAGCATCTTCATTCTTCTGGTTGATCTTCCATTGGGTTAGATCCTGCTCCTTCTTCAGGACGTCGATAAATCGCCAGATAGTAGGGTTGGTGCAGCCCATCTTCGAGGGAAGGGTTGCTTTCAGCTGCGTCCAGGTCACAGTAGTGTTGTTCGTCAGACTGAGACGTCCGGAGCAGGTCTTCTCAGTGCATAGCCAGTAGGACTTGTCGTCGCGATTCTTATCCAGGCAGTAGCGGTATCCGTCGTGGATAACGTTTCTTGAACCAGTAGTGTGTCCAGGAATGAAGGTGATTGAAGAAGACACGTTGATGTTGTTCGATGTTTTTGTAGAATCATCGTGACCTTATTTATGGCCCAAGCATATGAACTTGTTATCCCAATCGGAGATATACCTTCATACGATGCGTGAGATAGGAATGTCGGAATGAGGATCATATGCTGCTTAAGAGTAACCCAGTGGATCACACACTGCATACGTGGCTTGAACTGACCCGAAGGAATTATGATCAGTGGATAACTTCGAAACACGTGATGTGAACTGACGAATCGTATTCGCAAGATCACTTCGAAATAAGTGACGTGAACCGACCCGACGAATCACTTATTGGTCCATAAGAAGGATAGGATGTGACCTGAACTTGAAAATAAGTCAGGATATTTTGTCGCACTAGAGTACGCTACCTGGATCGTAGTGCGACACGTACTGTAGTGCGACAGAGGGTGTTTTTTTCGGACTTCGCACTAGAGTACGTGTCGCACTAGAGTACGTGTCGCACTACAGTACGATTACCAGGAAAACCGAACCTTAGACCGAACAGTAGCTCTAGTAGTAGTAGTAGTAATGCTTGTAGGTTTACAACCTACCAGGACGCGCGCCGAGTTGGACTCGTCGACGGTCCTGTATATGGAACAAATATTTTACGAGTATCACCCGTTAATAGTAATGCTCTTTATCACATTTTATTATTATGTCTATGATCCAGTTTTGGCTCCGAGTCAATTATTGTACAGACAGCAGACTGCTGTCTAGTAATTTAAACGATCCAGTGATAAAATATGCCAGCATACTAAAAAGGTACAATTATGCCCTGAATCGGGAACTATTGTGCTTTGATATTCAGACCTGCAGCATGACAAAAAGGGAACAACTGTGTCTCAGACGTGCAATCGCGGGGAGGCCGACATAGGGGACCCCCGATTATCAGGGGTCAGATCATGTCACCAATTAGTGACGTATAATTTGTGATATGATTCATCAGTAGAATTTAATTGACCTAGAAATGGTGGATAAGGGGTTTTCCAAACTCCAGGGGCTCGTGAAGTGTCTTACACAACCTCTCCGATCCCATGATCTGTAGTGCGTGGTGAAGAGCCACACCCTTCTCGAGGTGCCACTGTTAAGCTTAGTAGCCTGTTCTGGGTGATTCCAGTTAAAACAGGTGAACGGTAACAGAACACTGCGGCTCTAGACCAGTACAGGTCGAAAATTATAACCGGGACATCTGTCTCGTTAGGACTGCATGCGGTTCATCGGGTGCGAAGGGCCAGCATCCCTTCCACCTCAAATAACAACGCTACTGAAACAACACACACATCAAATGGACGGAGTGCTACTTCCAATTCAAGGACGGATGGTTCCAGCATGACGGAGGCTGGGCAAAGCCTACGGGACCCCAGTCGCCTGATGAGAAGAGGGGGTACTCGTCATCCGACCAGATTTATTAGTCAACAGATCATCCATGTCGACCCTGCTTCCAACAAATCCAATCCAGTCAATTATTGCAAACAGTTTTTACGTTTTGGAACATGGAACGTTCTATCTCTTGTCAGCTCATCTACACAGCTCTACCAACTTAGTCAAAACATTAATCAGTACAGATTGGATCTTTTGGGGATCACCGAGACTCACATGCCTGGATCTGGCACCACTCTACTGGACAATGGCAGTCTACTCATCCATTCCGGTAGAGTCGACGGGATCAAGAGACAGGGAGTCGGTCTCAGTCTTTCAAAACGAATCAGAAACTCCCTGATATCGTTCACTCCCACATCGGAGTGGGTTTTAACTGCTAGGCTGCATAGTAAGCAAATCAGCATCTCTGTTGTTGTGGCCTATGCTCCAACTGAGGGTGCAGAGGAGAGTGAGAAAGATAAGTTTTATAGGACACTCACAGATACATTTGATGGGCTACCTCGTCACGATATCAAGTTACTGCTCGGCGATTTTAATGCAAAAGTAACATCAGGCAAATATGGAAGTGAAGCGGTCATCGGTGGGGAATCACTCCATAGCTCATCAAATGACAACGGGACAAGACTTGTGGATTTCTGTGCGACGAACCAGCTTGTCATCGGGGGAACTCTCTTCGAGCACAAGAACATTCACAAAGGAACATGGCGGTCCCCCAACGGGCTCACCGTCAATCAGATAGATCATATCTGCATTGGAAAGCGGTTTCGTCAGTCACTTTTTGATGTTAGGGTATGTCGCGGGGCAGACATCGGCTCCGATCATTATCTGGTTCTAGGACTGCTGAAAATCAAACTTCAGTCAGTGACTAAG
Source organism: Bolinopsis microptera (assembly GCF_026151205.1). Lineage (NCBI taxonomy): Eukaryota > Metazoa > Ctenophora > Tentaculata > Lobata > Bolinopsidae > Bolinopsis > Bolinopsis microptera. Next base: position 1,051,624 of record NC_087077.1, read on the forward strand.
ATCAACGCCAACAGGCCCAATGTGCCTGCCATTGAGCGCCTGAGGGATAGTAATACGGTTACAGAGTACAATGTGGCTCTTCAAAACCGATTTGCAAGTCTGGATAGTGAGGTCGACCTCGAGGATATGTGGCGTAATCTCAGTCAGACCGTCACTGATGTCTCACTGGAGGTACTAGGCAAAAGACCCCGGAAGGCAAAGGAGCAACACCTGTCACGGAAGACCAAGGATTTATTGATTCAGCGGGCACAGTTTAAGCGCAAAGACCCAAACTCGGACGCTAACAGGTCAGAGTATTCTAAACTTAATAAGTTAGTCAAGAAAAGCAGCAAGCTAGACGACAATAACTGGGCAGTTAGAGTAGCTACTGATCTTGAGGAAGCAGCGAGCAAAGGTCAGCAGCGTGAAGTATGGGCAAAGATCAAGAAGATCTCTGGTAAGAACAAGAAGCCTCAAGCATCTTGTGTCCGGGACAAGAACGGTAGGAAGATCGCGGATCCCCAACAGCAGAGGGATAGGTGGAAGGAGCACTTTACTGAACTTCTGAACCCTCCATTATCAAGTGTTGACCTTGCCGACCTTGATACAGTACCACCCCAACCCCACTTTAACTCTCTCTCTTGTTCGGATGGACCACCCACCAGAGACGAGATTAGTTATTCCCTGACAAAGCTTAAGAACAACAAAAGCCCAGGAGTGGACGGGATAACTAACGAGCAACTGAAGGTGCGAGTGCTCTAGTTGATCAACTAGAGTGTCTATTCAAGAAAGTGTGGGAAGAAGAGACTGTTCCTGAAGATTGGTTAAAGGGTGTGATCATTGTTATTGGGAAGAAAGGAGACACTTCAGTCTGCGGGAACAACAGAGGGATCACCTTAAGGTCTACAGCATCCAAGCTTTTTCAGATGATTCTTCTTAAGCGGTTACATGCTGGTATGGAGTGTCTTCTCAGGGAGAATCAGTGCGGATTTAGACAGAACCGCTCATGTATTGATCAGATTTATTCTCTCCGAACTATTATTCATAACTGTCTTGAGTTTAACATTCATCCTTACATTAATTTTGTCGATTTCAAGGCAGCGTTCGATTCTATCAGAAGGGACTTTATTTGGTGCAGTATGAGACACTATGGGCTGCCTGAAAAATATGTCAGAATATTTCAGTCATTTTTTGGGGGTACCATGAGTGCCGTGAGGGTTAATGGGGAGCTGACAGACTGGTTTGATGTTAACTCAGGCACAGGTCAGGGTGACATTCAAGCACCTCCTGTCTTTAATTTCTGCCTAAATTTTTCTGCATTTCTGGCTGAGACCAACAAGATCATCAGTCAAGGCGCAGTGCTGCAGAAAGAGATGAAGACGGTCGAGGAAAAGGTCATTCTGGACACCGATTATGCTGATGACATGGCTATTATGGACAACTCAGGGGAAGGCCTACAGGAATCAACTGATCTATTAGTTCATTACAGCTCCTACGCTGGGCTCAGAATAAATGCAAAGAAGACCCAATGCATGGCTGTAAGCAAGTGCGCCTCCCAGCGACCGTTCATCAAGGATGATTGTATTGAGCTGTCGGTTGAGGGTGAACCCGTCGAGCAGGTTAGCAACTTTGTCTACCTGGGTGCAACTATCAGTGGGGATGGGACAATCAACAGAGACCTGGATGTCCGTATCTAGAAGGCTAATGGAACCTTTCATCAGCTCTGGAACATTTGGAATAGCAGAACTATAAAGACTCCAACCAAGATCAGGATCTATAGGGCTACTGTCCTCACCATCTTGTTGTATGGAGCTGAAGTCTGGAACACCACCAAAAAGCAGATGAAACGCTTCGAGGTTTCCCATCAAACCTCCTTGAGAAGGATCCTTAGGATTAAATGGTTCTTTCATGTGACCAACGACGAAGTTCTTAGGAGGGCTGGCATCAAGTCTGTTGAGACTTTCATCAGTGCTGCCAGGCTACGTTGGTATGGACATGTAGTTAGAATGCCAGACTCTAGACTACCGAGGTTTCTGTTGAACTGGAAGCCAAATTATGGAAAGAGGTCAAGGGGCAGACCCCGTAAGAACTGGAAGTCCTGCGTACTCGAAGATGCTGCTAAGTTTACAGGTGTTGAAAACATCGACAACAACACAACAGAAGCTTTGGCTTCCAACCGAGTACAGTGGAGACATATGTTACGCCGCCAACGCGATGTGTGTGATGCAGGCCACTCCAACGACTAGGAGGAGACCTTACCATGAAGGTCTCCTCCTAGAAGAAATGTGCTAGATATAGGGTAGAGTTCACATGTCAATTCTGTACATCATAGCTGTACATTAAGAAGTAAACATGATCTTTAAGATTTGTCTGCTCGACTCGTAGATCACATAAGGGGCGGGAACTCTTGCTGATGGGGGTGGTTCTCCCATAAACATGCCTACCTTCTCCAAATTCAACTCTGGTCGGACAGGATCTCAAAAGCTACTTGACTCTGATGGATACATCTACTTTCGGAAGAAGGACAAGGATTCAGCCCGCCTCACAGATGCCTGGCAGTGCTGCAAACACAAACTTCCTACGAAGTGTCCCTGTCTGTGCTATCTCTCCCTCTCAGACAATTCTCTCAATTCTCTCTGCTGTAGCGACCGATTTCATTCTCGGTATCATTTTGCTTTTGAGAACCGTTATTTCAACTGATATCATTTCCTTTTGTTTGCTAAAGGGAGACACTGGCAATGGTCCACTCGACCACTCTACGGCTACCCAATTATGGGGTTTGGTAAAATATATAATAATAATTAATAAGCTACAACATGCAAGCTTAATTACTCATAATTAATGCACGTGCGACGAGCGGGCTACGGACAAGACTTTAAATTGCTTATTACTTTATTATTATAGTCATAGAGAGATAAAAACAATGCATGTGCAAAGCGAGCATGTGTTGCAGACCTCTACGATCTGGAAGGGTCAATCAACAGTTATCACTGTAATCACTGCCTAGTGCCTAGCTCAAGCTGTGGTGCGTGGCCAGCTGTTCTTAACTCTTTAAGATCTTAAACCCTTGGTAAATTCATTCGCCAAATATAAATTATTTGTAGGCCGTGAATTATTGGGAAAAGCGAGCGAGCGATGTTAGTCCGTTAATTAACAAAATCAGTGATTATACTTATAAATATCTTAAGCAATAATCTCAATAAATCTGTGTGTGTGTGTGGGAAATTTAAAATTAAATTCTACTGATGGATCACATAACTAATTATACGTCACTAATTGGTGACATGATCTGATCACCGAGGGACCCCTAATAATTGGGGGTCCCCTAAGTCGTGCAGCCCAATTGCGCTCATGAGGTAGGATATGCCAGTTGCATATCATTTCTGATAATAACTTGTTTAGTCTGATCTTGTTACTTTTTGTTTACTCTGGTAGTGGTTACAACGTACTGCTTGCAGCTTGTTGATTTGATATTTTACCTATGTGAATGTCTACTGCTAGGCCTAAACAGGAAACATCATCATTCATCGGTGTGGTTGTATTAATTTGCCCTTAGGAATGCGGAACTTATCGTGTTATTTAAATTACAAACTATGGCTTAGTAGGATTAATATCATAGTTGATTATAATGACAAAAGCCCAATAATAAGGATAAATTAAAATTTTCCGGCAAGATCCGGCACATTGCGGCAAGTTTCGGCAACCTTATATTTGCCCTTCCTAACAACCGGTTCCGGTCCGGCAAAATCCGGCTAACCGGATAATAGATTGATATCCGGCAAAATCTGGTCCGGCAGCCAAAAGTCCATTCCGGTCGGTTCCTAACCGGGTACATTAGGAAAATCTTCTAGTTGACCTCGTAAACGATTTAGAATTAGTGTCCTGGAAAACGATTGGCTGGCTGGCTAACACTTTGTTTCAGTCACGTGATAACTTTGAGAACTATTACCAACGACGCAGCGAGCAGGATGATGCCATTAGACAAACTGGTCGCTCTGTTTTGTGATAGAATTAGAAAGTTCTAGAAGCTTTACCGATCATTGAGTATGGTTTTTATGAGCTTTCAGCCTTCGACTCTTCAGCAAGCCCAGTCAAAACATTCGTAATAAAATGTGTTTTCTCCTGTGTTTTCTCCTTTTCCCCACCACCTCGCTGCAAAATGCAAAAAATAAAATACATCAAATTAAGTATTATTCCGTCAAGAGCCACGTTGCAAAATCACGGACTGAACAGTCTTAAAGATTTTACAACTTCGTAATATTTATCTACCGACGTGCGGTCCATGCACGGTCGCATAAATTAACACTTTGCTTTAACACTCTTGTTTCACGTGATCTCTTCGAGAACTGATACCTAAGACGCAGCGAGCAGGACGGTCATTAGGTTGAACTTGATGGTCGCTCTTGGAGCCCAAACCAATGATGGTATGGTAGGCTCTGGGGTAGACTTTTGTGGGGTTAGGATTAGACTCTGTCACTATAGGGACCCTAACCCTAACCTAACCTTGAACTTTGAAGTCTACCTTAAATTTTACACTTAATGGCCAGTCTTCTTAGGCACTACTACACATTCATACTCTTAACTTTATTAAATACTTTTCAAATTTTACAGAGTACAGCAATAAATGAATATAAAATAGAATCGTTCAAAATATCGCCCCCATCTGTAAAATATGATGGGCACCCAAACACGGTAAACACATAGTGAACTATGTCCGCAATTACTTGGGCCCAATAAAATCTTGAATAATTTCTACTTACTTATCATTCGTTCGCCCCTTGAAGTTGAACATACTCGTTCTCATCGTGGTATTTTTTCCGTTCACCCTTTTGAAAAAAGGCAATAGTGAAAGGTTACGAATGGACGATTTTGCAGAAAAACGTGGATTTTGGAGATGGCAGTAGGCGGGTCTGAATATGGCGTCATTCCGTATGTAACCATGACAACTAGCGCGCAGTGACGCGCGCGAGTATTGCTTGCGGAGATGTGATGTATATAGCTAGCATGTCAATGAATGCGCGGCGCGAGAGAATTTTAATGTATACTATGCATTTAATGTATTATAGCATTAGGTAATAAGCCCAATTTGTACGTGGCATGCGTAGTTATAGTATAGTGTACTGATGTGTGTCAATATTATTATTATGAAGTGAGCTGATTGGAGCCTATATTTATAGTATTAGTTATAGTGAACGGAAATTTAGCGTCCGCCAAAACGAAACAACGGGCGCAATTCTTGTTGGTTTTCAAAGTAGCGGGCCGAGATGACACCACTTTTTCATTTATAACAAACATTTCGGACAAATGATTAAATAGATTTTTTACACGATTTTTACGTTAAAACTTTTGTAATGTTTAATACTAATAGGGATCATCACCGAGTACAACTTATTATTTTACATTGGTTTTGTTGAGCACAACTTGTCAAAATTTATCATTTTATATCGATCAGAAATGTTCTTTTACATGATCCTGTTTGGGATTGTGATGAATCTCTCCGAAGCCGAGGGTAAATATATTTACGGCATAAATGTCGAATTTTGAAATGAATCAATAAAAGTTGTTATGCATAATTCAGGTCTGCATGATAGTATCTAAAATTGACTACATGAAATTTGTGAGACATTATCAAAGAAATTGCGAAGTGAAAGATTTTGATCAATAAAACCATAGCAATAACTCTAATTTGAGGACTAAACATTACACAATTAAGCTGACAGACGTTGATCTCGTTCAATCTGGAAGACCAGTCTTACGTATAAGTTGATCCATCTCACGAAAACTTTGTGCTGTAATCTATCAGATTTGCACTACACAAAAACAGGAGAGCGGTAAATGTGGAATCCGTTAATCTGGAGACAGAAGTTCATTTACTAGTGACTCTGAACAGAATCGACAGTTTCTGTGAAATAAGGAGTTGGACTTCAGTCATCCTAAAAGAGGGATTTTTTACGCCATGTAGATGTGTAAATAGATCATAACACAAATCTGTACACCTTTCTGACTTAGAAGGTAGGAATTATCAAATTATCTCAAGATATACGTAAACTCCTAAATTTGAAGGCTTTAAGCGAAATTAAATTATTGTCATTTATATGTTAATATATGTTATTTATTTTAGGTAGTTAAATCATCTTGCATGTACTCATAGCTTTAATAATAGTTAACATACATTACATTCTACATCTTTAAAAAGTTCAAAAAAGATTATTAATTTATTCATTATATTATTACGGGAAACATCGTGCCAGCTAGCTTTGTTCAACATTACCACGAACAAATATTCTGATTGCCATCTTACTATATTAATATATAGTATATATAAAGTGAGACGATATGGATGGATGTGTTTATCCGTACCATTTTACTGACACCACGGTATCAACTTTAACGCAACTTTCCGCAAAAACCGTAAAAGATATACATTAGGTATCCGTATACAAATGAAACTTTTTTGACTGGGTCAAATGCTTTAATGGCCTCCAAATCAGCATAAAAAATACATATGAATTGTGAAAGAGGATTGACACCAAACACTGACAAAACTGCCTGTGGCCGTGGTAACTCATGCAAAATAACTTTGAAGCTTATATTATTGTTATGTTTTAAATTTGAAGAATTAGTTGGATCGACTGGATAACAGACAACACAGTAAACGCATCTGTAATTACTATGGAAACGCATGTTCTTTATGTGGGAAATTAATCAAATACGGTTAGTTTCCCATATTCGCGCTCGACGATTAAATGTTCTACAAACGCGTGCCTCATGTCGTTGTGAAAACTGATTTCAGGGAAGCCGTTTTTGTCAGGAAAAGGCTCGAGAAATTATAATTTTCCTCAACCTAGATATCTGTAAAACGCTGCCTTATCCGCACAGCGAATATCAATAAGTTCCTGCATCTCGCTCATCATAGGTGGAGCAATGGGTCACGCGGAAGATTTATGACGTCAATAAACGTACCTAGGTATCTTTATTACTTTTAAGTTTTATACAGTAAAAGTGAAAACGCGCTGCAGCTGAGTGGACATGGTTTTAAGATAGCTGTTAGGGCAGAACCATGACATAAAGTTTTGATGTATAACTATAAAAATGGGTAAAGTAGATTTACAGATGATTATATTTTTAATTCGATAATTCTCACTGGACATTGCGTGATTAAAATGAAATTGTGTGCTTGTGCAAAACTATATAGTCCGAACAAGTTCATAATCATTGTTTCAGGTGGGAGGAATTACAAATGAAGACAGCCAAAATAAAAAATGAGATTATACTGAATGGAGGATCAGGTCAAGTGAAGGCATGAAGCTCTCAACTTGGTAACTTAACACTTGCAATACTGTCAATTGTTAAATTGTTTAGCTCAAGATTTATCGATCGGTATGTTAATTTTAAATTTGGTGACTTCAACAAAACAAATATAATTTAGGAGCGCTAAACGAACAAAGCTTGCAGTCTTCATGATGGCCGCTGCTGGAAGTTATCAGATAATTGGCTGACTGACAGATCAGCGAGTATAAGCTTTGCTACTTGGTAAGTTTACTGATTCTAATATTTTAAATCCACGGAGTGGCGTAACGTTACCGTTTGTTGCCCCCTCCCCCCGGTCAAATATGTTCGCCCTCCAAAATTCATAATTTCTTATAAGAGCGAAAAAATGTCAGGCCTGCCATTAAATTAATGATTAATTTGTTATCCCAAAAACATTGTTGTGCTGACCGTACGCTTAGTTACACAATTTCTCGACTGATCGGACGATTTTTCGTTTTTTTTAAACAAAAGTGAACGCCTTCACTGGTCCATGGCAGTGTGCATATAAAGGCGCTCGTTCTTGTGCTGATATTGTTTGGTGTCAGCGAGTTCTACTGTCAGTTGTCCAAAGGAAGAAATGGGAGTATCATCGCATGGGCATTGATATGTCTAGTGCGTTTGACACGATCAAACGCACTACGATTCTTGAATTTCTGAAACTGTGTGGCTGTACTGAGGATGAGCTGAGGATTGTCCGGTTGTTGTTGTCCAACACAGGGCTACGGGTGAAGGTCAATGGAGTTCTTTCAGCTGAGTTTTTAAGTCTCCTTGGAGCTTTCCAAGGTGACTGTCTATCCGGCTGTCTGTTCACCCTTGTCTTGGCTGGTGCTTTGAATGAACTTAGATGGACTATAACAATCAGTTTAGATAGGCCGATCCCCCCGATTACTATTGCTGGCCTTCCACTTGACACTGAATATGCTGATGATGTTGACTTCAATGATGAAGAGGAAGACAACTTGAGAGCTATTTTGCCCCAGGCAACAGCTATACTCGAGAAATGGAACCTCTTTGTCAATGAAGACAAAACGGACTTCACTCATGTTTATTTAGCTAGTACGGGTGAAGTCGACAGTGATGGAAAATTAGTGTCGGGGAATGAAGCATGGAGGAAAAGTATCACTCTAGGGTCCGTCTTGTGTAGCAAAGCTGATATTCAGCGTCGCATAAACCTGGAATATGCTGCCTTTAACAATTACAAGAAGGCCTGGGCCCTGGAGTGATAAACTGCCCCTAAACAAACGTCTAATACTGTATAATGCTTTAGTCGTATCGGTTCTTATGTACAACTCATCCTGTTGGGCCGTCCCCAAAATATTCCTTGAAAAACTAGATGTTGTTCACCGCAGACATCTTCGCACTATTTTGAATATAAAGTACCCAGGAGTCATCTCCAACAAAAACTTGTATAAACGCTGCAATGCTGAACCATTGTCAGACAAAGTGGCCCGTAGTCGGTGGAGAATGTTAGGACATGTTTTGCGGGGTCCTATTGACGGACCAGCGTTTTCTTCCCTCATTTTTGCCATCAATACACTGGACTTACCAGGGAGAAGAGGAAGACCCCAAAGCAATCTATTCTCGCTGATTTATGTAAAAGAAATCTTTATTTGAATAATATCTTTGACCTGCATTATCTCCGTAATTTGAGTTATGACAAGAGATATTGGCGGAAATTGCAATGAAGTTTTTAATATTTAGTTTTTGTTTTAGGGAAAGATTAGACTTGGGCGTTGTTTTTTAACTATCCCTTGTTTAGAACTTTGATTTAATAATTTAAACAAAAGGAAAATGGCGTCCTCCTTTGATGAGTGATGACGCTTATTTGGTACATACGAGTAAGTTTGATTATGAACCATATTTTCAGTAAAATATATCAAAGTACGACCTGGAGATACGTTAATACGAACACTAAATTTCCAGTTCAACGTGTAGAGGAGATAACCATCACCTGCGAGTTGGCCCTATCAACATTAACAAGGGAGTTGACCCTAGGGATTCAAAACTGCAACTTTTTAAAACGGTTTCATGTAGTAATGTAGTACCGACAAGTAAAATATCACAACTGACTGGTAAAGGCGAAACTAGAAAGTTAAAATTTAACTTAAATGATATAACCCTAACCATGAAGACCATTTGCATCCCAGAAAATTAAGACATCAGAGCAAAATGCTTGCCACTGAATGACTGAACCGGCCCCACACAGACCACGGCATACTTGACCATGATTTACGAATTGTATGTTAGTAATTAGTGTAACCTAAGCTGTCACTGACGTGCGCTCTGAGCTGCTTCGCAACTCATCGACGAGTTTAATGTTGCGCCAACGCGAATACCAACTGTGTATTAACTTTGTACCAACCGTGAACTGTTCGCCAACAACGTGCCAACCGTGTGCCAACCTTGTGCCAATTTTGTATCAATCGCGTGTGCCAACTTTTTATCAACCACGTGCCAACTGCGTGCCAACTTTGTGCTAACCGTGTGTCAAACTTATGCCAACCGTGCGTCAAAATTATGCCAACCGTGCGTCCATCAAGCTTCCAAATATAATGATACAGATATCTTAATTTTCTTTAAAAGGCAAGTTATGGAACGTAGGTTTAAAAGATGGTGGTTAACGAACAGCTATATAGTCGGTCATGAAGTTTCATGGTGGAAGATCATAGTGAGAGGAATTCCTAATCCTATCGAGGATCACCCACAGTTATAGTAAGTGAAGTCATGACTGCACAAAAATGTAGTAACCAAGCTTTTGATTATATCTGGTTGACAGAATTTACTAGTAGCTCGGTTTTATCTATATGCTCAACACACAGATGATATGATATATCGCAAAAAGGTAATTTAGATGTAGAATAGCAACGTGTATTACGAAATTTAAAACTGGGGTTTCAGGTGGAGTATACTGAACATGAAAAAAGATTCCATCTAGACGAACTGACGAACAGATTGTGATTAATGATGAACCACCCCCTCGATCAGCTCCACAATTTGGTATCGATAACTGTTTTACTTTATTTCCTTAATAAATAAAGCAATGAATCATTTTTAACCATTGATTTCCGTGTTGTTAAAAACGGTCCGCGCATCTTTTAGCTCAACGTTTCTGTGCTACAGTTGTATTTTAGGTCAAACGCAGTATTGTAGTCAGAGCCCACTATATCAAGACGGACGAATGCCCAGACTTTACCTGACGGATCTTAAATAAGCTTTTATATGGTAAGCCTTTAACTAGCTAACAATAATGAAATACTAATTCAGTTTATATAAGTATAATTATTGTTTTTATCAATTTTTTTGTTTGACTTTGATTTTGGTACTTTTTCACAGTTGCTTGCAGATTATTAAACCTGTGAAAAACTACCTGTCAGGCGCGAAACTTATTAATTAGTGATGAATATATTTTCTTTAATATGATGCAAAATACTGTTATTTTTTAACACTTATAATGCGAAATATCAAAGCTTATGCTTGTCAAGCATAAGTTTAAGTGGACTCCAAACGTGGCATGGTATAGTGGTATGTTCTAATTGACTAATATTATAGTGAACGTAATTAGTGATAGATTGTTGAAGCAATATTTTATCATTTCCATCAATATGAAGTAACTAACTTTTCCCAAAAATTGCTTTATCGTTTGAATCTGTAATTTAAGCCCTCATTCCAGTTAAGCTTATCGAATGTAACTGTTAGTATAAGCCAATTTAACTTTAGCCATTAGCAGCGAGTAAAAATCAATGTTTAAACTGACAGCTGTCTCTCAGGATAACTATAATTGACGCAATCATGGAGAGAGCTTCTGATTAACCAACTGATAAGCACTGATGTTCCACGCCACACGGAATGATTATCCTACAATTAACAACAAACTAATGCACAAAGTAAGTTCATCATCAGAAAAATTGTTTTCTTTACTTCTTGAGGTCGTCCCGGAATATTATCTCAATTCACTGATTAACTTTCACAATAACTTATCAGCGTTACAAGCTTTAAATTTAATGTACGGTTCACACAGTCTACTACTGATACACGTAAACCATCCTAAGTACCCGCTGGAGAAGAAATCCATCTTGACATGACGAAATAAACGTAAGTCAACGAAATATGTTGAACAAGGGATAATGATTTTACGCAGTATCTCGTATTCCATCTTTTTCTGCGATACCTGCAAGCAAAACTTTATAAGTGGATTTATTATTTTGCTTTCCTGCGTACTTCTTTGGTTTCAACCGCTTCCTCGCATGCATACGTAAACACAATTTTCACGGTTTCAACATCTCAGGATTTAAGGTCAACTCCGGTAGAGACATGGGTGAGAATTCTTGGAGATTACAAGAAACTCTTGTTTTAAAGTGGATCAGCTTCTCCTGATCGACGACAAAAAGCCTACCTAGGACCTACAAGTTGACGGTAAGATAAACAGGGATTTAGTTTTACATTTGGTTTGGTACCACTAGTTTCGGGATAGCCTGTAGAAGACAACGCCCGATACTAATGCTTCTTCAGACCTACACAATTGCAACAAATTCAACGTAATAGTAAGCTTTATAAATTCGCAATTTAACGTTAACCAAGGATGAAGGATACCTTAAATCGAGATTCCAGGGATTTTGCCCCATTAAATAAAAAGGCGAACGATATTGTAAATCTTTGGAGCCACCAGAGTTGTTGATATATTAGTGAAATACTCCACAGAAATCGAATGACTTATAAAATACATTTAATCGTACCCACTAAATGCAATATGAGCTATGATAAATCTTGCAAACTAGCATTCTTGCTTCGCAAGATTGTTGCTTTGTTAATTCGCAGAGCATGAACGATCTGGAAGGGTTGACATCGTCAATCAAATTCAATGATAAATCACATTTCTTGCGCAGCGTGTTCCGATTATTGAGGAAAAGAAGAGGTAGATGGTAATCCAGGTAGGCCAGTTCACATTAGCAGTAGCACTATTGACGGTACAGACTCAGATGTCTGAGAGATTTTATTTATTACCTTTTATGCGATTATCTTAACCCCACTGATTCATCATTGAAATCAATAAAATGATAATAGTAGTACAGCAGGCTATCGGTTCGATCTAAAATGTGCCTTTGGTGCAGTTTCTGTTAAAATCTATAAGGATGTACTGTAAGTGTAATTAATTATGAAACTCTAATATCCTGTGGTTAATGTTTTTCAGTTTCAGCCCTTTTATTTATTTCGATTTATTAATTCCTGATTACTAAAATTTGCCGAGATTTACAGAACTCCAACTACAAATATTGGTGATTTTAGTATTCTTGAAAACAAAAATTCAGTCTTGAAAAAAATGTAAGTGAACAATTTTCGAAGTTTTTCTAAAAAAATACTTTTCGCCGTGTTTTAAGCTATTCCATTTTGGGCCAATAAAAAAATGAGCTAATTAGCTAATTGATAATTATCCAAATAACTTATTATCTGATGTAAAAATTGTCTGTACAAACATTTTTTTTCATGATAATACTATTACAGATTAATAGAGGGTTTTCATATTATGAAAACCCTCGATTAAGCTGCAACCTTTTATGATGTTCACAATACAACTAAAGTTATTCGACTTAATATTTTATATATATATATTAATACTTTTCTCCGTGCTTCAAGCTATTCCATTTTGTGAAAGGACACCTAACGGGACTCAAAAACGTCAAAAATCGTTTGTAAGCTATAATTGTGTGTCGGCAGATCAATTTTTTCAGACGGATTTGTCTGTACAACATTATCAATGTCAATTGTCATATGGCCATGGGTTGCCGTTGTGGGTGATACAATAAAGAATGCCAATATTTGAAGAGCCGATAAAATTGCTCAATTATCAAATTTCTACTCATCACAACTAACAATATGCAATATTATATATAACAACATTATATTGTAACCCAAACTTTAAAAGACTTTTTTTTTCTTTTCATAATAATTTGTTAAAAGCATATTTGAAAATTTCTTTCTAAATAAATAAACTTCACTTAAAAACTATTCATACTGCCTAAAAATTGAAAGTTATACGAAATATAATATTGATAACGTTACAAAAATCGTAAAACAATCACGTAACAGAGGTGTTTCGTACTCTACAAACAGCTGTACTCTAAAGTCTAAAAACATCAATAGTCTACAAACATTAACACTGTTTCGCAGCAACTCTAGATAATCAAGTTCAGCACACACAGGAAACTAGCAAGAACAATTCCGCTGGCTTTGCAGTTCAAAGCGTGAGAGTAATGCCCCATATCTCCCCCCTCGTTACCTGCAGTGTCTTTATCCTCTTGTGGCGTCTTCCTGTAACCGTTGATTGCATCGTTGTTAGCATTGCTGTAACCACGTATAACTATACCTGCGACTTCTGGATTATCGACGAAGTATTCAGACCAATCATCATCGGCACACGTATCATCTGACATCAGAAAGTCCAGAACTTCGACATCATTACAATGCATTATTATCCTTGGTCCTCCGACAGCTATGTAGGCAATGGTCCACACCTTTTCATCTTCATTTGGTAGATTGGTAAACTCAAAAAATTTTGAGTCTGTGCACGGACCTAAACTCCACGCAATGACTTCACCAAAATCAATCATAAAATACCGAACATAGTCAGGATCATCCATATCGTCAAAGAATTCGACCCCAATCGAAGTTCTTTCGCCTACTTTACTGTCGGTCTTAATCTGTATGGATACTGATTCCTTAACATCCAAGACAGGCGATTTTTGAGTGTTACTGAAATCTGATTCGACCATTTCTTCCCACGAGTTTGCTTTGTTGAGTGATAAGGAAACTATTAGCATTACTGCTAATAAATGGACCATCTCGCTTATCCTTTTCTCCTAGAAAATGAATATGTTTTAAATTTTCAATTAAAATGATATAGTTGTACTGCAATTAAAATATTTAGAAAAATTTGTAATATTAGGTAAAAAACAGTACGTGTCATCCATCGCGTCGGGCAAACTAATAGTAATACTAATAGCCATAGTTGGTTCGTGCGCACTTCGCACTCTTTAAAAACACAACGCACGAAACGATCTAAATTCACACACTTTTTAGTACCTTTAGGGACTTTTTACTAAAAAACGCATATACAGTAAAACCCCAATTTACTGCGCCCCGATTCACCACAAACCCCGATATACCGCGGCCATCTCCTTTCCCCCAAATAGGGCTTAACAAGTATAATGTAAACAAACAAAACCCCGATTTACTGCGAAACCGCGGCCCCGATTTACCGCGGATGTTTCCTTCCCCCAAACTCTGCGGTAAATGATCAGGGTTTTACGGTATAAGTACACACACCATCGGACACTTTCACGTCATTTCAATCATTATCTATATCAGCAAATTATTTTTTCGATTTGTTAGTCACTAATTAGCTAATTATCCAATTCGATGATGATTTAACAAGAAAATTGTCACAGAGTCACAGAGATAACATAATCAACAAAAAAATCCTATCTTATATAACTGGATCCTTCTGTTACCTTTACAGTCGGAGATATTTCAAAACTAGGGGCTATCTTACTTATAGTTATTCCTAAGCAAAAGGTAGTGCATATTCATTTTAAAATTTTGGTATTCAAAATAATGATAATATCGAAATACCAAAATACCAAAATTTTCCAACTTTTTATCATTATGAATACGACTTAATACATATTTTGTGATTAGCATGAGTATTGATTAAAATCTAATTTGTATTTTAAAATTCGATTGATTATCATACTACTTTACTACTGATTATCTTACTGTATATATAAAGCGAGAAGATATACACTTTATACAGTACTAGAAAACCCGCGTGGTCACAGGGAGGAAGCTAATAGTATTTTTTGTTAGTAAGTTTAAATCGCGTCAAAAAATATTCTACACAAGTACACAACTGAAGATACAGCCAATTATGTTGCTCGTTCTAAACACAGCGTAATATCAACAAAACCGATCAAAATGACGTTAAAACAATCATTGCACGTGCACGTACACGTGCACGTGCGACTCATTCGTACTTCTCATCTTAGGTAATAACATTAACCCTCGCTACCATGGTTACTACACAAGTTCATATTTTTCGTCTGATTTGCAAAGAGAATTCTCTGAATTATAATATGAAGTCTTTTTTTTTATTAAATACTTTTCAAATTTTACAGAGTACAGCAATAGATGAATATAAAATAGAATCGTTCAAAATATCGCCCCCATCTGTAAAATATGATGGGCACCCAAACACGGTAAACACATAGTGAACTATGTCCGCAGTAACTTGGACCCATTACATCGAATTAATCTAAATCCAAAAATTTATGAAAAACTATTTAAGAACAAACAAATCCATGGTGAATAACTGTGGATATAGAGTCAAAATTGGTATTTCAATACGTCAAATTCCAGATACATTAGATACAGGTCTGAAATGGTCATTAATGTGTGAGAAGGTGTGCGGGTGAAGTGTGATATGATGTTGAAAGTATAGGAAGGTAGATAAAAAAATTAATAAAACAAAAATAATAATAATATGGGGAGCAAAGAGACTAGGCTAGACTGTTGTTTCACTATCCAATAAACATTTCCATAGATGCTTAGTGACCTCAGCTTTGAAAAGACTAGTAGACACAATCTGTCTTACCTGTAAAGGGAGTCCATTCCACAGTATATGGGTTCTGTAGAAAAATGATTTTGCCAGTGGGCTATTTGAGGTACATGTGGTGTGTGAATTCTGACTTAACTTAGGTAAAATTGATGACACAATAGACAGACTGTCGAGGTGGCAACGTCTTAGTCGAGAAGTGCCCTGATATAAAGAGAGATAGTGAGGCAGCGATACAGGAATTAAATTGTTAAGAACTTTGTGGAAAAAAATAAGATCATTCAAGTCAAACTTTTGAGACAAAGGGAGAATGTCGACAAGCTTGCACTTTTTGACATATTGCTCAGGTGGATAACTGCGGCCCTCTTCAGACAGAATCCATTTAATAGCTCTCTTTTGGAGACTTTCTAATTTATCACTAAGTGATTTATTACAAGGGCGCCAGATTATGGAACAATTTTCGAATTGGCTACGAACCAGGGAGAGATAAAGCGCCCGGCGACGTTTCTGATCAATGACAATATGGCCATCTCTTCTGACCATACCAAGTTGTTGGCAGGCCTTAGTATAAATTCTGTCGCACTGACTATTCCAACTTAGCTTAGGAGTAACATCGACTCCAAGATCTTTTTCTAACTCTACATACACAAGAGGAGAGCCATCAAGATTATATGCGAATGGAGGAGATAAAGATGGTTTTCCTGAAACAATAAGCACTTTACATTTTGCTGGATGAAATCGCATTTTGTTTCTTAGTGCCCAGTCAGAGAGATAGTCTATATCCATTTGTAAATTAGTATTATCAGAAGATGAATGTATTTTACGCCAGATTTTTGTATCATCGGCATACAAAACAATATCAGTATTATCCGAAAGGCCAAGAGGAATATCATTGATAAACAATACAAAAAGTAAGGGACCAAGAATAGAGCCCTGGGGGACACCAGAATTAACTGAGAGGGTAGATGACATCTCATTACCAATAACCACTCTTTGGTAACGGCCTTGAAGGTAATTGGTAAGAAATTTGAGAAGTGTACCATCAATGTTATATAAGGTCTTTAGCTTATGAAGAAGGATATCATGATTTACAGAATCAAATGCCTTAGCAAAATCAAAATACACAACATGATTGATAATGTTTTCGTTAAGAGACAATGCCAGGCTATCACAAAAGTCAACCATATTGGTTGTGCATGACTTGTGCTCTAGAAAACCATGCTGCCTGGAATCAAGAAGGGTACTTGTCAAAGAAAGCAGTTTACGTTTAACAATGCGCTCAAAAACTTTCATGACTAAACAAGTAAGGGATATTGGTCTATAGTTTTCAACCTCACTTTTCTTACCTTTCTTAAATATTGGGACAACATTTGCAAGTTTCCATTCTTGTGGAATGTAGCCGCTGTTGTAAGATCCACGAAAAATGCATGTTAGAGGGTAAGCTAAACCTACGGAACAATTTTTGAGAATTTTACCGTGTATGCCATCTGGTCCCTGGGCTTTATTTGAATTAATATTTGAAAGAAGCTTACGAACATCCCGATGATCGAAGTCAATATCAAAATCAACATCATTGACGTAGGAGATGTCAGTGTCATAAAGTGAAGGATCCGAAAACTGGTTATAAAAGAAAGAATTGAAAAGTTCAGCTTGAGCTTTGGGTTTGAACCGAAGCTGTCCAGAATAACTAACACAATTAGGAATACGGCAGGAGTTAGATTTATACTTAACATGTGACCAAAACTTCTTAGTTATAAGCGCTGGATCATCACTATTGAAAAGATTGTCTCTTATTTTGGCTGATGAGAGCCTCTTAAAATCTTTACGGCTAGTAACAAACTTTAACTCATCAGAAATAGAACCAGAAATTTTAAATTTAGCTCTGAGTCTATCTTTTTTACGGCATGAAGAAAAAAGTTCACTGTCGAACCACGGGGGTTGAAACTCTGATTTAATAGTTACTTTAGGAATATGTATATCAACTAAATTCATAATGCAGTCTTTAACTAACTTCCAAGACGAATCAGGATCTAGGCATTCTAGGACTTGCCAATTAATCGAGCATAATTCACGATTAATCATGTCCCAGTTTGCTTTCTTATAATTATAGATTTTACGTTTAGGAGTTTTCTTGCGGGAAAAGGAGCTTTTAATTGAAAAAGTGACAGGAAAATGATCAGATTTGCACACGGAATGAGGATCACAGACATTCAA
The DNA here is from genome assembly GCF_026151205.1 of Bolinopsis microptera. NCBI lineage: Eukaryota > Metazoa > Ctenophora > Tentaculata > Lobata > Bolinopsidae > Bolinopsis > Bolinopsis microptera. The sequence goes on from NC_087077.1 coordinate 1,069,733, forward strand.
GTTATCGATTGTGTTATCATAATTACTGAGAAGAATGTCTAATGTATTACCACTTTTATGGGTGGGTGGTGTGATCAACTGGGAGAGAGAAAGATCACTGAAAGAATCTATGAAGGATTGCTCAATAGGCACGGTACTGGATGAAGATAGCCAGTCTGTATGGGGGAGATTAAAATCACCAATAACATAGATTTTAGGGGGATTCTTTTTGGAAACTAGCTTGCGAATATAACTAACTATGACATCATGATTAGGTAACCCAAGAGTTCCTACTCTATAACAAGTACAGATTACAATACTCTCTTTGTTAGGAAAAGCAATTTTAACGGCAAGCATTTCTGCACCTAGGCTAACTGGTAGTCGGGTTGTAGTGGCATCGAGATCAGACCGAACAGCCAAAAGAACACCACCTCCATTTTCCCTAAACTTTTTAGGGTTATTAGGATCTTGAGGATGAGTCTTTCTCGTGCGGTCATTGCGGAAGATTTCATATTGAGAAGAAGGAAAGATTTCGTTGCTAGAAATAGATTTTTTGAGCCAAGTCTCATTTAGGGCAATTATGTCAGGCTGCTCTATGTTAGCAAAGGATTGAAGTTCGGAAATCTTATTACCATCAAGAAGGGGATGGGAGGAGCTGAGGTTACTGAAAGGAATAAGACCTTGGACATTTTGGTAGAGTACAGATAGGGAGTTGGGACCTGGATTAAGCATAGAAGGATTAACAAGAGTTATCAAAAGAAAGTTAAGAGAGAAAACCCAAAGAATGAATAAAGATACTAGACGCCTGAGGCGGCTGGAATACTTGACTCTATTCATCTTACCAGGGAGAAGAACATTTCTTATAAACCATGAGGAGATAATTACAAAGAAAAGTTTGATGTGGGAGCAAGCAAGAAATGGTATAAGATAACGTGGGCTGTCAAGGAGTAGAGAGGAATGAATATTAGAATCTAGGGGGAATACGGTGTTCATGGACCTAGTTGTGGAGAGAAGAATTGGGAGAAGGTAAGTCATGATGAGAGAATAGAAAAGAAACATATGATCATGAGAATTGTGGTTGATGTGTGGAGTGTATGGGGACTTGAATGTGTAAATTTTGTTAGGTATAAACGTGTTGATATGTATATGTGCATTTCTTGACTGTGTACGAGGCCTTTTGCATGCAAAAAGACCTATTCTTAGTCTAAACGATTCATTGTCTAACATATGGGAAAATGGGCAGTGACCGAATGTACCTGAAATAGGAGGCATAAAATTGAGAAAAAGATTAAATCAGAGATTTGTTTGAGTTTTAATTTTAGGCGCAACGTCTTAATCAGAATATTAAATGAAAGAAAAGATCAAAGATTTAAATTCCCAGAAAATTATTTACAACCCTGTCAAAACTGTGTTCGTTTACAACAAACTTAAGCCAAGTGGACAATAAACCTACTCCTCTCATGTTGAGATGAAGCCAATCATGGTATAGAAGTTCATTACAGGATCTAAAGTCTCGAGTTAAAAAGTCTGAGAAACAGTCTAAGAACACGCAATTATTATTTAGGCATAAGTCTTTAAGTAGATTATTAAAATCTAGAACATTCTTTGCTATGTAGGAATATAAACACTTAATAGGAAGACAACATTGGATAATTATAATTGCAGCGGGAAATAACTGCTTAGTGGTGTCAATTAAGTCATTAAGATACTTCCTAAGGAACTGAATCCCATACTTAGAATGTTTTATGTCATTTGTACCAACACTCAATATAATCTTTTCAATATCGTCAGCTTCTGCAGCTGCATGAGTTTTATGAAAATGCTGAATATTTTCAGTGATATCTCTAATTTTTGCACCACTTTGGGACACATTGATTACTTTCCTTCCCCGGAATCCCAACTTATTTGTCCGTACGAGTTTTGTCATTGACGTACCAAACAGGACAGTGGTTTTTCTGCTCTTCGGTTTTCTTGGAGCATTTCGGTAGTAAAGGGTCGGTGTTGAGGTGGTGGTGGGCGGCATAGGAATTTTTTGTCAAAAATTAATTTTATGAAGGAAATCCACGTTTTTCTGCAAAAACGTCCATTCGTACTAGTGTAATTTTGTTTGAGTTGCTTTTTTTCATTCATTGGACAGTACTCTCCTTTGAATGAAATGCTGGAATCGTGCCAGGTTTCAGACACAGCGATTCGAATACATCAACGGACTCCGTATTTACCATCTCCAATCAAAAGTGAGCATGATGAAATACCAGCAGAATGTACGGAGTTTAAAGAACAAATGGACAGTTGCTATGAGGAAATTGTACATTGGAAAAAGAATATTTTTGAGCCCCCAACATGTAAGATAGGGAGGGAATTTGTAAAGGAATTATCTACGTGGCTTGAACATTTTAATATGGGATCAGTTTATCAGTGTTCATCTATCAAAACATTTATTGTCCTTCCTGCTTTGCTTCTGCAAAAGCCATCCGCAAAAAGTAAAAAAGCTGAACATAAAGTCCTGTTGAAAAAACGGTTAGAATTATGGAAGCAGGGGAATATTTCTGCACTCATGAGGGAAGCAAGAACTATACAGCGACAACTAGCGAGGAGCTCTCGGAAGCAAGAAAAAGATTGTGCGAGAACATTTGCCAACCTCATGTTTGAAGGGAAAGTCAGCTCTGCGGTGCGCATGTTGTGTGATAACGATAATAAAGGAATACTAGAAATGTCTACAGAGACTATGGACCAGCTTTTGAAGAAGCATCCAGAACCAATGCCTATAGTGGAGAATAGTTTACTTTTTGGACCGATTGAAGAAATAGAAGAATCGTTGTTTTATAATATAGATGAAACAATGGTATTTAGGGCAGCAAAATTTACTAACGGGTCTGCTGGACCATCACAAACTGATGCTGATTTTTTTAGATTCATTTTGACGCATAAGAATTTTAAAGACGAAGGAAAGAAACTGAGAGATGAGATTGCTAAGTTTGCAAGGTTGATCGCATCAAAACTGTATAATCCTGATCTGTTAGACTCTTACGTTAACAGTAGACTCATACCGCTTAACAAGTGCCCAGGGGTTAGGCCAATAGGAATTGGGGAAACCTTTAGACGAATAGTGGGAAAATGTTTGAGTTGGGAATTGAAAACAGCCATCCAAGTTGCTGCTGGACCACTGCAGGTTTGTACAGGACTAAAAAGTGGTTCGGAAGCTGCAGTGCATTACATGCGAGAGCAATTCGAAACAGAATCTGCGGAAGCGGTGATTTTAGTTGACGCCAGTAACACTTTCAATTCTGTTAACAGACAAGCTCTCTTACACAACGTGAGAGTACTATGCCCGGAGTTAAGCTTGATTGCAATCAACATGTACCGGAAACCTTGCCGGCTATTTGTTGGGGGAGCTGAAATCCCAAGTCGGGAGGGTACAACCCAGGGCGATAACCTGGCAATGTCGCTCTTTGCCATTGCAACTTTACCAGTACTACGAAAATTAGAAGATCACGAAAAAGTGGCACAAGTATGGTTAGCAGATGACGCCACAGGAGTGGGTACTCTTCACGCACTTTTAGGCTGGTGGAAAGATATAATTGAAGAAGGACTTAAGTATGGCTACTTCGTGAACCAGGAGAAATCTTGCTTAATCCTGAAAAATCCTGAACATTTAAATTTAGCTCAGGAAATATTTTCCGAATGCAATATAGATATCAGAATAGATGGTCAAAGACATTTAGGAGCTGTGCTGGGGACTCCTGAATTCAAAGATACCTACATTAACAACCTTGTAGTTGAGTGGAGTGATATGCTAAAAAAGTTAGTACAGTTTGCCAAATCACAGCCTCAGGCAGCCTACGCTTGTTTTACGCACGGTGTCCGCCACAAATTTACATATTTTATGAGGACACTAGATATCAGCTCTTATATGGGCCCTCTTGACAAAATAATCACTCATGAGCTTATTCCAACTATATTTGGCTGTCCAGTATCTCCTATACACCGAGAGCTTATATCATTACCATTAAAGAACGGAGGTATGGGAATGCCACAGTTGGAGTATCTAGCGAAAAGAGAACATGCTGCATCGCTTTTGGTAACCCGGGGACTGGTCAATTCCATGAAAGGCAAATCTCTTGCTGCAACCGACACGGAATCGACAGAAGAGCTCCAAGACATGTTAAAACAGCGTGTTTTGGAATATAAAGAACAACAAGAGGAGATACTTAAAAAGGTTGATAAGAAGACTGCAAGGGTTTTGGAGCAGATTAGCGAACCAGGGAGCTCAAATTGGCTCTCATGTTTACCACTTAGAAAACATGGTTTCGTTCTAAATAAATCTGAATTCAGGGATTCAATCAGATTGCGGTACAACTTAGATCTGGATCGTTTGCCATCACAATGTCCATGCGGAAAAACGTTTGATGTGAACCATTCTCTAAATTGCCATCTTGGTGGCTACATCATTATCAGACACAACGAAATTAGGATTTTTTAGCTGGCTTGCTGAACACTGTTTGCTCGGACGTGGAAGTTGAACCTCAGCTTCAAGAACTAGAAGGAGAGCAGTTCAAGAGGTCCTCAACACTAACGGGTGACCAGGCAAGACCCGATATTAGAGCTCGTGGTTTCTATAGGCCGGGCCAAGTGGCTTTTTTCGATGTTAAGGTAATTAATCCTAATTCTAATTCCTACCTTCAACATTCGACAAAGAGGACCATGGAGAACGCCGAGAGACAGAAAACACGATGCTACAACGAGAGAATACTTAATGTAGAGCACGGGTCATTCGCTCCATTAATTTATTCAGTAACGGGTGGCATGGGACCTCAAGCCAGGACATTTGAGAAACTGCTTTGCAACAAACTTGCTTATAAGAAGAAGCAGAATTACAACGATATTATAAATTATTATCGGTGTAAATTATCATTTTTAATTAGGAAATTAATTTTATTGTGTATTAGAGGATCAAGAAATACCTCAAACAAAACTTACGAATTATCTAACATGGATGATTTAGAATTTAACTCTTTCGAATCGAAAGTCAACTAATTTTTTCAGTCCCATGGACTGGGTTTTATTTTTGCAATGATGATGTTCATAATATATAACCTGTAATACTATTCTGTATATATTTAATTTCGTTTTCCAAAAAAAAAAAATTTGCATATTCATTTATTGCTTGTTAAATTTGTTTTTTGTGTTTAATTTACGATTATTTGTGTTTGAGATTCTGTGATTAAATTTATTTTGTTGATTATAATGTTGTGATATTGCATAATTTATTGTAAATGTAATATATGTTTCAGAAAATTATGTAATGTAACGCGATGGAAGTTCTTTAAGCGGGCAATTCCAGTCCAAACCCTGGAAACATGACATGAAAGATTTGTTTTACTTGTTGCATGAATTAAAGCACTAATAGACTAGTAATAACTGTATCTTAACTTAAAACCATAAAACTTTACAACAGTACTGTCCGTTGTAGTACTAGTAGACGTTGGGGAAAGACACAGAACGAACAGAAAGAATTTAAAGCATTTATACTTGAAACATGCAATAATATGGCCCGCAAGACAGGAGCCATACTAAATTACTTTAAATCTATCGTACCCTGCAACGTAGCCAGTTTTATAAATGGCTACGTTCCTTGCAACGCGTGATCCTTTAATTGAAAAACATGATTTTATTTCTGGTGGTAGTTGACTTAAGACTGGCACCGCGCTGCAATTAGATTGTGCGTGGCACCGGAAAGGTTTCTGCAACAACTTGATTAGATTTGGCGATGTGCCGTGCAAGCTAATCCCCTTGGTATGATTTTCCAACGTACAGAAGGGTCTAATAATAAAGTACCGGCTAGTAATCCCGGTCAAAGTAAAATAGAATGAAGAAGCTGTTAATAAAAAACGGTTTTACATAAACCCTTACCCCAATCCAAACCATAACCACAAACCCGAAAAATCGGAGATAACGGAAGAGGTCACGTCAGGATGCCTCAGGAGGTAATTATGAGTTCAAGGAGGAAAGTAACAGTTCCTGCTTGAACCTATAAGCAGGACCGGTGCACTAATCAGCACTATCAGTTAGACTTTTCGTTCCACTAATTTTATTCGGGGAAGGAGTATTGAGAAGCCAGGAGTGTTCCGCAGAAGCAATATTACGAGGCAATCGGATCTCATCCGACCTTTTGGTTGTGGAATTCAATCCTATTAAAATTCCCTACCAGTCTGCAGGAGTGCAGGAGTAGGACTATATATCAGTATATCTGTATATAAGTATTATACCAGTCCTACAGACTTACAGAGTCAGACTGGTAATCTAATTGTCCAGGTAACACAAATTCCAACTGCTCTCTACTTTATAAAAAACAACGTACTACAATTTCAACTGCTCATGATGATTCTTTCAAAGAAATTTCTAATAAAACAGTAAACTCAGTGCCAACAATTTAAAATGAAATCAAAGGGGTCGTTCACATATTACGTAATCAGCTGACGCCAGGGGAGAGGGGAGTTTCCAAATTATTACACTAGTGTAATTTTGACACAATACACATATTACACAATAGCTGTGTGTAAAATTGATAACGGAGGGGGGGGGGGGGGGTAAAAATTGTTCAAAAAGTGATCACAATGCTGGCAAGCATGACCGTGCCTCTTATATTCACAATACTATTTAAGTATTTACCCCCTTTACAATTTACCCCCCTTTACTATTTACCCCCTTTATTATTTACCTACCCCCTTTACTATTTAGGTACCCCCTTTACTATTATACATCCTTTACTATTATTATTATACCCCTTTATTGTTTTTGAGTCATTAATACTCATCGAAAGTAGTTCAGCAGGTATATTTAAGTTCAAAACATTCTAACTCAATGTTAAAGATGACTGGAATAAGAAATAGTTATGTCGAGGTTTTAAGAAATTTGCGCAAAATACGCGCCATGATGCAGCATGAGCATGTTATCACAATGCTGGCAAGCACGATCGACCGTTGCCTTTATTGTGGGTATTTACTATATGTACCCCCTTTACTGTTATACCCCCTTTACTATTACTTTATAATCTTTGACAAAATCTAACTTCATTGTATTTTTTATTTTTAACTGAATTTTGTCGGAAATATGATTGAATTGATAATATTAATAATGACTAAAAATATGAGTATGACTAATGATTAAGTATCTGCTATAAAAAAGCCAGCCATCTCAAAAATTACATATTGTAGACTGTTATAGTTTTATCGACATTATTTAGTTATTTATGGCCGAGATCCAATCTCTTTTAAATAATCTCCTGAACATATTCCGAACGTTTTATGGTGATCGACCAAAAAAATTAGGAGGATAAATATTTGTAGACCCAATTTTCACTACATACGAGGGATACGCTTTTCTGTGCAGGAAAGTTGTGAGCATAATTGACGACACATTCCTATCATATATAAATATATTCTTCGAATTTCCTGACCGAATAGATCAGTGATCTAACTCTAATAAAAGATACAGGAAGTTAAATGTTAAAAATGTTAAAAATCAGTGTCATCCATCGCGTCGGGCAGACTAATAGTAATACTAACAGCGATATAATAGTTGGTTCGTGCGCACTTCACGCTTTTTAAAAACACAACGCACAAAACGATCTAAATTCACGCACTTTTAGCTACTTGTAAGGACTTTTTACCAAATACTCTTATATACTTAATATATACATGAGTAAAACCCCGATTTACCGCGCTCCGATTCACCACAAACGCCGATATACCGCGGCCGTCTCCTTTTCCTTTAATAGGGCTTAACAAGTATAATGTAAACACAGTATATAATGAGTCACAGAGATAACATAAACAACAATAAAAATCCTAGCTATAACTGGATCCTTCTGTGACCTTTACAGTCGGAGATTCAGATATTTCAAATCTAGCGACTATCTAGTATAATAATTGCTAAGCAAAAGATACGTATAGTGAGTATTAATTTTAAAATTTTAGTATTCAAAATATAAATATCGAAATACCAAAATTCTCCAACTTTCAATTCTATGAATACGACTTGATACCGCCGAATTACTATTGATTAAAATCTAATCTGTATTTTAAAATTCAATTGATTAAATTTTAAAATACAGTGTATACTCTATATATAAAGCGAGACGATATACTAGGTCCCGGTCAAGGTGTATCTGTTGCCATTTTACTGACAACACGGCATCACCTTTAACACGACTTTCCGCAAAAACCGTGAGATATATACAATGGAAACTGGGTCAAATGCTTTTATAGTTTTATGGCCTTATTATCAGTATACAGAAATAAAAACTTGGCCACGGAATAACAACTTTAGGTCCTGAAATTTGGACCCCCAAGTAGTACTAGTGTCAATTGTAATAGGGGCAGCTGTACTCGGCAATAAAGATTCAATAAACATCACTATCAGCTAATTGGACACTAACTACCAACCTTATCCCGAAATACTAGGTCTAACTCTAGGTATCGACGCGAAAGCAACCCAAAGAGATTTTTGCAGCATGTGATTGATATAAGTAATTGAAACTTATTACAATTCGAAAGTCGTGAATGAATGGGAAAAGCGAGCAACCGATTTCATTTTCGGTATCATTTGCATTTGCGGACGGTTATTCAAAATCAAATTAATATCATTTCCTTTTGTTTGGGAAAGAGAGACACTGGCAGTGGTCCACTCTACCCATTATGGGTTTTGGTCAAATTAATAAACAGAGAGAATTTAAAGCATTACTTAAAACATGCAATATGGCCCGCAAGACAGGAGCCATGCTAAATTATTAGGTACTCTAAATCTATCGTACCCTGCAACGTAGCCAGTTTTATAAATGGCTACGTTCCTTGCAACGCGTGATATAGTCCTATAGTCCTAGTACAGACTGGTGATCTCATTGTCCACTGTCCAGGTAACACAAATTCCAACCGAAATACTAGGTATAAATATTAAGAGCTGCAAGGATCTCAAAGAAACAAAGAAACTTTTGAACGAATTTCACTATCAAAAGTTCGTATGTGATTTGCCTTGAGTCACAACTGCAAAGGTGTCTATGTGTTTATTTGTACCAGTACAATTAGGTTACCAGTCTGCAGATATATAGTCCTAGTCCTATAGTGTCCTACAGACTAGTAATATAATTAATAATTGTCCACTTTCCAGGTAACACAAATTCCAACTGATCTGATCCGCTTGATGAAAAAAACGTACTACAATTCCAACTGCTGATGATTCTTTCAAAGAAATTTCTAATAAAACGGTAAACTCATGAGTGCTTATTGAGTCCCAACAATTTAAAATGAAACTTAATAAATCGCGTTACAAAATTTGATTTTGATTGTTTGTCCTGAGAAATTTATTGGGTATTTTAAGTCAAAATAAAATAAAATAAACAAGCTGTTGATAATAAGACTGTTTTATATAAACCCTCACCCCAATCCAAACCATAACCACAAACCCGAAAAATCGGAGATAACCGAAGAGGTCAGGTCAGGATGCCTCAGGAGGTAATTATGAGTTCAAGGAGGAAAGTAACAGTTCCTGCTTGAACCTATAAGCAGGACCGGTGCGCTAATCAGCACTATCAGTTAGACTTTTCGTTCCACTAATTTTATTCGGGGAAGGAGTATTGAGAAGCCAGGAGTGTTCCGCAGAAGCAATATTACGAGGCAATTGGATCTCATCCGACCTTTTGGTTGTGGAATTCAATTTTATTAAAATTACCTACCAGTCTGCAGGAGTGCAGGAGTAGGACTATATATCAGTATATCTGTATATAAGTATTATACCAGTCCTACAGACTTACAGAGTCAGACTGGTAATCTAATTGTCCAGGTAACACAAATTCCAACTGCTCTCCACTTTATAAAAAACAACGTACTACAATTTCAACTGCTCATGATGATTCTTTCAAAGAAATTTCTAATAAAACAGTAAACTCAGTGCCAACAATTTAAAATGAAATCAAAGGGGTCGTTCACATATTACGTAATCAGCTGACGCCAGGGGAGAGGGGAGTTTCCAAATTATTACACTAGTGTAATTTTGACACAATACACATATTACACAATAGCTGTGTGTAAAATTGATAACGGAGGGGGGGGGGGGGGGTAAAAATTGTTCAAAAAGTGATCACAATGCTGGCAAGCATGACCGTGCCTCTTATATTCACAATACTATTTAAGTATTTACCCCCTTTACAATTTACCCCCCTTTACTATTTACCCCCTTTATTATTTACCCCCTTTACTATTTAGGTACCCCCTTTACTATTATACATCCTTTACTATTATTATTATACCCCTTTATTGTTTTTGAGTCATTAATACTCATCGAAAGTAGTTCAGCAGGTATATTTAAGTTCAAAACATTCTAACTCAATGTTAAAGATGACTGGAATAAGAAATAGTTATGTCGAGGTTTTAAGAAATTTGCGCAAAATACGCGCCATGATGCAGCATGAGCATGTTATCACAGTGCTGGCAAGCACGATCGACCGTTGCCTTTATTGTGGGTATTTACTATATGTACCCCCTTTACTATTATACCCCCTTTACTATTACTTTATAATCTTTGACAAAATCTAACTTCATTGTATTTTTTATTTTTAACTGAATTTTGTCGGAAATATGATTGAATTGATAATATTAATAATGACTAAAAATATGAGTATGACTAATGATTAAGTATCTGCTATAAAAAAGCCAGCCATCTCAAAAATTACATATTGTAGACTGTTATAGTTTTATCGACATTATTTAGTTATTTATGGCCGAGATCCAATCTCTTTTAAATGATCTCCTGAACATATTCCGAACGTTTTATGGTGATCGACCAAAAAATTTAGGAGGATAAATATTTGTAGACCCAATTTTCACTACATACAAGGGATACGCTTTTCTGTGCAGGAAAGTTGTGAGCATAATCGACGACACATTCCTATCATATATAAATATATTCTTCGAATTTCCTGACCCAATAGATCAGTGATCTAACTCTAATAAAAGATACAGGAAGTTAAATGTTAAAAATGTTAAAAATCAGTGTCATCCATCGCGTCGGGCAGACTAATAGTAATACTAACAGCGATATAATAGTTGGTTCGTGCGCACTTCACGCTTTTTAAAAACACAACGCAATAAACGATCTAAATTCACGCACTTTTAGCTACTTGTAAGGACTTTTTACCAAATACTCTTATATACTTAATATATACATGAGTAAAACCCCGATTTACCGCGCTCCGATTCACCACAAACGCCGATATACCGCGGCCGTCTCCTTTCCCCCAATTAATAGGGCTTAACAAGTATAATGTAAACACAGTATAATGAGTCACAGAGATAACATAAACAACAATAAAAATCCTAGCTATAACTGGATCCTTCTGTGACCTTTACAGTCGGAGATTCAGATATTTCAAATCTAGCGACTATCTAGTATAATAATTGCTAAGCAAAAGATACGTATAGTGAGTATTAATTTTAAAATTTTAGTATTCAAAATATAAATATCGAAATACCAAAATTTTCCAACTTTAAATTCTATGAATACGACTTGATACCGCCGTTTATTTTTTGATTAGAATTACTATTGATTAAAATCTAATCTGTATTTTAAAATTCAATTGTTTAAATTGGACACTAACTACCAACCTTATCCCGAAATACTAGGTCTAACTCTAGGTATCGACGCGAAAGCAACCCAAAGAGATTTTTGCAGCATGTGATTGATATAAGTAATTGAAACTTATTACAATTCGAAAGTCGTGAATGAATGGGAAAAGCGAGCAACCGATTTCATTTTCGGTATCATTTGCATTTGCGGACGGTTATTCAAAATCAAATTAATATCATTTCCTTTTGTTTGGGAAAGAGAGACACTGGCAGTGGTCCACTCTACCCATTATGGGTTTTGGTCAAATTAATAAACAGAGAGAATTTAAAGCATTACTTAAAACATGCAATATGGCCCGCAAGACATGGGAGCCATGCTAAATTATTACTCTAAATCTATCGTACCCTGCAACGTAGCCAGTTTTATAAATGGCTACGTTCCTTGCAACGCGTGATATAGTCCTATAGTCCTAGTACAGACTGGTGATCTTATTGTCCACTGTCCAGGTAACACAAATTCCAACCGAAATACTAGGTATAAATATTAAGAGCTGCAAGGATCTCAAAGAAACAAAGAAACTTTTGAACGAATTTCACAATCAAAAGTTCGTATGTGATTTGCCTTGAGTCACAACTGCAAAGGTGTCTATGTGTTTATTTGTACCAGTACAATTAGGTTACCAGTCTGCAGATATATAGTCCTAGTCCTATAGTGTCCTACAGACTAGTAATATAATTAATAATTGTCCACTTTCCAGGTAACACAAATTCCAACTGATCTGATCCGCTTGATGAAAAAAACGTACTACAATTCCAACTGCTGATGATTCTTTCAAAGAAATTTCTAATAAAACGGTAAACTCATGAGTGCTTATTGAGTGCCAACAATTTAAAATGAAACTTAATAAATCGCGTTACAAAATTTGATTTTGATTGTTTGTCCTGAGAAATTTATTGGGTATTTTAAGTCAAAATAAAATAAAATAAACAAGCTGTTGATAATAAGACTGTTTTATATAAAACCTCACCCCAATCCAAACCATAACCACAAACCCGAAAAATCAGAGATAACCGAAGAGGTCAGGTCAGGATGCCTCAGGAGGTAATTATGAGTTCAAGGAGGAAAGTAACAGTTCCAGCTTGAACTTATAAGCAGGACCGGTGCACTAATCAGCACTATCGGTTAGACTTTTCGTTCCACTAATTTTTTCCGGGGAAGGAGTATTGAGAAGCCAAGAGTGTTCCGCAGAAGCAATATTACGAGGCAATTGGATATTCTCATACGACCTTTTGGTTGTGGAATTCAATCCTATTAAAATTCCCTACCAGTCTGCAGGAGTGCAGGAGTAGGACTATATATCAGTATATCTGTATATAAGTATTATACCAGTCCTACAGACTTACAGAGTCAGACTGGTAATCTAATTGTCCAGGTAACACAAATTCCAACTGCTCTCTACTTTATAAAAAACAACGTACTACAATTTCAACTGCTCATGATGATTCTTTCAAAGAAATTTCTAATAAAACAGTAAACTCAGTGCCAACAATTTAAAATGAAATCAAAGGGGTTGTTCAATTATTACGTAATCAGCTGACGCCAGGGGAGAGGGGAGTTTCCAAATTATTACACTAGTGTAATTTTGACACAATACACATATTACACAATAGCTGTGTGTAAAATTGATAACGGAGGGGGGGGGGGGGTAAAGATTGTTCAAAAAGTGATCACAATGCTGGCAAGCATGACCGTGCCTCTTATATTCACAATACTATTTAAGTATTTACCCCCTTTACAATTTACCCCCCTTTACTATTTACCCCCTTTATTATTTACCCCCTTTACTATTTAGGTACCCCCTTTACTATTATACATCCTTTACTATTATTATTATACCCCTTTATTGTTTTTGAGTCATTAATACTCATCGAAAGTAGTTCAGCAGGTATATTTAAGTTCAAAACATTCTAACTAAATGTTAAAGATGACTGGAATAAGAAATAGTTATGTCGAGGTTTTAAGAAATTTGCGCAAAATACGCGCCATGATGCAGCATGAGCATGTTATCACAGTGCTGCCGCTGGCAAGCACGATCGACCGTTGCCTTTATTGTGGGTATTTACTATATGTACCCCCTTTACTATTATACCCCCTTTACTATTACTTTATAATCTTTGACAAAATCTAACTTCATTGTATTTTTTATTTTTAACTGAATTTTGTCGGAAATATGATTGAATTGATAATATTAATAATGACTAAAAATATGAGTATGACTAATGATTAAGTATCTACTATAAAAAAGCCAGCCATCTCAAAAATTACATATTGTAGACTGTTATAGTTTTATCGACATTATTTAGTTATTTATGGCCGAGATCCAATCTCTTTTAAATAATCTCCTGAACATATTCCGAACGTTTTATGGTGATCGACCAAAAAATTTAGGAGGATAAATATTTGTAGACCCAATTTTCACTACATACGAGGGATACGCTTTTCTGTGCAGGAAAGTTGTGAGCATAATCGACGACACATTCCTATCATATATAAATATATTCTTCGAATTTCCTGACCCAATAGATCAGTGATCTAACTCTAATAAAAGATACAGGAAGTTAAATGTTAAAAATGTTAAAAATCAGTGTCATCCATCGCGTCGGGCAGACTAATAGTAATATATATAATACTAACAGCAATATAATAGTTGGTTCGTGCGCACTTCACGCTTTTTAAAAACACAACGCACAAAACGATATAAATTCACGCACTTTTAGCTACTTGTAAGGACTTTTTACCAAATACTCTTAATCTTATATACTTAATATATACATGAGTAAAACCCCGATTTACCGCGCTCCGATTCACCACAAACGCCGATATACCGCGGCCGTCTCCTTTCCCCCAATATTAATAGGGCTTAACAAGTATAATGTAAACACAGTATAATGAGTCACAGAGATAACATAAACAACAATAAAAATCCTAGCTATAACTGGATCCTTCTGTGACCTTTACAGTCGGAGATTCAGATATTTCAAATCTAGCGACTATCTAGTATAATAATTGCTAAGCAAAAGATACGTATAGTGAGTATTAATTTTAAAATTTTAGTACTCAAAATATAAATATCGAAATACCAAAATTTTCCAACTTTCAATTCTATGAATACGACTTGATACCGCCGTTTATTTTTTGATTAGAATTACTATTGATTAAAATCTAATCTGTATTTTAAAATTCAATTGATTAAATTTTAAAATACAGTGTATACTCTATATATAAAGCGAGACGATTTACTAGGTCCCGGTCAAGGTGTATCTGTTGCCATTTTACTGACAACACGGTATCACCTTTAACACGACTTTCCGCAAAAACCGTGAGATATATACAATGGAAACTGGGTCAAATGCTTTTATAGTTTTATGGCCTTATTATCAGTATACAGAAATAAAAACTTGGCCACGGAATAACAACTTTAGGTCCTGAAATTTGGACCCCCAAGTAGTACTAGTACTAGTGTCAATTGTAATAGGGGCAGCTGTACTCGGCAATAAAGATTCAATAAACATCACTATCAGCTAATTGGACACTAACTACCAACCTTATCCCGAAATACTAAGTCTAACTCTAGGTATCGACGCGAAAGCAACCCAAAGAGATTTTTGCAGCATGTGATTGATATAAGTAATTGAAACTTATTACAATTCGAAAGTCGTAAATGAATGGGAAAAGCGAGCAACCGATTTCATTTTCGGTATCATTTGCATTTGCGGACGGTTATTCAAAATCAAAATCAAATTAATATCATTTTCTTTTGTTTGGGAAAGAGAGACACTGGCAGTGGTCCACTCTACCCATTATGGGTTTTGGTCAAATTAATAAACAGAGAGAATTTAAAGCATTACTTAAAACATGCAATATGGCCCGCAAGACAGGAGCCATGCTAAATTATTAGGTACTCTAAATCTATCGTACCCTGCAACGTAGCCAGTTTTATAAATGGCTACGTTCCTTGCAACGCGTGATATAGTCCTATAGTCCTAGTACAGACTGGTGATCTTATTGTCCACTGTCCAGGTAACACAAATTCCAACCGAAATACTAGGTATAAATATTAAGAGCTGCAAGGATCTCAAAGAAACAAAGAAACTTTTGAACGAATTTCACAATCAAAAGTTCGTATGTGATTTGCCTTGAGTCACAGCTGCAAAGGTGTCTATGTGTTTATTTGTACCAGTACAATTAGGTTACCAGTCTGCAGATATATAGTCCTAGTCCTATAGTGTCCTACAGACTAGTAATATAATTAATAATTGTCCACTTTCCAGGTAACACAAATTCCAACTGATCTGATCCGCTTGATGAAAAAAACGTACTACAATTCCAACTGCTGATGATTCTTTCAAAGAAATTTCTAATAAAACGGTAAACTCATGAGTGCTTATTGAGTGCCAACAATTTAAAATGAAACTTAATAAATCGCGTTACAAAATTTGATTTTGATTGTTTGTCCTGAGAAATTGATTGGGTATTTTAAGTCAAAATAAAATAAAATAAACAAGCTGTTGATAATAAGACTGTTTTATATAAACCCTCACCCCAATCCAAACCATAACCACAGAGATAACCGAAGAGGTCACGTCAGGATGCCTCAGGAGGTAATTATGAGTTCAAGGAGGAAAGTAACAGTTCCAGCTTGAACCTATAAGCAGGACCGGTGCACTAATCAGCACTATCAGTTAGACTTTTCGTTTCTCTAATTTTATTCGGGGAAGGAGTATTGAGAAGCCAAGAGTGTTCCGCAGAAGCAATATTACGAGGCAATTGGATATTCTCATACGACCTTTTGGTTGTGGAATTCAATCCTATTAAAATTCCCTACCAGTCTGCAGGAGTGCAGGAGTAGGACTATATATCAGTATATCTGTATATAAGTATTATACCAGTCCTACAGACTTACAGAGTCAGACTGGTAATCTAATTGTCCAGGTAACACAAATTCCAACTGCTCTCTACTTTATAAAAAACAACGTACTACAATTTCAACTGCTCATGATGATTCTTTCAAAGAAATTTCTAATAAAACAGTAAACTCAGTGCCAACAATTTAAAATGAAATCAAAGGGGTCGTTCACATATTACGTAATCAGCTGACGCCAGGGGAGAGGGGAGTTTCCAAATTATTACACTAGTGTAATTTTGACACAATACACATATTACACAATAGCTGTGTGTAAAATTGATAACGGAGGGGGGGGGGGGGGTAAAAATTGTTCAAAAAGTGATCACAATGCTGGCAAGCATGACCGTGCCTCTTATATTCACAATACTATTTAAGTATTTACCCCCTTTACAATTTACCCCCCTTTACTATTTACCCCCTTTATTATTTACCTACCCCCTTTACTATTTAGGTACCCCCTTTACTATTATACATCCTTTACTATTATTATTATACCCCTTTATTGTTTTTGAGTCATTAATACTCATCGAAAGTAGTTCAGCAGGTATATTTAAGTTCAAAACATTCTAACTCAATGTTAAAAATGACTGGAATAAGAAATAGTTATGTCGAGGTTTTAAGAAATTTGCGCAAAATACGCGCCATGATGCAGCATGAGCATGTTATCACAGTGCTGGCAAGCACAATCGACCGTTGCCTTTATTGTGGGTATTTACTATATTTACCCCCTTTACTATTATACCCCCTTTACTATTACTTTATAATCTTTGACAAAATCTAACTTCATTGTATTTTTTATTTTTAACTGAATTTTGTCGGAAATATGATTGAATTGATAATATTAATAATGACTAACAAGAATTGCGCCCGTTGTTTCGTTTTGGCGGACGCTAGCTTTCCATTTCACATTTACTACAAATTTAAGTATAAGCTCCAATCAGCTCACTTCAATCTTCATGATAATAATATTGATAAATTATGCATCAAATACGGGAAACACTTGAAATTCAGTTCAATTGCCGTAGAACTTAACTTGTATCTGTAATTCAAGAAATTATCAGCAAAGGTAAACTATACTCGTGTACACATCAATACACTACGCGTGCCACGTACAAATTGGGCGTATTACCTAATAGTAATATTATAATTACATGCATCATATACATTAAAACACAGTCGCGCCGCGCATTCATAGATCACAGGCTATCTATACATCACATCTCCGCAAGCAATCCTCGCGCGCGCGCAACTTTTTCGTTGCTTGGTTGTTGGTAACGAACGGAACACGACATATATTTGACCCACCTCTCGTTCTCCAAAATCCACGTTTTTCTGCAAAAACCTCCATTCGTAACCTTTCACTATTGCCTTTTTTTAAAAGGGTGAAAAGGAAAAAATATGAGTATGACTAATGATTAAGTATCTGCTATAAAAAAAACCAGCCATCTCAAAAATTACATATTGTAGACTGTTATAGTTTTATTGACATTATTTAGTTAATTATGGCCGAGATCCAATCTCTTTTAAATAATCTCCTGAACATACTCCGAACGTTTTATGGTGATCGACCAAAAAATTTAGGAGGATAAATATTTGTAGACCCAATTTTCACTACATACGAGGGATACGCTTTTCTGTGCAGGAAAGTTGTGAGCATAATCGACGACACATTCCTATCATATATAAATATATTCTTCGAATTTCCTGACCCAATAGATCAGTGATCTAACTCTAATAAAAGATACTTACCTGGGGACCCCAGGCTATTATGTTCATAAACATTCCGCCGAATAAAGATTTGGCGGAATGACAGGCTGAGCGCGGCCCAGTAAAAAGATACAGGAAGTTAAATGTTACTCTTCGATATTCCTGACCCAATAAATCACATACTGCAGTGAAAACTGTAGAGTAGTTAAGTTTTTTCCAAATTGTCCCGCACATTCAAACAACAATTTGGCGCCCCCTAAGATGGCGCCCCCAGGGCTTCTCTTGACCAATTAACGTTCAATCCGTTTAATACGTTTAATCGGTTTAATCCATGAAAACCGATCAAAATCTCGCTCGCAAACCTTGCACGTGCACGTGCGCTTTTGAACACCGTTACCATTGTAACTATATGCAACTTCCTATTTCTCATATAATTTGCACGTGGGTGGTCATTACATACACATTACACACATTACACACATTACACACATTACATACACATTACACACATTCTAAATTCTACAGAAATAATTCTTTGGATTATAGTAGAGATGATTTGACGTCATTATCACCCTTTGATGACGTCATCGAATTTAACCTATTTTACAGCAAAAAGGAGTTATTTTATTCAAAAAAAGGTCTTGTTGAAGTTAGATAATTGTTTAAGCGTTCTGAAAATCTACCAGAAAGTTTGCCTAGCTTGCTCCTTCATAAAGATATTCGTCATTGAACATTGGAGTTAGTGCTTTTTTGAAGAATTATTTTATAAAAACGTCAATTTTACGATTTAGTATTCTCTGGTGTTGGGCCATACCTTGGGTTGTGGAGCTCGGTTCTGCTTCCTATAGGTATAAATTGTACATTAGGCTAGTTTTAAAGTTGAAAATCGAAAAGTTGCACACGTGGGGATACGCCCAAATTGATAGAAAATTGCTAAAATCTCTGCAAATTACTGTTTTCACCATTTTCTGTCAACTTTGGAGTGCCTTTGTGATTACAGTTCTTCTTGAAATACTTTGAAACTTTGCATGCTTATCAAACTATACATATACATACAGTATATGCAGTATAAATATAATTTTAAACCGAATACTGAATACATTGCAACCATGCGACTCATAAACATTAAACAATACTCCAATCCGGATTTTACATATATGCAGATAGTCTTTAGCATTTAGATTTGGGTAGCATCAATTGTGTCTCGTTTAAAACTGCCTATTAAAGTATATAGTGGACGGGTTTCCTTTTATCTTCCATTGTCGAACGACTTCTGATGAGTCTGAATAAAATAGGAAAGGGGGTATAAAGGCTGCGACGGTCGCGCCGAGGGGGTTTCTAGAACATAAAAAGGTCTAAATTTCAGGAAAAATATTAATGCATCTAACAAATTCAAAAACAGTACCTTGGATTTGTATCTTCAACGCTTAATACGGCCCTTTTATTAAATCAACCAATTTAAAATGGCATGCACTGCATATTATCAATGTTTTGAGTTTTAGCTACAGTTGCTTAGCTGCATTTGCGGTCAATAAAATCGGCATGATTTGCAGATCTTCGCTTTTCTGATTCCTGATTGGATGAACACTGCATCGAAGAAAATTCATTTTGTTTTAAAAGTTTCATTCAGCACGATCAATTTTTTTCTTGCACACCAATTCATGCTTGATTATTGAGAACGGGCAGTGATGATCACGCAATTGACAACGATCAGTACGTGATTTTTTGTTACTATGCATTAAATTGTTGGAACTTGCAAAAAAGCTTTTGAAGGTTTAAAGAAAATGTCGCGCTTTATCAAGGGATGGATCAGTTAAAGCTTTAACTGTTTAACTTTAAAGTAATATATCACAGTGCTGGCAAGCATGACCGTGACTCTTATAGCAGAAACTCTTACGGACATTTTCTGCTCGATACGCTAGGGACTCCATATACACTTTTCCAAACTTATTTTTGACCGTGGAATCGCGATTAAAATTGGTTTTGAAATGATAAGTTTGCGTTTCCCCGGGTAAAATTGCGATAAACCGATTTATGGGCCAAAAATAAGTATAAAAATGTATAAAGTCTATACGGATGTCGACAGAATAGAGATGAACAGGAAGAAAGAGAAAGAATATCAGCTCCAATTAATCTATGAGAATTCAAGGTTAGTAAGAAAAATGTCCACTTAAAGTGTTTGTTTTTTTTTCGTCATATACTGCAACACTTCCATTGTGCTGAATTCCTAAAATTCAATTGCTGTTTAAAACACATTGCTATTATCTAAATTATTTTCCAATATAACCGTGACCAAATTTTACATTTTGAACATGAACCGTGTTGATTACCAGAAATTACATGTACAATACCAGAAATAATGTGTCACTCAGCAATCAAATCACCATTTCAGAATAAAGATTACAGAAACGAGCTTCATGGCATTGATGAATACCCTGAAAAAATACACATAACTCCATCACTGTGAGACATATTTGTGTTTTTAAACATTCATAAAAATTATTCAATGTTAAATACATATTATTTATAAATATGTATTTAAGATTAAATTAAATTCAAAATCTATTCAAAGATTTAACAAAGGTTTGATGTATTGCTATTATATCATATTATAACAATTTGTTTCAGACCCTTACTCAGAAGGAACGAACCTTTCAACTGAAAAGACAAAATGTGAATCCTTTGTTGACCATTTTATGAGTTGTGAGCAGTAAGTACAAGAAGCGGAGGATTACTCTTTTCGTCGAAATCTTTCAAAAAACTGCTCAATCAATATCCAAAAAATTTTAACATTATTAGGCTTATTTTAATACTTCTCATAAAATGTTACAACAAACTCTTCATGTTATGTATCCTGAGTTTGGACAGGATAATATTACCCGCTTAAAATATTTCCATCGCGTTATATATAATACTCAATAAATGTAATAGATTTGTAGTGTTGTAATTAGTTTTGAACTGCTGAAGTTTATCCAGTCCTAATATATAACAACCTTAGAAAAGCAAACTTATTTGCCTTCGTTTTTTAACCTACTTTCAGCTTTTATCAGCTGCTAAAATTACGTTACGTACCTATACTTAATACGTAGAATCTAGTTAATTGTAATAACATACACCATTGATAGCTTGGTGATATTGTCTAGCAAATATTAGAAACTGACTGGAAATCCGGTGCTTTCCATTTCAAATGGCAAAAGCGAGAAGATCTTTATATTATCATAAATTAATGATAATTTACTCTTATTTTAAGTTATTAATAAACAACTCCAGGAACAATGACGATGCTGTATAAAGACCATACGAATGTTCAACAGGAAGAAAGAGAGGATATCAGCTTCAACCAATTAACGAGAATTGAAGGTTAATAAAAAATGACCCTTTTTAAGTGCTTTTTCGTGATAACACTTCTATTGTGCTGAATTCCTAAAATTCAATTGCTGTTTAATACACACATTGCTATTATCAAACTTATTTTGAACTTGACTGTGATCAAATTTTGAACATGAACTGTGCTGATCACCAGAAATTACATGTACAATACCAGAAATAATGTGTCACTCGGCAATAAAATCAAAATTTCAGAATACAGATTACAGAAACGAGCTTCATGGCATTGATAAGTGATGAATACCCTGAAAAATACACAAAACTCCGTCACTGTGAGACATATTTGTGTTTATAAACATTTATTAACATTATTCAATGTTAAATACATATTGTTTATAAATATGTATTTAACATTAAACAAAATTCAAAATCTATTCAAAGATTTAACAAAGTTTTGATGTTTTGCTATTACATCATATAATAACACTTTATTTCAGATTCTTACTCAGAAGGAACGAACCTTTCAACTGACAAAACAAAATGTGAACCCTTTGTAAACCTTTTTAGGCAGCTGTGAATAGTAAGTACAAGAAGTGAAAAATATTCTTCTCGTTTAAATTTTTCTACAAACTGTTCAATAATAATTATTTCATGAAATGTGATAATTTCTACTTTCACGTTCCGAACACGAACTGTGTGGTGTTTACCAGAAACTATATAATACCAGATTTTTGTCACTCGACCATTTCAGAATCTAGAAACGAGCGTCATGATATTGAAACGAATATCCTGAGAAAAGACACCGAACTCCGCCACTGAGACACTGCTGACACCGAACATTTCAAGCTATCTTAATGGACAATTTCACTAGTATTAACCTACCACTGAAAATGGTAAACATGTACACCGCACCGAACAGTAGAACCAGTGTCTCTTTAACATTTTAAGAAATGTAATCGATTGATACATGGAATCGGACTTTTTCGAGAGATAACTTTAAATCATTTTGTACGTTTTTATATAAATCTGCATTCACCGAGAAATTCAGAGATCTATTTTGAAATTTGAAAATTAATTGTACATATATGTGTAAAGTGTGATTATTTTTCTTTAAAGTGCAAAATATTAATTACCGTTTTTAACTCTTTTTTAACTAATGTTTTTAACTTATGGTAAATGAGAAATGTAAAATAATTTTACTTTACATTACTTTTTAAGAAATTTCTAATTTAGAATAGCACTTTTGCAAATTACTTTTGACTTTTCAGCTTTACAATTACATTATGTTACTGGGCCGCGCTCAGCCTGTCATTCCGCCGAATCTCTATTCGGCGGAATGTATTGTTTATGATAGCCTGAGGTCCCCAGGTAATACATTATGACGTTAGCAATGACTATGATTTTTTTCAAACAGGGGCAAAAATTTAATGTGAAATCTCATATTTCTCTCGAATAAAACATTTCACCAAGGCTATAAAATAATACGTCATATAATTATATGATAAATAGATTAATAATATTAATTGAACTGTAAGTGCTTCTGAACTCATCCTGCTATAATATACAGGGGGGGGGGGGGGCAAAAGTCAGTACCCATACGTTGGCCTTAATAGCTCAATCTGAATCACTGAGTGCCCAATTGAAATAATTCTTTTTGGTATGACTTACTACCACCACTGGTTCGAGGAATTTGTCAAATCGAAAAATATTCGTGTTCATTTTCTTCAAATGAAGGTTCATTTTCGCATTTATTAGATAGTTTGGATAGTCGGATAGAGCCAAATTTTATTGAATGGTGTTTGGCCATTTAAATTACGTTTGTCCTGAAAAAATGAGAGTTTCTAACCTATGATGAGAAGTTCGTACGGTACGTACTTTTTAAAATGGCTGTACCGTATGTACTAATAAAATTGGTTTAGGTTATTAAAGTACGGTACGAGGTTTTTATTAGTACGTACAACCAATTTAAGTTTAAAGGGGAACCGGACACGAGGGCGTAGAACACAAGGGCGGTAGACACAATAGCGGAGGGCAGGAGGGCATAGAACACAAGGGCGTTACTTTCTTAAAAGGGCGGACACGAGGGCGAATCACATGAATCACTTTAACATTGACAAACGGGCTTTTTGATGTTCTCGACAGTCTGGTTGAGGTAAAGCTTAGCTCGAAGAATTGGACCTACTCACGTTTAAATTTGAAACAAAACATAGTGATGTCACAAATAATCACCCAGATTGAAACGAGCCAAACATTGAGAGATTTTGCTCAAATATCTCAGCCAACTCAGCAGCAGATTTTGGGGTTTGGTAACATGCTTAGACCAATCAAACACTGCCTAGGTGTTCATGTGACAAACTTGGCATTCAAAATATCGCAGTCGCTGACGCTACGGTTATCCGGGTTTAGATCAGGGGTAGTACGTACCAAAACGGGTATTTACTTTGGGTAGACGAATTTCACTGAGATGTGTTCACTCAATTTCAAACCATCAATCCTCTCAGTTAGACTGTTAAAACGACCATCATTTAGAACGTTTTTTCTTCCGCCTTCGTGTTCATACTAAAATGAATCATGTGATTCGCCCTTGTATCCACCCTTTTAGGAAAGTAACGCCCTTGTTTCCTACGCCCTCGTGTCCTCCGCTCTTGCGTCTACCGCCCTTGTTTCTTACGCCCTAGTGTCCTAAACGACATTTTCCTAAAAAATGGTGCCCGTTTTTTACCTTACTTTTCTATTGTTGTAAAATTGGCAGGTATGCATGCAATTTTCAGACCACGATTTTGGTGCCAGTGAATGCTAAAGTCGAATTAAACAATTTTTAAGGCAATAAATTAATTCGAATAACTGCAATTATACTCAATGATTTGATTTGATTTGAAACTTTTACAAAATAGCAAGTATACAAATGTACAGCAATTCGAACAAACATATAAAATGGGCCGAAATGTATAAATGCTAAAAAGCGTGGGTAAGTGAAACAAGTACAAAGGACAACTTTCAGAACAGGAGTTTTTTGGCCGCCCAAAGTCTCAATAACATCACCTCCACCTAGAAATAAAATTATGAAACGTGAAAAGTGTGAAACAATCAAATAATAATGTATTTATATAATATAATTGTCTCTCAAATACAGATAACGTCCGTAAACTCTTAAAATACTCCTACAAGTACATATTATACTGATCGGTGTCCGAGAAACATGAATTACGTCATCATGGTGCCTTCTTAACCCGGCTACAGACCTTCCCGTTACGGATGTAGTGGTCGAGATGAGTCTGTTCAGCCCTCTTCTTCTTCAGGTCAGTTACCACGTTCTTCCTTGCTGCACGCTCTTCACTGGATCTATCAGGACAGATCCATACATCTTTGTGTGCATCAGCCATCCTCAGTCTCCCTGTTTTCATCAGAATCTGATGAACTGCTGTTGAGCTTGGGACGGTGATCTTGACTGGTCGGATAGCCGTGATACCTGGCCTCTTCCAGCCGACTCTAGTCGCTTCAAAATGAGGTTTCTCCCCGATCTCCTCCAATACTGCGGTTACCAGAGCTGGAAGCTGTTCTTCATCCTCTTCTTTCAGTCCAAACACGATCAGGTTCTTGCTCCTGTCCTCCTCTGCAGCCACACTCTTCATCACCTTCTTCAGGATTTTACTGTTGCAGACCGTACCACTTGCACTGTTCTGTTGTACAGCGGCACTGTAGCTCTTAATCCCTGTCTCCACCGTTGTTTGTACTGTCTCTTCAACTGACGTCTTAAACAACTGTAGTTGTTCGTCCTTCTGCACTAGCAACTGGTCCTGCAACCTGACCATCTTTTCCTTGTCTGCTAGTGCTTCCGTCTTGAGGCACTCAACGATTTCCATCATAGCGCTCATCTGACTACTCTGCCGTCGTACGAGGTCTGCTGCTTGCATAACCCATTCTGCCATATACCTTTTATAGATAGACGGAGACATGAGTATTTCTTGGTCCATATCTCCACGAATTTCGAAGTTTTCTAATTTCAGTTGTCTTGCCATCGAAGTGAACCATCTATCAGCACAGCCCTCTACATCTTCCTTTTCTTCATAGTTGAAATCCTTGAGTTTCTTCTGAGATCGGGTCAAATGTGAATCATCCTCCGTGGTGTACATTGTATAGTAATGTACAAGTATACACACGCAAAGGCTTACTACGCGGTAGCAGCAAACTGAATTTATCGCAAAGTTACAAAAGATAAGAGAGCTCGATAATTGCAACGTAAGCTACACACACTACACACTAGATATATGGGTACGTACAATCATACTATTCTAATGGTGGAAATAAGAATACGGCGACATAAGTCTAGGTTCCCGTAGCGCCATTTCAAGTGTTCCTGTTATTATTTTGTCAAGAAAGTCGGACTTCAATCGAAAACCCATTTATCGTACTTTATAACCAATTTTATTAGTACATACGGTATAGCCATTTTAAAAAGTACGTACTGTACGAACTTCTCATCATAGCTCACGGCAAAAGCTATAACATAATACTGACCAATCAGCGATGCTCTTCACTCTCACTTGACGCTAGGCCGATCACACGCTATAGAGGAGTTTTATAAGCAAACCTGCTTATCTTTAGTTATGATTTATTATCTTGTAGGAGATAAACTGTACATACTGATTGTGCTACTGATTATATGACCGAGCCGTCGTAGTCGTACGGCAAGGTTCCCACTCACCCACCTTTTAGACAATGGGTCCCGTGTAGCTTATGCTATTTTAATGGGTGCAGACCATTAGTTTAGCATATTACGATTTGTCCCTCGCCCAATGACCATACCAAAAACAAAGCTTTCGAATAACTTAAACTTTCAGACAATGAGTCCCATGTCGAGGAGCTCGCTTATCCTATTCTAATGGGTGCAAACCATTAGTTTAGCATATTGAGATTTGTCCCTCGCCCAATGCCCATAATGAAACTGGTACATTTGGAAAATATTCAAGTTGACCTCGTATACGATTTAGAATTAGAGTCCTGTAAAACGATTGGCTGGCTGGCTAACACTTTGCCTTAACAGGCTTAGTTCAGTCACGTGATAACTTTGAGAACTATTACCAACGACGCAGCGAGCAGGATGATGCCATTAGACAAACTGGTCGCTCTGTTTTGTGATAGAAAGTTCTAGAAGCTTTACCGATCATTGAGTATGGTTTTTATGAGCTTTCAGCCTTCGATTCTTCAGCAAGCCCAGTCAAAACATTTGTAATATAATGTGTTTTCTCTTTTTCCCCACCACCAGACCACCTCTCTGCAAAATTCAAAAGATCAAATACATCAAATTAAGTATTATCCCGTCAAGAGCCACGTTGCAAAATCACGAGGGCAAAAAAACTTTACATAGGTACGTTGGGTCTTATGATATCAACGCTGTGTTTCATATTTGAGACCTGTTATAACTTTGTATATTCGTTTTTTATGGCTACGCCCAATCAACATTGAATTGCGTATACTCGTGTTTGTGAAAATGTTAGATTCCTGAATTAATTCCTCAATCCTCAGTTGTTGACATTTCGTTTTACCATCGATTATTTTAACAATTTAGAATGACAGACATGCGGAATCTTGATACGAAGTTAATATTCCTACAAATCATCTCGCTATCTTTATGTGGTAAGCTACATCAACATGACACATGAGCTGCTATTTTACTTATCTTCCATCAAAAATAAATTAATAATTTATCGTGATAGAAAATAGAAATAGTATCAATCATAACCGGTAAAATGAAATAATAAAGTTTAATAAACTTAAAAATTTTATTAAATATTTTTTACCGACACCAAAAATTGGGTAGATTGGACCATCGCGTCGCCCGTGTCTCCTTTTTCCAGACAAAAAGAAATAATATCAATTTAAGTTACCGTTCTCAAATTTATGCAAAATGATACCGAGAATTATATCGGTCGCTGATTATATTCGGTTGGGATGGATATTTTTGACGCGATTAAAACTTTCTTTTAAAGAAAACTACTAGCTTCCTCCCTGTTACCACGGGTTGTATAGTTATATATAAATGAAATACTGCATGAAAAAATGGCCGGATTGTAAGACATTTTTAAAAAATCGTTGAGAAATGATAAATTCGGGAAGCAATATAGCGTCCCAAAATGTTAGCCAGTCAATATTCTGGCCTAACATATTTCTGTCAAGAGGTTACCTTAAAAATTTGATGCAACGTACGTACTTTATGCCCTGTACCTATACATTATCTCATCCTAAAATGTTTCGGTATCTTCTGCCAATCTGATTTTCCAAATTCGAGCAACTCACCCGGTCTTTTTTTTCAGCTCTCCAATTTGGCACCACATTCAGTGATCACGTTAAATTCTACCCTGATATGAGCAATGTTAAACACGCTCTGACTGTATGCTCATGGGTTAAGAAACAGCAGACTGGGGCAACCAGATCCTGGATAACCTACACAACAAGTACTCATGAATACGAAATCCTCATCTCTGACGCTGGAAGCTATAACTACATTCACAACGACTGTCTCACTTTGGAATTCTCAGTACCGCTCAACACATGGACCCACCAATGCCAGAGCTGGTCCACAAGCTCTGCAACACTAAAGGTTTACTACAACGGAACTTTGGTAGGATCAAACATGTTAGAAAATAGTTCTCCATTAGAAGAGGGGGGCTACATTCTGCTGGGACACGATAGTGGTAGCCGAAGTGAATCTGAAGTATTCGGAGGACAGCTGATGAAGTTAAATATATTTGGAAAGGAACTAAGCGGGACAGAAGTAACAGAGTTGCATCAGGGTGGAAGATGTTCTGAAGTGGAAAAGAAGTTCGATAATGTCAGATTCATTACCTGGGAGAGTATTCTCAGTCAGCCCAGAACTGGTAACGTGAAGGAAGTTGCTGAAGAATGTGGTGAGTTATGAAATATTACAAACCATATTGCAAAAATGTGAAACTTGGGACCTTTATTAAACTCGTGACAATTAGTTAACAATTTTAAGAATTGTTATCTTCATTTTACACTTCTGTTCAGATTTCTGTACCAGTTTAAAGACAACTTGGGATAACATGATAGCAAACGAACAGTTTCCAGTTCCTGCAGACACAGTTCTAACTCTGAACTGCAAGGAGGGATACCAACTCAGTGGGGATAAACAGATAACGTGTATTAAAGACAAAAAGTTCCATTACTCCACCGAGCCTGAATGTGGTGAGTGTCAAACAGATCTCCAATTTTATAATATTAAGTCAAACTTGAAGGTATAAAAGCCATTGTTCCACGACCATTTGCCAGTTATAACGTTATAATTCCAGAGCCGTGTGGAGAAGGAAAATATCGGGGTGATGATATGACAAGCTGTGAGACATGTGAAAGAGGATGGACACCAAACACAGACAAAACTGCCTGTGGTAAGATAAATTTGAAGCTTACATAATTATTGTTGTGTTTTAAATTTGAATTAGCTGCGCTATAGAATGGTAGGTAAACTGTACACATTATTTACGACTTGGACCCCGAGCAAACGACGGTAGATTTATGTTAGAGGTTGTTTGAAAGGGTTCGGGTTGGAACAGGAAAACAAAATCGCGGAAGATAAAATCAGAAACCTTCAAAATAACCCTTATAATTGTATCACTATCACCCAACCAAATTAACCAGTTCAACGTGATTTAATATTATATATCGACAGTGAGCTGTACGGGACTGAAAGCTGAGTGGATAACTGCGATCAAAACAACAACACAGTTCCCAGTAGTCCCAGGAACTGTGGTGGAAGTGAATTGTTCTGACTCTGAAGCTCTCAATAAAGGGAGCAGCGAAGTGACCTGCACCTCAGGAACGGAATTTATTTTCGAATTTAATGAACCCGAGTGTATAAATCCAGGTATTGAAGAAGCGAACATGCTAAATGACCATAGCATCACTACAAAAGGATAACTAAATTCGTTATACAGCCAGTATAGTATCATCAGAACCGAAGAAAGGGGGTAAAAAATAAGATGAGGGGAAGAGTTGGTTATCATACTATAGAAAACTAATTTAAATAACTCTTACAGTTGATGGGCTATGACCAATAGCTCAGATGATACTGCATTCTAACTTAGATATCTAAATAAGTAAATTTACGTTCGAGTTTTCTGAGTGGAAAAGTATGACAGCAGAAACTCAGTACCCAGAGGCACCCAGAGGCCCCAGAGGTCCCCAGAGGCTCCCAGAGGCTCCCAGAGGCTCCCAGAGGCCCCCAGAGGCCCCAGAGGCCCCCAGGGGCCCCAGAGGCCCCCAGAGGCCCCCACAGGTCCCCAGAGGCCCCCAGAGGCCCCCAGAGGCCCCCAGAGGCCCCCGGAAGAGTTATCGAGGTAACCTGCTCTGAGATCTCAACACAGGGAACAGCATTTGACGAGGCAAAATAAAATGTAAAATTATTTTAAACTCAAAAATTAAACAAAGAATGCTTTGTTATTATAACATAGTAAAACACTTTATTTCATAAATATATTAAGTTTAAATTGAAACACTTAATACTATCGTGGAATTTACGTAGAATCTAGCTCAATGTTACAACATATACCCTTGATGATATAGTCTAGCAAATATTAGAAACTGACCGGAAATCTGGTGCTTTCCATTTCAAATGGCAAAAGCGAGAAGATTTTAATAACGTCAATTAATGATAATCTACTCTTATCCAAATTTATCAATTATCAACCCCAGGAACGAAGACGATGCTGTATAAAAGTATAAAGACTATACAAATGTTGACAGAAGAGAGAGCGGTGAACAGGAAGGAAGAGAGGATATCAGCTCCAACCAATTAATGAGAATTCAAGTTTAGTAAAAAAAGTTCACTTTTTAAAGGTTGTTTTTTTCGTGATATACTGCATCACTTCTATGGTGCTGAATTCCTAAAACCTAAGTGCTGTTCAATACACATATTATTATTATTTAACTTATTTGTGATTTGACTGTGATCAAATTTACTTTCACATTCCGAACATGAACTGAGCTGATATCCAGAAACTATGGATAATACTAAATTTTATGTGTTACTCAGCAATCAAATCACCATTTCAGAATCCGGAAACGAGCTTCATGGCATTGATTAGTAATGAATACCCTGGAAAAAGACACAGAACTCAATCACAGCGAGACACATTTGTGTATGTAAACATTTATAAATACAAACATTATTTATAAATATGTATTCAAAATTAAATTAAATTCAAAATCAATTCAAGGATATAACAACGTTTTGATGTATTGACTATTGCTAATGGGGTTCTTTTGCGATAGTCAAAACGCGACAACTAGCGCTGGATGGCGACAACTAGCGCTATCCAGCGCTAGTTGTCGCCATCCAGCGCTAGTTGTCGCTATCCAGCGCTGGATAACGCTGGCCAGCGCAAAATATATATGTTCGATAATTGTCGCTATCCAGCGCTAGTTGTCGCCATCCAGCGCTAGTTGTCGCCATCCAGCGCTAGTTGTCGCTATCCAGCGCTAGTTGTCGCTGGCTATGCGACACTGTCGCACGCGATAGTTTGCGATGGCCAGCGCAACTGGCCATCGCAGAAAACAGTTCGATAACTAGCGCTGGATAGCGACAACTAGCGCTGGATAGCGACAATTATCGAACATATATATTTTGCGCTGGCCAGCGTTATCCAGCGCTGGATAGCGACAACTAGCGCTGGATGGCGACAACTAGCGCTGGATAGCGCTAGTTGTCGCCATCCAGCGCTAGTTGTCGCGTTTTGACTATCGCAAAAGAACCCCATTTTCTGTCCCATTTTCAGTCTTTGAAGATGAAATTTCCAGGACCAAAATTTTACAGTTTTGACCGAATTTCTCACCCACAACTTGATTGATGTCAACCCATCGAGATCGTTGCTCTGCGAAGCAATAATATTAATGCTAGTTCGCGCGGCGCGTCGTTAACGGGTGATAGTGATATACTCGTAAACTATTTGCTCCATATATTAGGACCGTCGACGAGTCCAACTCGGCACGCGTCCTGATAGGTTGTAAACCTACAAGGCGCGTCGAAGCGGCGAAGTCCTCGAAGTTCACATAAAATTTATCGAAATTCGGGAAATAAAGAAATTTTCCGGTCGGGAATTTTAGGTCAAAAACGGTCGGGAAATCCCGGGATCGGGATTGACTTCACTACCCACAACCAATTAGTCAGTCAAATATAAAGGGTATATGACACAATTGAGGTGCTGGAAGTTTCATATCGGTCGGAGGAAGCTCACACTCACAGCACAAAGCTTAACAAAACGAAAATTCATATTTTACAATTTCTGTCCCATTTTCAAGTATGAAAATTTCTGAACACAAATTTGACAGTTTGGATGGACTTTTTGCCCAGAGACCGACTATTCAGTTAATTGATGATGGTATGAAACCAAATTGAAATGTGATCATTTCTACTTTCACGTTCCGAACACGAACTGTGTGTTGTTTACCAGAAACTATATAATACCAAATTTTTGTCACTCGACCATTTCAGAATCTAGAAACGAGCGTCATGATATTGAAACGAATATCACGAGAAAAGACACCGAACTCCGCCACTGAAATACTGCTGACAACAAATAAAACATTTCAAGCTATCTTAATGGACAATTTCACTAGTATTAACCTACCACTGAAGATGGTAAACATTGTACACCGTACTGAACAGTAGAACCAGTGTCTCTTTAACATTTTAAGAAATGCACCGATTGTTACATGGAATCGGACTTTTTCGAGGGATAACATTAAATCATTTTGAACGTTTTTATATAAATCTGCATTCACCGAGAAATTCAGAGATTTATTTAGAAATTTGAAAATTAATTGTACATAGTGTAAAGTGTGATTATTTTTCTTTAAAGTGTAAAATATTAATTACCGTTTTTAACTCTTTTTTAACTGATGTTTTTAACTTATGGTAAATGAGAAATGTAAAGTAATCTTACTTTACATTACTTTTTAAGAAATTTCTAATTTAGAAGCACATTGTTTAATTACTTTTGACTTTTCAGCTTTACATTATAACGTTAGCAATACTTACTTTCTCTCGAATAAAACATTTCACCAAGGCTATAAAATAATACGGCATATATGATAAATAGATTAATAATTGAACTGTAAGTGCTTCTGAACTCATCCCGCCATATATATTATACAGGGGGGCCAAAAGTCAGTACCCATACGTTGGCCTTAATAGCTCAATCACTGAGTGCCCAATTATGAAATAATTCTTTTTGGTACGACTTACTACCACCACTGCTTTGAGGAATTTATCAAATCGAAAAATATTCGTGTTCATTTTCTTCAAATGAAGGTTCATTTTCGCATTTATTAGATAGTTTGGATAGTCGGATCGAGCCAAATCTTATTGAATGGTGTTTGGCCATTTGAATTACGTTTGTCCTGAAAAAATGAGAGTTCTAGCCTATGATGAGAAGTTCGTACGGTACGTACTTTTAAAAATGGCTGTACCGTACGTACTAATAAAATTGGTTATTAAGTACGATAAATGGGTTTTCGATGAAAGTCCTACTAGTCGTGATTAATTTTTAGTTTTTAATTTGTATAGCTTTCTCTCGATTTTTAGAGTTCTGATCGTCTTTATGAATTGTTTTATTACCAAGACGAGTTCGTTAGTGTTCTCCTTGGTCATTTCATGTTTAATTCCTGTTTAATTCCTGTTTAATTCCTGTTTTATTCCTGTTTAATTCCATGGTTATATCTGAGGGCTACTGAAGAGTGAAGACCTGACTCAAAAGAAAACAGGTGGAACTTATTTAGATGATTATTGCGTATTACTTTTATTTATCGTTAAACTTAATATTTGAAAACTGTGATTTTGACATTTTTTGATTTAAACAATCGAATTCGTGTTTTACTTTTAGTTTTACTAGACTGTCACGTGACCAAAATCGTTTTTTTCTCATAACCCTCCAGCCCCAGGGAAGCATTTTTACCCGGCCCTACGTCATAGAGGTGATTCGGAATCAGTGTCCAAAAATACACCGATGTAGACTACTTTCATACCCTCAAATTTGGGCGAGCGATTTAGTGGAGCTATCCAGCACTCCAATTGTCAAAACAAGATGGTACGAGCTTGATCTGAGCTTGACAAAATGAATTTCACTGGCCTGACTCGTTCACTTGTGTCCTTTCCAACTTGTTTTTACATCTCAAAATTTTCGGTTTTTCGTTGAGATCATAGTTGTTACGGACGTCCTGGACGAACTTTAAAAAGGTGCCGAACTGGACGAATTTTTTAACGAAATAGACGAACTTTAACCGAACTTTATAGATTATTTAGATAACAATGATAAGTTGAGAGCTGTTGCTATAATTGATGCTTAATTGTAATCTGTGAACCAGCTCTGTTTATATTGAAGTACTAGTCATGATCTGTTGTTGATCTAGTTTTTTTTCAATACAAGTATGTATAACTATCTAACTGTATCATTTGTTTACAAGTGTAATAGTGATCGCACCTAAGCCATTCATTATAAAATCAAAACATATGCCAAGAAAATTTACGCAACGAATTTTCACGAATTTTCACGAATTTTTAAAAGGTGCCGAACTGGACGAACTTTTCGCATTTCTTCGACGAACTTAACAACTATGGTTGAGATGGTCCAACAAAATACCAGATACCCTAGCATTCAGGTTCTCCTCCGTCTCTGGAAGCCCAAAGATAATCAGGATTTTACTTCGATCATCTTCTAGGGCAACCCTTTTCACTGCAGCTTGGATCTTCTTCGGTGCAAAGGCGTTTTTGCACGTGTTTTTCAACAGAGACGAAAAGGTTTTGATCTTTTTCTGAGCTGCACTTTTCACAGTTCCAATCTCGTCATCCTTCTTCAAAGCTAACTTCTCCTGCAAATCATTGATTTTTGCCTTATCTTTTTTTGCTTAGTGAGTAACTTCACTTGTAGTTGAAGTTCTATGATTTTGGTCGCATCTGCTATTTTTTCTTTCCTGAACATTCGGTTGTCGTCAGCTGTTTCTGTGGCGAATTGTAACAATGGTCCACAATAATTGTTCAGTATCCAGCACATTGTTTCTAACCATTCTGATAACCTTTCTCTAGGCACACTTCTCTGGTTCAGTTTTTCAAATCGCACATCATCGTTGTGTTCAACTCCGATTTCACTTCTAATCTCCTTGAAAATACTGTCCGTTATTATAAATGACCCGTTTATAGGCTATTAGTTTTAGGTCCTGTCTTACGTTGAACAATTAAAACAGTTGGATAAAATACGAATAAAAGTTACGTTGACAATAAGTATAAATTCAAGACGATAAAGATGGGAGTAAAGAGTCTATTCAGTAACAGAGTAAAGTCCGTGGGAAATCTCCCGTGCTCGAATCGAAGTGTCCCTCCTTGCTAAAGTCTGCTTAGACACGTATTGCGATGTTGCTGTGACGTCACGTTGTAGTGCAGATGTGCTGGGATAAGAGTGGTGTCCGGTGTCCAGGCGATGTGTCCTGTTCCTAGTCGTGGACGCGTTGACTGTGTTAGAAATCAGCCACTGAGTTGACGGCTGTATTACTTCGTTGTTAAAGTGATCTTCTGTTAATCAGTTGAACTGTGGGAGAGCGTGGTTAAGCTTAAAGTTAAAAAGTTAAAACTTGTTATACAGAAGGTATAACACCGTCGCCATGTGTATCTGATTCACATATTCCGTAAGGAACTGGCCATTCTCAACCATAGCATCATCTACCATATCAATCTGTTCACTCTGTAGCGGAAAAGGGATCGTACACGTTGTACAGAAAATGTACAAACAATGTATACAAATCTACAAAGCCAGAGAAATAATTCAACGCGCACACAGAACTACTATTACTATTAGTATTGTTATACTTATACTAAAGGAAAATATACACATTGATAGAAAGTAGAGCGGTGTTTGTTAGGTGGCTTGTTGACTGTCATCAGAACTGAGGTTGTTCTGTGTTGTCCAAAAGCAGAAAATAGCAAATATGCAATGCCAATAGATACAATTACAAACATAGGACTTTTGATTCTAAAAATTTAATCAAATTTACGCAGACGCAAGACGGGAGTTTTCTTCGAGGAGTTTTTTGCAAACTCTGAAAGTTCTCGCATTATTGCCGGCGCGGCAATTGTTCCATTATACTAATAGATCAATTTTAAAATTGAGTATTATGTCCTGGAGAAAGTATTTGGTTCGAGGGACCTTACTGGGCGGCGCTCAGCCTGTCATTCCGCCGAACCTTTATTCGGTTTATTATGTTTATGAACATATAATAGCCTGGGGTCCCCACCGGTAAGAGGGACTATTTTGTAACACTAGTCGATCTATCCCACTTCAAATAACACTGGCCGCGGCCCATACTTTGATTTCCTAACTATTAACTAACCGGAACCCTCAAATTAACTTTAACCCTAAACAATATAACTCTAACCCTAATCTTTACTTCCAAAATTGCGCGCATTGTTAAGTTATAACTTCTTTCAAAATTAACCTAGTTAACCGATCGGCGGCGCGGCAAAGGATGAAGCTAAGGCATTAAACAACCACGTCAAATAGTTATACCGCAAAGCACGAATTCCCATGATTCTAGGTAAAATCTTAAAACTATTTGTGTTTTACTTGACGGATGTTACTTGTCTAAATTTCTTCGAAGTAGCGCGCGCCGCTTTCTTCTCGACGGCAAGTGCTACGAAGTAGCGCGCGCCGGGCCAGATCATTAACAATGGTCAATGTTTTACTAGATGTTTATTTAATTTTGTTCTATCGAGAGCCCTCTCGATCGAATCTCAGTTGCAGTAGCGCGCACATATTTTTGTGAAACAAGCGCGTCACGCAGTGAGAGGGCTCTGGTTAGAGCAACTCCTTAACCAATTATACGCGTAGACTCATGGCTCAATGGCTGGCCTGGGTGAATATCCGATTGTTAATGGATTAACGCGGCGCGCGCTACTTCGAAGAAATTTAAACAAGTCTAGTAGCAATATCCGTCAACGAAGCCCCCAGAAACTTTTTGGCTTTGTGATAATTAAAATTATTAACTTTTAAACTTGTAGCGCGATGCGCGTTACTGGGCCGCGCCGCGTATCCAATAATGCTTCGATCTCGCAACAACATCTAACTTCGTTAGATCGGCAAAATGCGCAACTGGGCCTCGCCGAGCTACGACATCGTTTATTAATTTTTAACCCCTCCCCTCCATAGTAAGTTTTGCACATTGTGCATTGTGTCAAAATTGTGTATTGTGTCAAAATTACACTAGCGTAATCATTTCTATGTTTTAATTTTTGTAGGTTGGACTAGCGCCGAGTTGGACTTGTTTTTTATTTAATACTTTTCAAACTTTACAGAGTACAGCAATTATAACGTATAAAATAAACTCGAATAAATTATTGCCGTCTGTAAATCCTGTCAAAATATTTGTTCCAAGAAAACAAGAAACCAACAATTCAAGAAAACAAATATTTTATTTAGTATCAATTAAAGCAGACAAAAATATATTTCATATATATTGATTGAAATAAATTTTCGTGCACATACAGAATGAATGGTTAATAATTTAATATATATGTAGACCAAGCTCTGTGCACGGGATGCTTCCTGGAAGAATCCAGTTCTTTTAGCGGGGCACCCTACCTAAAGCCAAATTGAGATATAATAATCATATTCCTAGGGAAATAATCAGAAATCGAATACCAATCAAATAATATGATATATAGGAGTAGTAACCATATTTACTATGCAAAATGCCCCAACCACATAGTGTAAATTTATATAAAATTCAAATTCCATATCATCATTAAACCTCAATAGTCAATATAATAGCCCAAGCAAAATTAAATAACTATTATATACCTTACTGTCATACTACAAATTAATTAAACATTTGAAATCTGTTAACCAGAGAATAAATTTCTAAACCTAATGCAAGTGAAATAATTTAGATGCAATAATGAATGCCTAATGTGAGTATCATCTGTCAATGTCCTTGTAAAACAGTCTGTACGAGAGATATGAGTAACTAATATAGAAGAAAAAAACAGGAAGTTGTCGTCTGTTGAAAAATAAATAAAATATCTAGAATATAGATTAGAATATAAAATAACATTCAGTCAATGTGTCGTCAATAAACTGTACAATTATCAAATGTTAAAACTGGGTGATACAGTCACCAAAAATAAATACTAAGTATAATAAGTTAATAAATTAAATGTGGTCTATAAAACTACCACTAGGTATAATAGGTCAATAAATTAAAAGTGGTTTATAAAACTACCACTGTGCGAACCCCTTCTCCAGTTAAAACATGTCAGTCATGTGAAAAATCAATCAGAATGGTAAGGTGGTAAAAAAGGGAATATCCTTTCGATACATCAATTATATATGCCTCAGATTTAAAAGAATTAGAAGATACTTAGTTATCGTCGACTATGATTGCAGTGTAAAATTTGTCATATGAATTGTCGACGGTATAATTAGGGTCTGTTGTTATAGATGAGAGTAGCTGTTTACGAATCACTAAAGCTTTTAACATCGGGCAGATTTCGTAGATCTGTTGGAACATTATTCCAACATTTTGCCCCCAAGTATTGAAAGTTTTTATGTGATGTTGATCTATTAACATATAGGTTGCAGCTTTCGCCGCTCCTACTACCTCCTGATATGTAACTAAATTTGTTCATAAAGTTTGTAGGACAATTGTCATGGATGATTCTAAACATATAATTTGACAGATGGAGTTGTCGTCTAAGATGGAGTGGTAACCATTTCATGTCTCTATAAACATTAAGGCTGCTCTCTGTT
Source organism: Bolinopsis microptera (assembly GCF_026151205.1). Lineage (NCBI taxonomy): Eukaryota > Metazoa > Ctenophora > Tentaculata > Lobata > Bolinopsidae > Bolinopsis > Bolinopsis microptera. The sequence continues at coordinate 1,108,139 of NC_087077.1, forward strand.
TGTGGAACGTTGAGAGCTATTTTGGCTACCTTTTTGTACAGAGTGTCAAGTTCAGCAAGTTTTGTCTTGCCAGCTCTACAATAGATCGTGTCTAAATAATCGAATTGTGGCAACATGAGTGCATTGGCAAACATTTTCCTATATTTAATGGGTAGCAGTGCTTTACTTCTATACATGGCACCAATTCTCTTCATGACCTTCCTAATAATATAATCTACATGGCTTTTGAAGTTTAATTCACTATCTAGAATGAGGCCAAGATATTTTGTCTCTTTGCACTCCTATATATATTATATAACAAGCACGAACTTTAGATCAGATATACTAGGGGTCTTGGAGTAGCAAGAGATTGACTAAAAGGTATATACCTTTTACAAAGATACGTCGTAAAGAATCCAGGGTGATACAGGATCGGAGAGTGCAGACCATAAAGTTTACACACCCACCTCTGCCTCCTGAAGTCTTGGTTGGATAGAAATTTATGCAAACTTCGTCGTTTATACTCCAAGTCCCTTTGCTAAAAGAAGTAAAATTATTTATGTATACAACGTATGACAAGGATAGGAGAGTGCAGACCGTAAAGTTTACGCATCCACCCTTGTGAAAAGTCCCTTTGTTAAAAGAAGTAGTATTATTTATGTCTGGAGTTAGCTTCATTCAATAATAACAATACTATATAATCAATATAAATATCAATACACAAGACAAGATATTAGACCGACGAAGAGTCCAACTCGGCGTGCATCTTGGTAGGTTATAAACCTACAAGTACTTACTAGCATCTAACAAGTAGCACACACACATTTTCTACACAGCTAGTACACTAGTACACACATAACAGGCCGCAGCAAACTAGAAACGAGAATTTATACAATGAGTATAGTTCGGCACGGGGCCGCACATGCTAGTTGCTACAGCTGTGCAGTTTGATAGATCACAGATCAATTAGGCCCCATGATCAGTATCGGCGCGGCGAGCTTGCAGATCAGGCATTGGAGATCTGCGCAGAAAAATTGGCAAATTGGCAAATTGGCAATTTTTGGTCAAATACCAGAATAATAACAACAGGGCAATAACATAATTTGTGTTTAACTGAGTAAAATCTTAAATATATTTCGGTTTTTACTTTACTTTACTTTACTTTAAATCAAAACACAGCGATTAAACCATAATGACATCAGTGCCGACAATTAATTGATACGCTTCAACCAATTATTCCTAAACAATCTTGTAAATACCACTAAAATCATTTATTCAAATTATTATGTCCACATTTTATTCATGGCAGATTCCACTATTATATTTAATATCTATCTCCCTAGTTTGGTGTACTACTAACAGAGTTCTGATCTGATTTACTGCATCCTTTACAGCATCATATATAGTTCCTTATATAACTGACGCAAATACTTATAAAATTAAACTTTGTTCATTATTATTTATCTATCATACCTATCTTATTTATTCGATTGTAAAGTATATATTACACTTTTGGTTCAAACAATTTCAATTAATTTTATCTCAGTCTATAATCTACAGCTAGCTCTGAATACACTATGAAATGCTAGCATCATCACCTGAAGTACATAAAAAAGAAACCAATAAAAATGTTGAGATAGTACCAAACGATTCAATTTGTCAAGCACAACTCCCAGATGAAAATGGGTCAGACTACAAAGAACATCATCAATCAGAAAGTGAGGAAAACTCAGAAAGTGAAACCTCTTCAGAGGTAACGAAGACAAATAACGATGATTCATCTTCCACTGAGCATTTAACCGACTCTTATTTGGCCGATGAATCATCCATTAATGTTAATTCCGTCACAGAAGCCAGTGACCTATCTACAGATGATGTTAATGTCAGTGAATGTGATCATCTATCAGACAGAACGTCTCCATCGAAATCTATACCTGAGATTTCAGCAGAAAATTTGACTGATACAGAAGATCATGAACAGATGTCAGAAACTGAGCAAAATCATTTACCTGTATCCAAGCCAGATTTTATTGCAGTTAATCGTAGGAGTAACTCTCGGAGCACATCTGCAGGGTCTTCCACAAATACATCCCTCAATCAGTACGAAGAATTTACCAGCACAGAGATCGCTGAAGCTAAGCAAGCAGTAGATTTGCCTGTTGAGCATGTTCCAATTAACCCTAATCTCACAAATATACCCGAGCCACATTCGGCTTCACCTATTAAAGAAGTTCTGCTAACTCTACAGAAGGAAGCTTCAAAGTACCGGAATATACAGGTGATTGGGCTGTTTCATACTATTTTAAATTATTATTATGCAATAGAATGTGTTTCAGAAAGGCTTCCAAGTTCCATAATGTTTTAATATTGCATAATATATTATATATTGTGATTCTATCAATAATCTGAATAATGCAGGAAACGTGTAATGATGCTCTTGAAGAACTGGCTTCCAATCAGAAAGAAGTTCTTACTGTCCGCAGCTATTGTTTCCTTCCCCTGAAACTGGCATATGATACCAAACTACCTCGATTTTGTATTCTTGCTGTTGCTGGTTTCAGGCATTTACTAAGCGATCCTCTACTCAAAGCTACTTCCCTTAACCCAAATAAGGTTTCTTTTGGAGCTAATGTCTAGCTATACATTTACCCCCCTTAAATTTGAAATGTTAACAATTAATACTTGGAGGAACAATTTTTGTATGGTGTAGTTTTATCTTGAGAATGAGAACAGTATTAATTGTCATTCCTGTCTTCTCAAACCTATGAACAGCTTATTTTTTCATCTCCTGATTCATAGATTATTCTCTAGACCCCTCTTGCGGTGAAGATTGTCGAGTTAACATTGCGTTACCCTGGAACGAACGACGAGCACTTTCACGAAATCTACAAGCTGTGTCTGGCGGTAGTGTGTTCAGACATACGAGAAGTTCACCACGATCTTATTATAAAGATGTTGGAATTGTGTTTGGAACAGGCTGTCAAACACAAGGAAACCTCCCAGAAGGCGTTGGCCCACTCCACTTTCCTTCAGATGTTGTCTCAGTTACCTAGAACTCTGGCTGCGGAGGGAGAATTGTCGTCTTCTCCAGAGGTTAGTATTTAAATATCCCTCTGTTAAAACTTACTGGTTTTAACGGTCATTTAACAAATGTTTTAGTTTTTGCTTCTGATTTCCTTGTGCGATTCCGTCTGTGTTTTGCACTGTCACATTGTTTATAAAGCATCTTTTTTCAGGTGGACGATTATATAGAGATTTTAAAATGGCTGGTAGGAAAGGTTCCCAACCGAAACACAGCGATGCGCCAACAAGCAATTGTAGAGGTGTATCTCAAGTGAGTAACTGAAAGAACATCAAGTTTTCATTGTTTGGGCGCCTTGCTTTAATACATAAATAACTGTTTGTTCTAATTACTGTTGATTATTAGATTCATCTCTATAACTTTAAAGGTAATAATAACTGTTTGTAGGCATTACTTGGACGGTCTGGTAACACTACTGAGCAGTACACCTCCCACCCTGGTTCAACACACCATGTTCACTGACATTGTGTGGCAACAGCTGTGCCCCTCCCTTATACAGTTGCTTGGCAACCCAATGGTCGACAAAGCTGCACAGAGGGGCAAGGTATGTTAATTTACAATCTACTTCTTCGTTATTGTTATTCTCTTAGTTATCCGTTATTGTTATTCTCCTATTATCATGATTGAAATTGTCTGCATTATCTAGGATACAGTCAAATATAATAACCCCCAACCCAGGTACACACCTCCCACCCCCACACGATAAAAGACCTGCTGCACATCCACACCGTTAACACAGATGTGACCAACTCCTGCACCAAAAGCTGCCACTCAATTGCCACCCAGTTAGTGCGATTAGTGGGGCACCAGGCCTTCCTGCGACCTGTCTTAGCTTCACTCTTTCACAGGATCATCATGTTTCCTCCACCTCATCTCAGGAGACATGCTCTAGAGGGAGTCAAGGTTAGTTTACTAAATATTAGCATATTATGTAGATTGAGTACAGAGTATGTTTTTATTATAAGTGACTAAGTGACTAAATAATTCATGCAATCTGCTGCCAAGTTTAATCAGTGTAAATATTGCAGATAACATATCATAATATAGTAGATAATGTAATACAATATCATAATATCGTACATAATGCTATATCATATTATACTATTTTATTATTATACTATTATATTATTTTAACATTTTATCCAGGAAGTATTTAAGAACCCAAGGTTACTAGACAGACCTATGCGTTGTCCAAGAGAAAGGTATAGCTCGGATAGACTTTGCGCTTTTAAAGGTAAGCTCAGAACAGCAATTATTATTCCTTTTCAGAATGACACATCGATTATACCAAGTCGGTAGCTTCTTCATTTTATCCAATTTATCAGGCAAAAGCTTTGGAATTGCTTCATTTTTTAATGTAACACCACCATGTATGTTAATGTGCGTGTCGGGATGTAATTTAATGAGATATAATGTTGCATAATGAGATATAATGAAATATGATGAGATATAATGTAATATAATGAGATATAATGTAATATAATGAGATATAATGTAATATAATGAGATATAATGTAATATAATGAGATATGGATGTAGAGATTGTTACGTTGGTTCACTGTAGTGAAAGTATAGCACCAAACTTTTAAAGTATAATATGATCAATTTCAAGATGCACACTTGCACTTGAGCAAATTATGATATTTGTAAGTCTGTGGTAGTTTACAAAAAAGGTACTGTTGTATAATGTGCATTGTAAACAGTAAAGTTGTGTTATTTTACACTGTAAAATGTACATTAACTTAAATGTACTTAAATATTTAAAATATTTAAAATATGTAAAATATGTAAAATATGTAAAATATGTGTAACCTCCCCCACTCTCAGATGCTGATAGACGGGGTGACTCAGTCCTCCCTGTGTGGTGACAGCACTATGCTGGGAATGAGCGCCAGTGTTATTGTAGCACTGTTAGACTCCATCCAGCAACTTTCTAACAGTAACGGTGTTACTATCGAGCATATGGAGAGGATAAGTGGGGCTATCGAGGACATGGACTCTCAATTACAGGTAATACATTGGTAATCACTTAATTGGATAAAGACTCAATTGCAGATGAAAATTATTACTATTTAACTACCTACAACTACATTTATCCAACTATTTAAATAATTTCAGTCGTACGATGCAGGAGAGGATGAGAGTGAAACAGTAAGTGAAACAGAGGATATCTTCACCCCCGGACCTGCTCCCCCTGTACAAACATTCTTTACTGCAGAGTCTGATGCGGAGACTCATACCACAGATCTTGTTAGGACAGGTGGACACGAAGTTAATTATCTAATTAATAATTAGTTAATTGTTTTGTTCTAGATCTCTTGTCTGAATGATCACAATCTAAAATCTGCAATAGTTGTTGGTGCTGTGAATCTAAGAATCCCACAGTTCTCACCAACACTGTATCCTAGAGACTTGATGATTAGTAACCAAGTTTGCCTCAGAGAGGACATGTGAGACAGATGAGGAGGAAGAGGGAGGAGAAGATAAGCAGGTTGCTCTGAGCGAGGAGGTAGATGTTACAGACTCAGTCTTCCCTCAGGATACTGAAATACCTGTCATACCTAACCAATCAGGTAGGATTATTATAATTCTCAAGTTGTTACGCATTTTCTGTTATTTTTTTAAAAAATTGGTTGATTTGAAATTCAGAATCATCCCAAAACCCTTTACTTCCTACAACTACTTCCTACACCTCTTATCTCATCCTCTTCTCCAGAGACCCTAGCAAAGGAAACAGAAGATGCAACCCCAGCATCCTCCGCCTCATCTGATAACGAGGAGGAGGATAAGCAGAGTGCTAAGGAGTTTATCAAGTCTCTTCTCCAGTTTCTTTCTTATCTTCTTCACATCGAGTTAGTTGGTGTAGTTAGGAACGTTAGTTAGGAATGTTAGTTGGTGTAGTTAAGAATGTTAGTTAGGAATGTTAGTTGGTGTAGTTAGGAATGTTAGTTAGGAATGTTAGTTGGTGTAGTTAGGAATGTTAGTTAGGAATGTTAGTTGGTGTAGTTAGGAATGTTAGTTAGGAATGTTAGTTGGTGTAGTTAGGAATGTTAGTTAGGAATGTTAGTTGGTGTAGTTAGGAATGTTAGTTAGGAATGTTAGTTGGTGTAGTTAGGAATGTTAGTTAGGAATGTTAGTTGGTGTAGTTAGGAATGTTAGTTAGGAATGTTAGTTGGTGTAGTTAGGAATGTTAGTTAGGAATGTTAGTTGGTGTAGTTAGGAATGTTAGTTAGGAATGTTAGTTGGTGTAGTTAGGAATGTTAGTTAGGAATGTTAGTTGGTGTAGTTAGGAATGTTAGTTAGGAATGTTAGTTGGTGTAGTTAGGAATGTTAGTTAGGAATGTTAGTTGGTGTAGTTAGGAATGTTAGTTAGGAATGTTAGTTAGGAATGTTAGTTAGGAATGTTAGTTGGTGTAGTTAGGAATGTTAGTTAGGAATGTTAGTTGGTGTAGATAGGAATGTTAGTTAGGAATGTTAGTTGGTGTAGTTAGGAATGTTGTTTTGTGGGACTCATTCAGTGTGTTAGTTTAACACTAACAGCAGAGAATAGTGGTAATATGGAGGGTAAGGATTAGGGTCAAAATATGTTAATAATGACAAGAATTCTCCTCGCACCACCTTTACAGTATTACCCTAAAGATAGCTACAATAATTATAACTCTAACAATATCTTCCTTTCCCAGGGACCCACACACACTAGACCTGTCAATCCAGCAGTTTGCAAGTGACATGTGCGCGCAAGTGCGCCAGGAGAGCGTGCAACTCCCCCTGCTCAACGCTGACAGTGTCTACGTGGCTACTTACATGTCTCTGGATCTCACTAGACGGCTCCATCAGGCTCACTACTACACGTTAGTGTTATCTATCACATGATATGCTGGTGGTTAAACGCCTGAAATTACGATAGAATTTCATGGGGGAAAAAGAAGAAATATACATATAATCCAGGATTTTGAGAATTGTTTTAAAATTTTGAGAATCGTTTGAAGATTATCATATCATCTTGAAGAGGGAACTTTAGCACTAAATAAATATTCTCATATCATCATAACTAACTGACTTAATATGGCCTAATCGGAGAATAATATGTAATTTAAATAAAATAATCAGAGCCCGGAGGAGCAGTAGTTCGAGCAGTGTTCCGGTTTCAGAGTCTCAGTTTGTTGAGTGGGTGCAAGGTTCTGGGGGTGTAATCCTCGTATCTCCCATCTGGTTACAAGAGGTACATATTAGTTTTCCTATAGTGGTCTAATTACGTTAGGTAACATTTCCTTTTCATAATTTAATGTTAAGTTGTGAAATCATAATAATGATTGATAGACATTTATAATTTTCTTTTTTAAATGTCCTAAAAAATATCACATTATATCACACCAACAATCAACATCACACTTAACACTACTTTCTACCTGCTCATCACACTTAACACTACTTTCTACCTCCTCATCACACTTAACACTACTTTCTACCTCCTCATCACACTTAACACTACTTTCTACCTCCTCATCACACTTAACACTACTTTCTACCTCCTCATCACACTTAACACTACTATCTACCTCCTCATCACACTTAACACTACTTTCTACCTCCTCATCACACTTAACATTACTTTCTACCTCCTCATCACACTTAACACTACTTTCTACCTCCTCATCACACTTAACACTACTATCTACCTCCTCATCACACTTAACACTACTTTCTACCTCCTCATCACACTTAACACTACTTTCTACCTCCTCATCACACTTAACACTACTTTCTACCTCCTCATCACACTTAACACTACTTTCTACCTCCTCATCACACTTAACACTACTTTCTACCTCCTCATCACACTTAACACTACTTTCTACCTCCTCATCACACTTAACACTACTTTCTACCTCCTCATCACACTTAACACTACTTTCTACCTCCTCATCACACTTAACACTACTTTCTACCTCCTCATCACACTTAACACTACTTTCTACCTCCTCATCACACTTAACACTACTTTCTACCTCCTCATCACACTTAACACTACTTTCTACCTCCTCATCACACTTAACATTACTTTCTACCTGCTCATCACACTTAACACTACTTTCTACCTCCTCATCACACTTAACACTACTTTCTACCTCCTCATCACACTTAACACTACTTTCTACCTCCTCATCACACTTAACACTACTTTCTACCTCCTCATCACACTTAACACTACTTTCTACCTCCTCATCACACTTAACACTACTTTCTACCTCCTCATCACACTTAACACTACTTTCTACCTCCTCATCACACTTAACACTACTTTCTACCTCCTCATCACACTTAACACTACTTTCTACCTGCTCATCACACTTAACACTACTTTCTACCTCCTCATCACACTTAACACTACTTTCTACCTGCTCATCACACTTAACACTACTTTCTACCTCCTCATCACACTTAACACTACTTTCTACCTCCTCATCACACTTAACACTACTTTCTACCTCCTCATCACACTTAACACTACTTTCTACCTCCTCATCACACTTAACACTACTTTCTACCTCCTCATCACACTTAACACTACTTTCTACCTCCTCATCACACTTAACACTACTTTCTACATCCTCATCACACTTAACACTACTTTCTACCTCCTCATCACACTTAACACTACTTTCTACCTCCTCATCACACTTAACACTACTTTCTACCTCCTCATCACACTTAACACTACTTTCTACCTCCTCATCACACTTAACACTACTTTCTACCTCCTCATCACACTTAACACTACTTTCTACCTCCTCATCACACTTAACACTACTTTCTACCTCCTCATCACACTTAACACTACTTTCTACCTCCTCATCACACTTAACACTACTTTCTACCTCCTCATCACACTTAACACTACTTTCTACCTCCTCATCACACTTAACACTACTTTCTACCTCCTCATCACACTTAACACTACTTTCTACCTCCTCATCACACTTAACACTACTTTCTACCTCCTCATCACACTTAACACTACTTTCTACCTCCTCATCACACTTAACACTACTTTCTACCTCCTCATCACACTTAACACTACTTTCTACCTCCTCATCACACTTAACACTACTTTCTACCTCCTCATCACACTTAACACTACTTTCTACCTCCTCATCACACTTAACACTACTTTCTACCTCCTCATCACACTTAACACTACTTTCTACCTCCTCATCACACTTAACACTACTTTCTACCTCCTCATCACACTTAACACTACTTTCTACCTCCTCATCACACTTAACACTACTTTCTACCTCCTCATCACACTTAACACTACTTTCTACCTGCTCATCACACTTAACACTACTTTCTACCTGCCCATCATACTTAACACTACTTTCTACCTCCTCATCACACTTAACACTACTTTCTACCTGCTCATCACACTTAACACTACTTTCTACCTCCTCATCACACTTAACACTACTTTCTACCTGCTCATCACACTTAACACTACTTTCTACCTCCTCATCACACTTAACACTACTTTCTACCTCCTCATCACACTTAACACTACTTTCTACCTCCTCATCACACTTAACACTACTTTCTACCTGCTCATCACACTTAACACTACTTTCTACCTCCTCATCACACTTTACACTACTTTCTACCTCGTCATCACACTTAACACTACTTTCTACATCCTCATCACACTTAACACTACTTTCTACCTGCTCATCACACTTAACACTACTTTCTACCTCCTCATCACACTTAACATTACTTTCTACCTCCTCATCACACTTAACACTACTTTCTACCTCCTCATCACACTTAACACTACTTTCTACCTCCTCATCACACTTAACACTACTTTCTACCTCCTCATCACACTTAACACTACTTTCTACCTCCTCATCACACTTAACACTACTTTCTACCTCCTCATCACACTTAACACTACTTTCTACCTCCTCATCACACTTAACACTACTTTCTACCTCCTCATCACACTTAACATTACTTTCTACCTCCTCATCACACTTAACACTACTTTCTACCTCCTCATCACACTTAACACTACTTTCTACCTCCTCATCACACTTAACACTACTTTCTACCTCCTCATCACACTTAACACTACTTTCTACCTCTTCAGATTTATAAGACGATATTAGAAGTGGATCTGCTCACACTGTCTGAGTGGGACATGAGGAAACCCTCCACTCTACTCTCTCTTCTTGAGAAGTTCTCGCAGGTAATTAACCTCTACTTAACCTCACTTGTATATTAAATCCTCACTTAAACATATCTCATTTAACCTCAGTTATTCATATATTCCATTAAAATCCCACTTATACATAATATATTATCTCATTTAACCAGTATTGTTAACTTTAAATCCAGATGTCTTGAACCTAATATATGTAAACGAGAAACGAACACGTTTGTAATATATTCTATTATGTAGTTTGGCTAGAAATGCATTCATGACAAAGAAACCTCAACTGCTTTGTAATCCAATCTGTTCTGCTTGGTTGAGCAAATGAGCAGTATAATATAATACACACTCTATCCAATCTATGACAATAAATAAGCAGTCGCCTTATAGGCTCCCATTTGATTGGATGTATTCTAATCTAAAATCCCCTAGTACAACCATAAAAGGACAAAATAGAGTCCAGTCTACCAATACCTTGTGTCCTCATTATTGATAAAACGTCTGTCAGGCTGTATACATTAACATTACAATATACATCCATACAGAATACGCTATAAAGCCGTGCCTACCAATGTTGGTATTTTACTTTATAATTCTCATAATACACTTCTCATATCAAGTACGGAAGAGCACCCAATCTACGTCCCCCTAACGGCCTAACACTCTCTAGTAACCTAGAAACCACCCTAGAAACCACCCTAGTTACCACTCTAGTAACCACTCTAGTTACCACTCTAGTTACCACTCTAGTTACCACCCTAGTTACCACTCTAGTAACCACTCTAGTTACCACTCTAGTTACCACTCTAGTTACCACCCTAGTTACCACTCTAGTAACCACTCTAGTTACCACTCTAGTTACCACTCTAGTTACCACCCTAGTAACCACTCTAGTTACCACCCTAGTTACCACTCTAGTTACCACTCTAGTTACCACCCTAGTTACCACTGCACTCTAGTAACCACTCTAGTTACCACTCTAGTTACCACTCTAGTAACCACCCTAGTTACCACCCTAGTTACAACTCTAGTAACCACCCTAGTTACAACTCTAGTAACCACCCTAGTTACAACTCTAGTAACCACCCTAGTTACCACCCTAGAAACCACCCTAGTTACCACTCTAGTTACCACTAACCACCCTAGTAACCACTCTAGTAACCACTAACCACCCTAGTAACCTATTTCTCAGGTACAGAAGAACACCCAACCTACCTCCCCCCTTACACCTTGTCAGAGATTTGCACGTTTCCTTCTTTCAGGAACCTGGGAGGAAATACTTCAAGTCTTACAGGTAACATTCATTGCATTTCACCATTGCATTTCACCTCATTGGCAATCATTTTTGCGAAATTTAGAATTTTGGATTTTGGTTCTGACGACGATATAATGGTCCTGAAGTTAGATTTACCACTGAAATGGTCAAGTTTTGGTACAGGAATGATGATTATCGTAGACTTCATCATTACATTACGATTTTGAATCCTATTCTCTAAATTTCTGGATTTGAATACTTCACAGCATTCCGATTACCACCTCTCTGAACTCTAATTACTTTTGAATTTTGGAATTCCACGTGATATTTATAACGTTCTCCCTAAGATCATGGGTATAAATTGTAGTAAAATGTAGGGATTGAGTAGGGAATATTCAGGGGTGAGCAGGGAATATTCGGGGGTGAATAGGGAATATTCGGGGGTGAGTAGGGAATATTCGGGGGTGAGTAGGGAATATTCGGGGGTGAGTAGGGAATATTCGGGGGTGAGCAGGGAATATTCTGGGGTGAATAGGGAATATCCGGGGGTGAGTAGGGAATATTCGGGGGTGAGTAGGGAATATTCGGGGGTGAATAGGGAATATTCGGGGGTGAGTCGATTAAAACTCTCATCTACTCATCAACAGTGAAATGTTTAATCTCTCATCATCTTCACAACACATCTGTTGCCAAATGTACAGACTATGAACATGCCGTATTCTGCCGTTCTGCCGATGAAATAATTATGAGATTATAACTAATCTGTACGTTAATACACGCCAAGCAAACCATTAAGTCTGCCTTAAACTCTCCACCAATCAAATCACCGCATTTTCACGACTACCCAATCAGAACGGTCTATTTAGCCCACGTGGGTATCCATTAACCAATCAGAGAGCTCTATTGAGCCCACGTGTGGAGGTAGTTTCCTGAGTTGAGATACGAGATTGGTATAATTGTTCAGTACATGCTCTCATTACAGAACATACACACTCGTGGTTATTACTAATGTACCGCAACTAGACTCGGTGTGTAGTGTACTACGTGTGTACAGTTGGAGAGAGAGAGGGTTAGAGGTTTAGAGTCTGTGTGGTAATCGGTTAGATCGTGGTTTATATTCCAAACTTGTAACTTTCTGAGTGTAAGTCACAACATATTAGGATAGATTTCAGCCGATAACCTGTGCCAGTTACAAATGATTTTATCATTCTTATAAATGGTACCAGATACTCCCAGATTAGTTGTTGGTTTGTACATGTATCGACTATTGTGTACACAAGACTTGCAGTTTAAACACAGGTCAATGTCTCAATTTACAAACATCATGAGAATATTCTGAGGATGTATTATTTGGCGCACTCTCAAAATCAAACCTCTGATGACCTGTGCCTTTTAAATGTAATACAGTTGCTACACACCGCACACGATAATAATTCTACCTCATAGTAATTCTAAGGAAAGTATCTTCATGCAATACTTCCGTACCCCCACCTCCCTCTTGGTCAAGAAAAAAGGAGCTAAAATCTGTACATTCCAGCAACTGTTAGAACTTAGAGACACAAGGTAAACCTGTACATTTCAGAATCCTATTGAAGCACCACACAAGTTAAAAGCACGACTGAGTGAGGTTTGGGCGGGTTCCAAGTCCCTGACTACACGAACTGATCTGATATGTTGCTGTTTAGACGGTCTAAGGAGAGCTGCTACTCTGTCTTGCAAGCTAGGTAACTAATTTACTGATCTTGTAAATTTAGTTTAACTTTATAAGTTTATATCAACCCATGGCAGATGACTGCTTGGAGTAGAGTTTACTTACTAAGATAATTAATCGCATAATATTATCTCAACAATTCATTAAAACTGTTGTTCAGTCAGCTGGCTCCCAACTCTCTGACTCTCTGACTCATATCCTCAATTTGCAGGAATGCAGAACAAGTGTACAACAGTGATCTCCCACCTGGCTAACATCTCCTGCAGTAGTGTCAAGAGACTCAGTATCCACAAGGAACAAGCTACAGTCTCCACTGACAACGCAGAGCTGCGCGTCGCCCACGTGCTCAGTATGGACGCTGTTCTTAATGTTGGATTAGACGTCGGGCAGGTGGGTTGACTTGTTGAAGATAACCATGTTTTGGTATTCTTTTAGTAGGTAAATGTTTCAGAGTTATCGCTGAAACCTGGTTGGTTGTGTTCACCTGAATATAGCCACTAGCGGCTAGCCAGGAATCTTAGAGCGGTTATGACAAAAGGACAAAACTGAAATAAATCAGCTTTACCCATTCCACATGGTTGTTATCTAACTTATCTCTCTCTTAGTTTGAACCGAAGTGTTGGAAGCATGTGTTCAAGTGCTGCGCGTACATCTCCCTGTTGGAGCACACCAAGTTCGCACACAGTAAGAGTGAGGAGACTGTCTCCACCACCAGCACCAGTGGTGGTACTCTCAGGTTATCACACTTTCACTTTCTCTTTCACTTTCTCTTTCACTTTCTCTTTCACTTTCACTTTCTCTTTCGCTTTCGCTTTCTCTTTCACTTTCTCTTTCACACTATCTCCACTCTCCACCACCAGCACCAGTGGTGGTACTCTTAGGTAATCACACTTTCTCTCTCACTTTCTCTTTCACTTTGTCTTTCACACTGTCTCCACCACCAGCACTAGTGGTGGTACTCTTAGCTAATCACACTTTCTCTTTCACTTTCCTGATGATAAGACAATGGAGCTATTGATCTGGGGAATATTTTTTGATCATTATAAACAACACATACTCTGGGCTAAAGTTTAACCATAAGTGCTTTATTGATTAAAAGCGCTTCTTTACTAGTTGCAAACGCGACTAGAATGTATGAAACTAATGAAGTAACCAATCAGAGAGCTGATGATGTCGGAGGAGGCGTCAGAGGGAGGAGTAGCGGAGCTGTTACAACAGGAGACTCAACAGTTCGATATCACCAACACTCCTAGGGGACTCTTCAGGTAGGTGGACCTTAGTATATGGCCAGGGGCGTTAGTAAGGGTTATTAGCACCTGAGGAGGGAGGCCGGGGGAATAGAATTACTAAAAGTTGAATAAGGGTTGTTAAATTCCATCAGCGGCTTTCTTTCATCGTGCCCCAAAGCCTCTATCCCATCAATATTGACTATAATCAGTAACCTCTCAGTGGAACGTACAGTGGAGTACTAAATAACGAAGTCAGCACTAAAGCTGTAGCTCTCCTCGCCTCCTCAGCTGACAAACTCTTCAGCTCCGCAGTCTCTCACCTCTCTACTGAACCCCTCAGGTATGTTGGAATGTGGTGGCTTTACTGCTGTGATGTTTAATCGTGTTCTCGGATAACCTAAATGGGTGCTCTTGGTGTATTGGAGCGGCTTTGATCGTGGGAATAAAGTGCAGAGAATTAACTGATGTCATGGACCCGCGCCATCCCACGATCCCAGAGATATAAAACCTTACCAAACTATCACCATCCCCTGAAACTAATATTAAAACCTTACCAAACTGTCACCATCCCCTGAAACTAATATTAAAACCTTACCAAACTGTCACCATCCCCTGAAACTAATATTGAGATATAAAACCTTACCAAACTGTCACCATCCCCTGAAACTAATATTATAAAACCTTACCGAACTGTCACCATCCCCTGAAACTAATATTGAGATATAAAACCTTACCAAACTGTCACCATCCCCTGAAACTAATATTATAAAACCTTACCGAACTGTCACCATCCCCTGAAACTAATATTTTTTCACTAAAAACTGTTTCCTCTTCAGCGGAGGGTTAGGATACTGCTGCCTTCGGGGCAGTCTGGCTTGTAGATCTACCCCCAAGAGTCAGGGCCCATTAGGGTAATAACCAAACCCCGCTCGTATATTCATGTGCTTCATGCTTTCGTGCGTTTTATGAATGTGCTTTCTGCTGTATCCCCTGAAAAATATATGTGTCAGATGTGTGACAAATAATGTTGTTATGAATATGTCTCAATGAGGCGATAATTATACCATCAAATTCTATGTTGAGATAATAATCTATGAATTCTACTGTTAAATGGCCGGTCACATGTATTACTGAAACATGTGTGATTTTGTTAAATAAACTAAATTAAGTTGAATTAACTAAACTAAAACTAAGTTAAAACCGCTTTGTAGCTGGCGCTTGTGGCTTTTCTTTGTTTATCACCAGGTGTGCTTTTCAGCGGAATTCCTGGTATCAGTGTTTAAAATATGGAGAGCATGTCCCAGTTACCATGGTAACATGATAAATGGTTTACACTATACTTAGCGTACACTATACGATGCTATTACCTCTAATCGGACCTATATTTATGTTTATCTGTTTAACAAATGAAGTTTAACTATTTCCCCCCTTATCAGCTCGTTCTTGGAGGCATTAGTAAAGTCTTCACAGATCCAGCTGTTCGGAAGACCCCTGGAGCATTCTGCTTCTCCGAAATCCACGAAAGCCATGAGCAGAACACTACCACCGGTATGTATCGAAAATGAGACTCCTTATTATAGATTCGATCAAACGGATTATATAACAAAATGTTTATTTCCCGGTGCTTGTATTTTGGGTTTCTTCGATTGTTCAACAACATTCTACTCGGGAATAAATCTTCTTACTATTAGATCAAGTTGAATGGCAACGATGAGTATTGATGACTGCGTTCGCAATTCAGAAAATTATTTTCGTTTGGTTATAGGTGTGGATTCTGATAGGGAGGTGAAGCATATTTTTTGACACGTGACAGAAATTAACGAATCAGCTTCCACTATAATTGGCCCGTCAAACCCAGAATCACTGTCACATGTCAAAAAAATATCACCTCCCCAGTCCCCACCAGAATCCTCACTTACACACATTCACCAGGTAGCGACATCTGTGTTACATCTGCACAGACTGACTGAACTAGTACTTCTCTGCTCAAGAAGCTCACACTCCCTACTCAATATGATGCAGGTAAAACATTTCCTTGTGTTTAAAAACTTTGTTTTTTCCTGAGGCTACATTTTTAGGAACAAATATAGGATGGTTAACAAACTGCCAATACAACGCAATGCCGTGTGTGTGTGAAATAACATGCCACTATTTAGTTCTATTAAACAGGTGTGGTCGATAGTATCGACTCACTTTACAGAAGCAGCCTGTCATGCAGATAGAACCATCAGTAAGCTCGCCATCACCAGCTACCACCAGATCCTTACTGAAGTTATGAGAAAACGGGTTAGTTCAGTGGATACCAGTTGTATGTAAAGTCTTTTGTTTGAGTTCTAAGCCTTTTAGGAATTATGTTTTCATCTTTGTGAAGATTTTGTGGAAATATAAAGGATTTTATATTACATTTTGATAAAGATTTAGTCGTTATTTCAAACCAGCACGGAGTACACCATCCAAATATTTCAAATATCTGTAATATTTCAGGTTGAGTTGCCACACTTTTCCTTCCAATATCTGTAATATTTCAAATATCTGTAATATTTCAGGTTGAGTTGCCACACTTTTCCTTCAATGAGACGCTGTTGAAACCTATGGAGGATATGTTGAGTCTGGGGCTCTGTGACATGGACACTCAGGACCAGGTAATACTTCCCATTTGAACAATTAACATTCCTTTAAAACATGGAAACATTCTTTTAAAACATTGAAACATCCCTTTAAACTGTTAAACAGTTATTCAAACATCTCTCTCCACAATCTCCAAATTTCGCAACTTTCTTGCGTTTTGCAAGTTACACAATTTTTAAAAACGTTATGTAGTTATACAGGAATCATAATACCAAATGTGGTAATGCTGCCCAGTGCACATTATTATTCAGCAGTGAATTGCTATAAATGGGTCGTCATAATATAATAATGATTATGATAAATATCAAATTTATATTAAATTGCTCCGACCTCGACCTCCAACCTAATTCAAAGTTATTTGAGAAATAAGGATTACTTAAATAGTTACTGTACAACGCCTTCGTTTTATTCTAAAGTTATATGATTGAAATGTATTGCAACATGAATGATGACGATAAGGCGATTAGTAACATTATTAACAAGGGAACGTCATGAGTCATAACCAAGGTTGTCACATGACACAGGGTTGTCACGATGAATGGGTTTGATTTTAATGAATGTTCTTTAACAGACATATTATTACGAATGTGCTGAGTCAGGTTTCATTACCAACAGAAAGCTTAATTCTCACTCTCGTTGACCGTTGTCCTGTATAGTGTATATGGACACGTTCATTGAAGTTTGAGGATATTGGTAAATATTAGTGACCCTACTAAATGGCACGATGATGTAAAATGTGTCACACTATAAAACTATATAAACCCTCAATGGTTAGGATAATCGTTTCATCCTCTAGATAAACTTTGTCGCATAACGATATCTTTATCAGACGATAAGATATCGCTTAAATGCGGCCGGCAGTGAGTTGTAAACTTTGTCACACTATAAAAATGTGACAGAGTTTATATGGACCCCTTGTTGCCGTGTTTGACCAAATTTTCGAATTTCAAATTTATAGGATAGTTGCATATGACTATTATCTACATATTTAGCGACTTTTTTCGTTAAATGGTAGCACCATGTAAACTCCGTCACACATTTAAGAAATTTATATGAGGGATGTTTATGCATCCTGACAAGAAATGCCGAATAGTCTAGCATTATTTTGTGAGCTGAATGTGTTTGGAATTGTTCACATATTTCATTGTTATAGGCAAATACAAATACAGAAGGCAGAAATAGGTAAATTTAGTCACATAAATTTGTATGATATCTCAACATGTGTGAAATTGAGTAAATATTAGTATACCAACTTAAACACCCTATATTACGTACTATGGATCAATTAACAATATTTCAACCATACGCCGGTCATATAAATTATTATATGGCAGTGATATGTTAACATTGGCAAAATTTCAACACCTGAACAGGGTAAAAATTTGTAAATTTCGTCACAAAAAAAATATTATAACTTTATTTGCTCCGTGTTGGCAAAATAACTAATTTATCGACATAGTGATGGTGATAAAGTAACATTATATACTAATTGAGGTATGATTCTTCAAAATAGGGGCAAGAAATGTAAATTTCGTCACATCAGCCATAGCATTAGTTAGATAGATTTTCTTTCATATCAACTGCCCTTATTATAGCTAGAATGGATTTATACAGGAAATATAGAAACCCATGCCCATTTTTCATCACATTGAAATTATACTGTTGGTCTGTTGGGGCAGGAAAAGTAAATTTCGTCACATTTCGGTAAATTAGTGATATCAAACTCAGCATTGTTAAACTTGGGTTCTGATCTGCTGAAAAATAACCAACCAATAATTCCTGGAAGAAAATTGAATTTTAACTGAGGTATGGTTCTTTAAAATAGGGGCAAGAAATGTAAATTTCGTCACATACGTAATTTTAAAATTTAGATAGATTTTATTTCCTACCAATAGTCCTTATTATAGTCGGAATGGATTTATACAAGAAATGTAGAAACCCATGCCAATTTTTCATCACATTGAAACTATACTGTTGGGGCAGGAAAAGTGAATTTCGTCACATTTCAATAACTTAGTAAAATTAAACTCAGCATTGTTAAACTTGAGTTCTAATTTGCTGAACAATAACCAACCAATAATTCCTGGAAGAAAATTGAATTTTAACCGAGGTATGGTTCTTCAAAATAGGGGCAAGAAATGTAAATTTTGTCACATACGTCATTTTAAAATTTAGATAGATTTTCTTTCATATCAATAGTCCTTATTATAGTTAGAATGGATTTATACATGCCAATTTTTCATCACATTGAAATTATACTGTTGGGGCAGGAAAAGTAAATTTCGTCACATTTCAGTAACTTAGTAAAATTAAACTCAGCATTGTTAAACTTGAGTTCTATTTTGCTAAACAATAACCAACCAATAATTCCTGGAAGAACATTGAATTCTAACCGAGGTATGGTTCTTCAAAATAGGGTCAAGAAATGTAAATTTCGTCACATACGAGTACGTCATTGTAAAATTTAGATACAATTTCTTTCACGTGAACAGTCCTAATTACAGTCCGAAATGATTAATACAGAGATACAGGAAATATAAAAACACCTGCCCATTTTATAATGTATGTATAACAATTGTAATATGTTAATCACAGACTATTTCATTCTATAATCATTGCTTCCAAATTTAACCTATTTATGATGTCTTATCATTTTGTGACGATGTTTACATCAACTGCCCTATACTTGAATCAACTGTATCCGTGTATCGTCCTTATATAGAGTTTTCCCGCAAAATTTAACTTATTTACGATGTCGTATCATTTTGTGACGATGTTTACATCAACTGCCCTATACTTGAA
Organism: Bolinopsis microptera; assembly: GCF_026151205.1. Taxonomy (NCBI): domain Eukaryota; kingdom Metazoa; phylum Ctenophora; class Tentaculata; order Lobata; family Bolinopsidae; genus Bolinopsis; species Bolinopsis microptera. The sequence goes on from NC_087077.1 coordinate 1,128,035, forward strand.
TCAACTGTATCCGTGTATCGTCCTTAGATAGAGTTTTCCCGCAAAATGTAACCTATTTACGATGTCGTATCATTTTGTGACGATGTTTACAACAACTGCCCTATACTTGAATAAACTGTATCCGTGTATCGTCCTTATATAGATTTTCCCCGCAAAATGTAACCTATTTACGATGTCGTATCATTTTGTGACGATGTTTACATCAACTGCCCTAGTATACTTGAATCAACTGTATCCGTGTATCGTCCTTATATAGAGTTTTCCCGCCTTCCACACCAAAATCAGATATAAATGATTTCGGAAATTCACCCAGAATTTCAAATTCCATATAATGTGACAGAATTTACATCATTTCCCAATAACCAAGTGCATGTATTAGCTAACTTTTCAAAACAACATATTTTAGGGCTATGATTGGCAGAAGAACCATCAAATAATGAGTTGAAAGGGTTTTAAGGACACCTCACAGTAGAAAAGAGGTCTCGTATTCTGAGTGTGACAAAGTTTACGAAATATTGCCTTAAAGCCGTTCGATCCGTGCCCTTTAACCAATGTTGTATCATAATTGTTAGATTGACCTAATCTACTATATTTCAGACCAAGGAATGATAATTGGGCAGCTATGGTAAACAATGTCACAAAAATGTGACATTTTTTACATTATAGTGCCTAAAAGCAATACATTTTATTTCTGAGCAGTGCATATGGGAGTATGGGTCACGTGGCTAATGTTCAGAACTTATGAACACGCTAGATTAATAGATGCTAAAATTAAGCCACTATCGTCGAAAACGCTATTTTAGAAATTTACCAATATCCTCAAACTTCAATGAACGTGTCCATATACGCAAACTGTTTTCCACATCACATTAAGAGTAAAACCACATTAAATGCATTGTATGATTTCACGCCTCACGTTTCAAAACTGTGCTAAATCACTTTGCAAAGTTGCGTGTGGAATCACAATAGTGGAATAGAAAACTGCAAAATGTATTAACTTTACACGGGAATTTGGAAACATTCCAGAAAATTATTTAGCTCGGTGTTACTGTAATTAAAACAATAAAAAAGATAGAAAGTATCTTTTAAACTCATCCATTAGTCTAACTGTTTCAAAATTCCACGTTTAAATTATAAATTCTTTCAAAATGTTTAAATTCTAATTGTTTCAGATTGTGAGCTGCCTGTGCGAGTTAGCTGAAGCTAATGCTCGGGAACTGAAGAGTGGGTGGAAAGCTCTCTTTAGATCACTCCGGAGTGTCAAGGTAACCCTATTTAAGTATTTAACTAGGGGGATTTAACTTATTTAAGTATTTAACTAGGGGGATTTACATTTTAACACAGTTGGTCAATATCCAAAGGGACGCGTTTAGATATTTAGATATTTAGGTTTTACTTTAATATTATCGAGAGCCAATTTAATGGTATGAAAGTCAAGTCTGGTATTACAAATTCCATTCTCTAAGACGTTGGACAAGTTTAAATTCCTTTATAACTGAACTCTAACCGAAGATACCCCGTTATCCAGGTGCCGGTATCTAACGAAGAAGACACATGGACCACACCCGTGTTCGAAGTGGTGTCTGTGGTGCTGGAGCGCGATGATGTGTTCATATTCGCTGATGCCATTATCGACTGTGTTCTGTGTCTACAGAAGTTTATCTGTAGTGGCTCCGTTCAGCAGAGCAAGGACACTGTTTATCTGGTCAGTTTTAGACTAAAATAACTACTTTTAACATTGTGGCTGTTTTATCGCGCCAGGTAGCGCAGTTGGTTAGAAAACCAGCTTTGCAATCGTGAGGTTGCTTTGTAATCGTGAGGTTGCGAGTTCGAATCCCGCTGTCTGCCTGGTCGTGGGGTGAGCGTCGTTAACGTTCAGCTAAGGATCATGAGTGGTCTATGCAGCCCCCCGGTCTACTCAGCCGAATTCTCGAGAAATCGGGTGTGAGGTTAAAAGAGGAGCTGCCCACACACTACCTTAACCGGCTGCCAGTAATTGGCTGGTTACACTTGTATAACAATGTGACTGTTGGAATACTCCGAAGTAAAATAAGTGTGTAGATTTTTAAAATCTACTAGATGATCTAGTGAATTTTGAGCTGTTGAGAACCACGCCAATCGGGAACCTCTCATTCCGGGCTCCCGCCGCGCAGGTATCACATCATATTGCCCAACCAGAAAACAACAATTTCAAAGTTTGGCACCGGTAGTCTCTTCTGTCTCTTAATAAGTTTCACGTCTTTGTGTTTTCAGTCTCGACTTTACTTCATCGCATCATGACTAAATACTAAAGTACACGGAGTACTATAGTGCTACGGGGCGGAGTTTGTTGACATACCACCACTATTGTGCACCAAATAAATATATCTATTATATTGGTTCCGATGTAATGAGGGACAGTCTAAACTTCAAAAGTTTGAGAGCTGGAAGATTAAACAATTTTTGGTTTTGGTTTTGGTTTTGGTTTATAGAGCTGCACGCCACATGGGTGGGCGACAATTGGTTAGCTCCTCAAATTCAGCCCTCGGTGCAAGACCGACGATAATGAAACTTCTAGATAATTAAACAATGTAGTTGAGATTTGAATCTAAAGGATTGAGACATTCAGGGCAAATGAACGAGCGAGGACTATTGTTATGCAGCTGTTACGTACCAACTCAAAAACGGTAACTAGGTAAAATTGACAGGTTCTTAGTTGTCCGGCAGCCGCGCCAACCCATGTCCCATACATGTCATTTATTGAGTTGGTGGATAGATCACTGAAATTGCGCGTGAACACGTGTGATAAGAATGAGCCCCAATCCTCATTAATTGCTATCTTTTGTAAAGCTTCTTTTGTTAGGTGCCTTTCCTTACAATAAACACAGTGTAGGGACTAGGTACACTGTAGTTATAGACTACTAGCATGATATCCTAATATTGTTATAATAGTAAAACCCCGATTTACCTTGGAGTTTGGGGAAAAGAGACCATTCACGGTAAATTAGGGTTCGTGGTAAATTAGGGTTCGCAGTAAATTGGGGTTCGCGGTAAATTGGGGTTCATGGTAAATCGGGGGTTTTTCCAATATAAATAAGACCCACATTCAGGACCAGAAGATAGAATCCCACAACGCTAGATTAGCAGTGCAACTCGGACTACCCTCCCTCAAGTACCTTTCTCGGATAGCGACCATGTTATCCATCATGTATGGATTGGAACAGAGACCTTTCTTCGCAGGTAAATAATATCTCACTGCTACAACACTTATTGGAACTATGTTATAATCATGAGACCGGGTATCTCAATCTAATTGCAAGATCAGTGGAACGGTAAATCTCCATCTAATAGATCTTATCTGTTGAACTTTCGGCATAAACCATCATTTAGTTACCATGTGCCAAAACACTTTGCACCCCCTAATCCCTTGCTAACTAATCGTAGAACGGTGTGATCCAGGTGGATATTAGAGTTGAGGTGTTCAATGTGTTACCAGGTGTTTCACATTGCGTTACCATGCATACCATGTGCTAATCTTCACGTTACCATGCATACCACGCACGTTACCATGAGTTACCATGCTCCCCCCCCCCCCCCCTACACCTTACCACCCCTTCTACAGTAATTATATACTCTGGACAGTGGAGTCCGGTCCCTACTCATCTCTACAGAAGTGTATTATATAACCCACACCCTACAGCTTAATGAAAATGACATGATTTGGATCAGTGAGCTGTTCAGCCAGAGTGTACACTTTACCATGTCTCATCTGTACGGTAATGATCCAGGATAACGCTACAGATGAGGGTTATACACGGTGTAGTCAGTAGTGGTGCAGCAGGGGCTGACATTTACTTACACATTTTGTCGCCCAGTGAAGTAAAGCTTATTAATGGGTATTTCTATGTTTCAGGGGCTGACATTTACTTGACATCTCGACTAAGGGCATTATGAGAAAGAAGACACATTTTGTTGCCCAGTGAAGTAAAGCTTATTAATGGGTATTTCTATGTTTCAGGATCTGACAGGATAAAAGTGCCTGCTGTGGGACTGAACGGAGAGGCTGGGAGCAGGGCTCTCTTCGACTTCCTTCCTTATAATGATAACAGTGGCTTGTTGAAGGTCAGTTACTTTCGCTTTCACTACTTTAACTCTCTGTTCCACACCCATTTTATCACCTCTATACTAAGATTCTGTATTTAACACGTTTCTTGTTCAGGTGTGGTGGATCATGATAGAAGGAATGTGCGGCACCGTGCTGCAATGTCACCAGCAGGTATGTTCCTATCCTCGGTAGTTCAGCAGGTATGTTCCTGTCCTCGGTAGTTCAGCAGGTATGTTCCTGTCCTCGGTAGTTCAGCAGGTATGTTCCTATCCTCGGTAGTTCAGCAGGTATGTTCCTGTCCTCGGTAGTTCAGCAGGTATGTTCCTGTCCTCGGTAGTTCAGCAGGTATGTTCCTATCCTCGGTAGTTCAGCAGGTATGTTCCTGTCCTCGGTAGTTCAGCAGGTATGTTCCTGTCCTCGGTAGTTCAGCAGGTATGTTCCTATCCTCGGTAGTTCAGCAGGTATGTTCCTGTCCTCGGTAGTTCAGCAGGTATGTTCCTGTCCTCGGTAGTTCAGCAGGTATGTTCCTATCCTCGGTAGTTCAGCAGGTATGTTCCTGTCCTCGGTAGTTCAGCAGGTATGTTCCTATCCTCGGTAGTTCAGCAGGTATGTTCCTATCCTCGGTAGTTCAGCAGGTATGTTCCTGTCCTCGGTAGTTCAGCAGGTATGTTCCTATCCTCGGTAGTTCAGCAGGTATGTTCCTGTCCTCGGTAGTTCAGCAGGTATGTTCCTATCCTCGGTAGTTCAGCAGGTATGTTCCTGTCCTCGGTAGTTCAGCAGGTATGTTCCTATCCTCGGTAGTTCAGCAGGTATGTTCCTGTCCTCGGTAGTTCAGCAGGTATGTTCCTGTCTTCGGTAGTTCAGCAGGTATGTTCCTGTCCTCGGTAGTTCAGCAGGTATGTTCCTGTCCTCGGTAGTTCAGCAGGTATGTTCCTGTCCTCGGTAGTTCAGCAGGTATGTTCCTATCCTCGGTAGTTCAGCAGGTATGTTCCTGTCCTCGGTAGTTCAGCAGGTATGTTCCTATCCTCGGTAGTTCAGCAGGTATGTTCCTGTCCTCGGTAGTTCAGCAGGTATGTTCCTGTCCTCGGTAGTTCAGCAGGTATGTTCCTATCCTCGGTAGTTCAGCAGGTATGTTCCTGTCCTCGGTAGTTCAGCAGGTATGTTCCTGTCCTCGGTAGTTCAGCAGGTATGTTCCTGTCCTCGGTAGTTCAGCAGGTATGTTCCTGTCCTCGGTAGTTCAGCAGGTATGTTCCTGTCCTCGGTAGTTCAGCAGGTATGTTCCTGTCCTCGGTAGTTCAGCAGGTATGTTCCTGTCCTCGGTAGTTCAGCAGGTAGAACAGAATGATGCTTTGTTTTGTGTTAAGTAGAAATCTTCTGGCGGATAATGTGCAAACAATGTGGGGAATATAATGTTTTTATAATCACAATCTCTCTATTCGTACTATTCGTACTATTCGTACCAGTATGGTTTAAATATGTTATGTCACCACGAGGAATCAGATAACTGCCTACATCTGGTTCAATCCCCCGGACGCCCCCCCCCCCCCCCCCTCCTGACAAAAGGAGGAGTTACTAAAATGTCAGTTGTATTCATACAAGTGAATTTTGCTTGCACAATTACATTTCTAATAAATTTAATATTCACCGTCTCCCCACTAACAGGTACAAGCCCAGACTATGGAGACAGTGTACAGTATGTTGCGAGCACTAGCTATAATACCTGGCCCACAGTTCCAGATATTGGTCATGTGTCACCAGCTGTTCCCCATGCTCACCAGGTAAATAGTGCACAAAAACCCCCAAATGGGGGCCCTGTAAATTGCATCTTCCTTGTCCCGTAACTCTACCATTTAACCACTTACTACTTACTACTTACTACTTACTACTTACTACTTACTACTTACCACTTACCACTAACCGCTCACCACTTACCACTTACCACTTACCACTTACCACTTACCACTTACCACTTACTACTTACTACTTACCACTTACCACTTACCACTTACCACTTACCGCTCACCACTTACCACTTACCACTTACTATTTACCACTTACCACTTACCACTTACCACTTACCACTTACCACTTACCACTTACCACTTAACACTTACCACTTTGAGGATATTTTCAGCTTTTTTCTCGCTTTAAATAATATCTTTCTACAACATTCCTACAGCGGTTTAGAAAACATAAGTGGGTATGTTGACATTGCAAACATTTCGATTAAAATCTAACTTTTTCCAGAACTTTCTAAAACTTTGGAATGATCTATAACCCCTATAATATCAACTCCTTGATCCCATATATTCTGAATGGCTGATTTCAAACATTAACTTGTTTATGATTTATAACTTAAAAGATATTCTCTGACTGTTATCATTTCAATCTAATTCTTTCTCTATCACGATTTCTGATTACGAGGAAATTACCATCATTTATTCTTGTTCCAACTTTCATTTATACTCTGGGTGCTCTGCTGCGACATAATTCGCGTTCTTTTTCATGACACTAAAATTGCACCTTGCATGGCAATAGCTCAATATTACTTCAGAAGCATGTCTCGACTAGCCGGGTAACGTCTAAAACTTAAAAACTAGTTAAATTAACGGCTCCATATATTTTCGAAACTAACTGAATATTAAATTAATTAAAGACTTGAAGTTAATCACAACGCTCATAAAACATGAACCTGGCCTCATCTTGCCTCATTTACAGCTGGGTAAAGAGAAGTTCGCGGTTAAAGTGGGTTCATAACGAGAACATGGAGTCTAACTTTAAACACGCGTGTGGTTTAGCGATAGAGCTGGTCAGTGAGACCATTACCTCACTGAAACGAGAGAGGGATAGATACGACTTCGATACAGAGGTGGGTCACGTGATTAAAATGTTATTATTTCATAATTATTGTATAATCAGCTATTAGGCTAGTTTGTAAACGTTTCTTAGTCTGGAGAATGAAGATAATTAGCTATTTCATATTCTGTAAGACCTTATATTATTTATTCTGCACTTGCAACGGGGAATGTTAGTAGAATGTCTGAATGTTACCGCCCCACAGGTAGCGATTAACAGCTTACTACAACATGTCATGGTTCTCCTTAACGCCTGTGTCAAACAACCACTTGAAGGTAGAGTACTAGAGTACACTCAAATCATGGGTCAAGTTGTCTATGTTTGTATTGGATTTGAACCAAACTTGAGTCGTAAATAATGTTCGTACCTGAAATATCACTAAAATGCTATCTCTAACTCCAATCAGGTGCTGCTACAACACTAACAACCTACTATAACGCCCCCAGGTATAGCACGTGTAGGTTGCAGCTGTATCCGTCACCTGCTCTTCACGACTGGTAAACAACTGGGTGATCACCTGAACGTGGTGTGCAGAGGACTGGCTGATGCTTGTAATGGGAGTCTGGAGGCGGTGCACTTGGTGCTTATACCGTTCACTCAACCTAACAGGTAATGCATCTTACAAACTTTATGTGTTTCTTCAAAATCGAATGTCACGCGATTGCTTGGCTTTACTTATTATATCCTTATCATTTTGAGTCAAAAAGACTTTATACCAACCCCCACCCCCACCCCACACTCCTCTGCCCCCTCCCCCCCCTCCCCCCCCCCCCCCCCCCCAAACCCCCACCCCCACTCCTCTGCCCCCCCCCCCCCCTCTCCCCCACCCCACACTCCTCTGCCTCCCGGCCCCCCCCCCTCTCCCTACATCACAACTTCTTATTACAGGCTAGATGGTGGAGATAATGGGTTAGTGCGGGTATATGCTAGAAAGGACACTCCTAGTGCAGTCGCTAAACGTCTCAGTACCCTAACTCAACAAGTCTTCCTCAACGAGCAACAGGTCAGTTCCAGTTTATAATGTACAATACTTGAGTTTCTTGACTACAAGTATAACTGTTTATATATATACCGGTTTTTTCAGGATTTACCTCTAATTCCTCCTTTTACTGCCTCAAAGTATTCCAATCTCACTAACCTAGCTTCAACCCTCTCCCAAGCCTACACTTATTATCCCACTAACCTCCTCCTCCGCAGTACTCTCAGGTTGACATGCTCAACAAAGAAAGCATAGGTCCCACCCCTGAAGAGAAAGTAGAGCAATACATGAGGAGCTACGTGATAGCCTGGCCCGCTGACAGACTCTCTAACAAACCCTCTAGAGTCCCCTTCAGTGACCTGGTTATAGGGCTCCTGGCTCACTCGCTTCTTGTTCAGACTATTAATGATCTGTTTGTCGGGGACAAGCATCCCACAACTAAATCTACTACTGGCTTTTCTGAGCTGCTTAAAGTTCTGACTCCTCAGGTTGGTGGAACAAACATGGTTTTTATACCCTTTTTTGTTTGTTTCACATCAAAAACTTATGCCATCATTATGGAGTTATCATATTTTGAGCTAAACAAAGAATTGTGAGTTGTGACACAATTTGCTTATTTTTGATAAATTTGATTTGCCTAACACTCACTTTACTCATAAAATGTTTGTTTTATTTAACTGTTGTATTTAACAGACGATGTCGATGCTGTTGGACGCAGTGTGGGACAGCTATGAAGTGTGTATCGCCTTTAACCACAGACCTGGGCTAAGGTGAGGGTAGTTTTATGTGTATAATATGTGTATAATATGTATATAATATGTGTATAATATGTGTATAATATGTGTATAATATGTGTATAATATGTGTATAATATGTGTATAATATGTGTATAATATGTGTACAATATGTGTATAATATGTGTATAATATGAGTATAATATGTGTATATGTTTATAATATGTGTATAATATGTATATAATATGTGTATAATATGTGTATAATATGTGTATAATATGTATATAATATGTGTATAATATGTGTATAATATGTGTATAATATGTGTATAATATGTGTATAATATGAGTATAATATGTGTATATGTTTATAATATGTGTATAATATGTGTATAATATGAGTATAATATGTGTATAATATGTGTACAATATGTGTATAATATGTGTATAATATGTGTATAATATGTGTATAATATGTGTATAATATGTGTACAATATGTGTATAATATGTGTATAATATGTGTATAATATGTGTATAATATGTGTACAATATGTGTATAATATGTGTATAATATGTGTACAATATGTGTATAATATGTGTATAATATGTGTATAATATGTGTACAATATGTGTATAATATGTGTATAATATGTGTATAATATGTGTACAATATGTGTATAATATGTGTATAATATGTGTATAATATGTGTATAATATGTGTATAATATGTGAATAATATGTGTATAATATGTGTATAATATGTGTATAATATGTGTATAATATGTGTACAATATGTGTATAATATGTGTATAATATTACTAACATTACACGACACACGTCTATACTCCTATCAACCACATAATATCATGTAACAAACGTTATAATAGGGTTCACATTATAACAAATATTATTGGTTAACATCTACAACAATGCGTTAATGAAAGTTGACGTATTCTCCCAAAATTCTAAACCTCATGACTCTTCAAGCTTTCAAGAACAATATTCAAAGGACCTCGTTACTGGCGTCGCCCCCCCCCCCCCCGCCCCCCCCCCCACGTTGCTCTCTCTGGCGTTACTGGCACGTTACATAGTACACTCACGTTGCTCATTACAATTTACTGGCATCCCCCCACATTGTATACTCACTGTGTACTGTGGCTGGTTTATACACTATATTATGTAGTGTCTTTAGTGATAATAGTACACTCCGCCCCGCCCTTTACCAGAGTGTTACTACAAATCAGGGTACAGGTCATAGGTCCAGAGGAGAGAGGGAGACTTCAACATTAATCGATCTTAGAGGGGCCCTAATAAGCTAATACCTCATTATATTGATATAACGATCTGAGTGTTGTCACAAACTGACAAACTGACAAACTGACAAACTGACAAACTGACAGGTACACGTTTCCAGGTACCTGATACAGAAGGTGGGGTGTCTGAACGATTACACACCGGGTCTGGTGAAGCAAGCACAGAAGAGTTACATCACGTATATTAACACTATTCTTTATCTGAGGATTAACGTAAAGGAGCAGGTAAAAATAGTTATTTCAGCTTTTTATATACCTCTCTACCAGAATCCACATCTATTAGATTCTGGTAGGGAGGTGAGGAACATGTTTATTAGATGTGTATTCTGGTAGGGAGGTGAGGAGCATGTTTATTAGATGTGTATTCTGGTAGGGAGGTGAGGAGCATGTTTATTAGATGTGGATTCTGGTAGGGAGCTGGTGAGGAGCATGTTTATTAGATGTGGATTCTGGTAGGGAGCTGGTGAGGAGCATGTTTTTTAAGCGTGACAGCGATTAATCAGCTTCCACTATTGAGCAATCAAACCCCAGAATCACCGTCACGTGGCAAACAACAATTCTTCACCCCTGTAAAATTTATCAGTAAATTCTAATATAATCTGTCAGTGCTGGTGTTTGAACTGCATCTATATCGTCACTGTGCGTCAGTAGGCATTGCACAAGAAATCGCAATCCCTTAATATTAACTTACTCCTTTAGAAGCGGGAGAAAGAGGAGGAGGAGGGAGAAGGAGCTGAAAGGAGCGAGGAAGGAGGAGCACCGAAGACGATTCAGAAGAGTAGTGGTAATTACAGTCATGCTGGTCTCAGCTTAGAAAGGTTCGTTGCTTGCTTCTTTACTCTTGGCTTTAAAAAGTTAATGCCTGTTTTGTATGTCTGATATACTCTAGAGATTAACGTGACATGTTAGGTTCACAAGGATTTTTTGAGAATTTTTTTCAATTCCTTTTAATACTTTGATTTTGATTGATTTAATTAGTTAATTATTAATAAAGTACTGAACATTCCACCTCCTCCAGTATTGATACCTCGTGGGAGGGAATCCTGGACACGTGTCTAAAAGAAGCTAGTTGTCAGCTGTGCGCGGCTTACTCTCTTATGTACAGTACTCAGGGTCAAAGTAGCATTCTCAAACACAAACCTGTTCTTAACAAGAAGGTCAGCTTTAATTATTTACAAATAATATAATTACTAATAATTCTGACCTAGCTCACATTTGACTAAGATTTTAGGGAACATTCGGATATTTGTAACTTTTAAAATGTTTCAAAATGTTTATGTCCATACCAAATCTTCCTGTGTTCCAACATTTTAAATGGCGTATAATTGATAAATTAATTGATTAATTATATTTACAGGGAAGTAAGAAGGACCTGACACTAGAAGAGGACCCTGAAGCGGTACAGGAACGGTTTTCAGTTAACGATATCGAACATTGGACCAGTACAGTTGTCTCCGTACTCAACATGTTAGTCTCTTTATCTCTCTTTAATTAATGTATTTAATATTATCACAACTTTACTACTAGTCTGTTTATTTTAACTTATATTCCGGCTGTTTAGGTCTAAAACAGCCGGAATATTCAATTGTTAAGTTAATATATCAATAACTTTGCATTGTTAGTAAATGTAACAAATTGTTCAGGTATTACGGATTATCTGACGAGATGTTCAGATTATTACTGCCAGCCATCTACCCCTCGACTATAGAGTTGTGTGTTAACGTTACAGATAACAGGTAACTAAAGTTACTTAGTAACTCAAACTGAGTAATAACTAAATAACTTAGTAACTTAAACTGAATAATAACTAAATAACTTAGTAACTTAAACTGAATAATAACTAAAGTTACTTAGTAACTTAAACTGAATAATAACTAAATAACTTAGTAACTTACTGAATAATAACTAAATAACTTAGTAACTTAAACTGAATAATAACTAAATAACTTAGTAACTCAAACTGAGTAATAACTAAATAACTTAGTAACTTAAACTGAATAATAACTAAAGTAACTTAGTAACTTAAACTGAATAATAACTAAATAACTTAGTAACTTAAACTGAATAATAACTAAATAAGTTCAGCCGAGTGAACATTTCAGTGAACCTTTATTCCTTATTTCCAATCTTCTCTCCGGTTATAACAAATTTACCCTAAAATAACCCGATTATCCCAGGGTTCGGTGTGCTGTGAAGAGTATTCTAGAAAAAGTTGGAAGGTTGAAGTATTTAGTATGAGGACCTGATAAGTGGACTTGTGATAGAGTGCAGGCAAACAATGTTTTATTTGATAGTTTCTAAAATATGATGTATTGTTGTATTTAAATGTGTTGTTAATTTTAAATCTGGAAGAATGTTTTACGAGTCTAGAAATTATTATTGATTAGATTGGAATTTACATTAATTTGTCATTGCATTGAATATGTATGTCTGTCATCGGCAAAGTGCCAAGAAAGTATTTGTTTCGTAATCTAGTATAATGTATAGATCTATAATAATCTAGTATAGATCTATAGTAATCTAGTATAGATCTATAGTAATATAGTATAGATCTATAGTAATCTAGTATAGATCTATAGTAATCTAGTATAGATCTATAGTAATATAGTATATATCTATAAATCTATAAAGATGAAGTGACTAGTATCTATATTAATAAATAATGAGTAACAAGCAAGCTGGCCTTGTTTGATAGATATGTTAATAACTGTTTACATTTAAATTATTATTGCTGATAAGTTTACCAACTATTTGATTTTGTTTTGCTAAAATTTCATTGTACTAAATCGTTATTGAATTGTTATAACATTTGAAATTCTCTGCTTTTGTGTCTCCTAACAGGTAATACTTAAAAATCTCTCAATATAACTTGTCTTGCAAGAACTTTTATTTTAAGAAACGCGTTAATAGAATATTCCTTAGATAATTGTAATAAACTTAATTCCTAAAGACTAAGTATAGACTAAAAGCTTACAACCAAGAATTAAGACGACAATACATACTCAAGCATACGATTTGTGCATACATTTACACGATTTGTGTACCATTATACGATTTGTGTATAATTAATAATTACAAGAATTCAGGATTGTGTATAATAAATGTATGATTTGTGTATAATTGTACACAAGTTTGAGCTGAGGAGGAAGTGAGTGGGATGGTTTCCTGAAGGTATATTGAGGCACATCACGCTTCAAGCCACGTGCTGTTGAGCTGGCATAATGTACTCGAAAGTTTCTTCAAAACTTAGAAAAAAGTAAAAGTCAGAAATGTACTGCTTTGAGTTAGATTTTGTCGGTAGTTTTCCGTATTTTGTCGACATGATCCACCAAATTTCGACACAAAATACCTCTAACATTAAGTAGGGATTATCTAATCCTTGTAAGTATTGATTAGATATCTCAGAGGCACAAACAAGCCCCTTGGATGTAACAGGAGTCATACTTTCGACATAACCTTTGTTTTAAGTGGCCCAACCCTGTAGATGCGACTTTTACCCTATGACTAAGTACTAACACATAACTTTGGCCTGTTGCAGCTCTTAGTTCGTCTCAAAAATGAAATTACTATTGCGCAATCATTGAAAAAGGTGATTATATTTGTAACGCGCTGTGACAAAATTGTAGTTCAACTTTTCATCTCTCTTGTTCACGAAGATGGCAATAATTAAATAATATTGATCGATCTATATTGCGCGCGGCAAATCACGTGATCACATATGCGCGGCACGCATATTTAGTATTTACATACATGCAAGTGCCAACTCCAAACTAATCAATTTGCCCTCATATCAACCGAATGCTGATATTCAAATATCTAGATACATTTGACATTTGTTCGTCAATCGCCGCCAACAGTCTCTTCCCAAGTATGGGCCTACATTTCTGTTTCATCAACCTCTTTTCTATTCCTACTTTGATTTCCAACTGTTTCCTTAACCTCCTCTTGCCTCCTTCTTTGAGTTTCATCTGTTTCTACCGTTTCGGAGATTGTATGAGCATTAATGATGGGGGGGTACTCTTCTCTGGGTCACGAAACACGAAAATATCGCAAAGATTTCGCTTTAATGAAATTCTTAAAGCTTCTTATGGAAATTGTGTAAATGAATACATTGGTAATGTTGTTCAAGTATGGAATGCATTTACAAAACATTTCCATTTTAAAGTAATTATGATTACCATCATAAATCACCTCCAGGACGTATTGTCCAAAAAAGCGCTCCTACTAAATCGCTCGCCCAAATTTTAAGAAAATTCTTGTGAAAAGGCCCTTTGGGTATGCAATTGATCAGGATCGGTGTATTTTTGGACGCTGATTCCGAATCATCATGTTTTACTAGCCTGTCACGTGACCAAAACGGTTTTTTGCCCATAACTCTCCAGGGAAGCATTTTTACCCTACGTCATGGGGGTGATTCGGAATCAGCGTCCAAAAATACACCGATCCTGATCAATTGCATACCCAAAGGGCCTTTTCACAAGAATTTTCTTAAAATTTGGGCGAGCGATTTAGTAGGAGCGAGAGTTTCGACGATACAGGGGGAGCCGCGCACTCGTGCGCGGCGGGTCATACAACGTATGACAAAAAATTAGCTGATCTCCCTTGTCGGTGAAATGACTCAACCTCACAGCGATAACTATCAGCCAGGTACCAGAAATCACTACTATGAAAGTGCAGAGCAGCACTTCACTCAATACCACGATTGTTGATTTCTTAAACAATTCCTTTTCTTATGAACAGGTCGCAACTTAACAGCTGATAATAGTACATTACGCTAATTTGATCTTTTTGCAGAACAAATATTAAAACAAGGGCTAATGAGGCTGCCCACATGCAGCTTGCTAGAATGTGACCTTGTCGACTAGTCCATCTTGCACATCTGAAAGGAAACAGCATCGCAACAAGTTTAGAACAGCTCATACTCATAGCGCCAGTAGTCAAAAGAGCAGTACAAGAAGAGAGAAACGGTCTGGAGTACCCTTGTAAATCACAAAAGTTTTCTCCTAACAACCAACGGTCCGTGATGGCAGCCAAGCAAGTGGGGAAGAGAATAACGAGTGTAGTTAAGAGGTCGAGAACTGCAACGTGTTGAATCAGCGCAGTTGTTATCTTGCCCAACCTAATTGCTTTATGTTTAGTAGCTATTAAGATGATAGTACTTCCAATCAGTCCAATCAGTGTACCAAGAAGGAAAAATGTTGAGAAGAGTGAACGGGCCAAAACAGGGTTTACTTTGTTATAAAGCCAACAGCTGTTATAGTAGTACATCTCGTCTCCTCCAAACAGGCTGTACTTGTTGGAAGGGGCCATATTTCTCCTGTTTTTATTGCTAAGGATACAAGATCTTCCGTTCAAATTCTGGGTAATCAGTTTATCAATTAATAATTTAAGATCATGAATAAATTCAGTAACTACTGATATGAAGAGGATTTGCATATCCTATACACTTACAATTCGCCTACAAATACTCCATACGAAGGTTTCACAGGTAAGCCGGAGCGAAGTCTAAGATTAAGAAAAGTAACGACATTAAAAAATGTTAAAACAGGGAGTTCATAAGTCTGAGTCATTGACTTGTGAGCCGATCAGATACTCGGGGTACAATTTTGCTCGTATACTTTTGGCTCACTGGCGCAGATAAATGGATTACTGGTTTAGATCTCTGGCTCAGTACAGACTCAAAATTTTGGCTCACCGAAACTAAGTCTTGGCTTCGCGGATCTAAGTCTTGAGTAGAAGACATTCGCTTGGGATTGTTATTATTCATACAAGAAACATATCAGAATTCTCTTCAAGAGGGAGGAGAATGTACTGACAGCGGTAGCAGTATCTAAATTATTCATGAAATTGAAATGAAGCTTTGAAGATGAAACGAGGTAGTCTCTCTATCTCAGCGCCATGGCCACTCCTTGAATAATATATTTCACTGCCAATCGTATAAACATTAAACATAGTGATAGAGATTCAGCGGAATGACAAGCTGAGCACCGACCAGTGAATTTAAGTCTTGAGTACAAATCTTACAATTGCACTGGATTGTTATTATTAATACAACTACAAGAAACATATCAGAATTCTCTTCAAGAGATAGGTGGTAGCCACACAAAAGGAGGGAGGAAAATGTACTCGTACTGACAGTGGTAGCTAAATTATTCATAAAATTGAAATGAAGCTTTGAAGATGAAACTGGAAACGAGGTACTTTAGGGCCAACAAATTTGGGTAACAATAAATTTGGTTACCATAATTTTGGTTACCATAATTTTGGGCACAAATTTCGCAAATTTTCAGTCTACAACAATTTTAGTCGCATTTTTTGACTTTTCGAGACCATTTTCTGTTCCATTTATTTGATTTTTCCATTATTATCATTAAGCTAGTTTTTTTCAATTTCGCAGAACGTATGTCGAAGTTCATGATGAAATCGGAAATTGTAACGACTCTGCAAAACTCAAGGTACAAATCTATATAGAAACGTAGAAAGAAACGTAGAAAGTAACAAAACACGGGCAGTGAACTAAATATACTAGTATAGATAACGGAACACATGTATCAGAAATTTCCCATGGGTTCACGTGCACACTGCGTGCCAAACGGTCACGTGGACAAATTATTAACCTCGTGATCCTATAACTTACAACATACGTGCATAATTTGGTAAGGAGGAATATCTTAGGGCCAACAATGTCAATATTGTTACCCAAATTTGTTGGCCCTAAGGTATCTGGGAACGTTCCAACGGCGAGCCAACAATACATACATTAGTTACATATCATAGCATAAAATGTCTTATTACACGCAGTAGGGACCTGTGTACAGTTAGCGATATTTAACTGTTTATCATAAACATTATATGATAAAGAATGTAAGCTCAATAAAATTTAGATGTGATAATTCTTCTTCTGTCATGTAGAACTGATTGACAATCAAGAGATTGTTCAATTCAATTGTAACCATACTTCCTCAGAAAAACTGTTAGTACCAGTGAAAATAAATGGACCATATCTGAACATGGAGTTTGACTCCTGATCAAGCGTAAGTATTGTTAGTAGTGGAACAGCAATACTAAGGTAATGGGACTACTGCGGACCCTCTACCGGCCAAACCTTGTTAACAAAGCCGCAGTCAAGGTTCGGTGAACGGTAGTTAAAAGCGCTTAAGGGACATAAGTCAAATTGGTAGAGCAACATCATGTAGTGGACATCTTAAGAAATGAGGAGTGGGTAGAATGTTAGGTTGCTCCTTTATAAATCGTCTTTTTCTCCGATAATAAGTTGACATCAAGTCTTGAAAATTATTCGAGAAGAATCTCGAATAATTTAGTTGCAGCGTGCCACATGGCTATCTAAACTGCAAACCCTACCCATTGCTGAGCAAGGCCTTTATCTTCTCCGACGAGCGGGATCATCAATAATGAGGTCTGATCGTCATCTTCTTACAGCGTTCGATGTCTGTGTGAAGGTAAAATGGTGATATCCTCTGGATCAGGCAGAGGTTGAGTGTTATCGGGATTATTTCTTTAGTAGTGGAACAGCAATACTAAGGTAATGGGACTACTGCGGACCCTCTACCGGCCAAACCTTGTTAACAAAGCCGCAGTCAAGGTTCGGTGAACGGTAGTTAAAAGCGCTTAAGGGACATAAGTCAAATTGGTAGAGCAACATCATGTAGTGGACATCTTAAGAAATGAGGAGTGGGTAGAATGTTAGGTTGCTCCTTTATAAATCGTCTTTTTCTCCGATAATAAGTTGACATCAAGTCTTGAAAATTATTCGAGAAGAATCTCGAATAATTTAGTTGCAGCGTGCCACATGGCTATCTAAACTGCAAACCCTACCCATTGCTGAGCAAGGCCTTTATCTTCTCCGACGAGCGGGATCATCAATAATGAGGTCTGATCGTCATCTTCTTACAGCGTTCGATGTCTGTGTGAAGGTAAAATGGTGATATCCTCTGGATCAGGCAGAGGTTGAGTGTTATCGGGATTATTTCTTTAGTAGTGGAACAGCAATACTAAGGTAATGGGACTACTGCGGACCCTCTACCGGCCAAACCTTGTTAACAAAGCCGCAGTCAAGGTTCGGTGAACGGTAGTTAAAAGCGCTTAAGGGACATAAGTCAAATTGGTAGAGCAACATCATGTAGTGGACATCTTAAGAAATGAGGAGTGGGTAGAATGTTAGGTTGCTCCTTTATAAATCGTCTTTTTCTCCGATAATAAGTTGACATCAAGTCTTGAAAATTATTCGAGAAGAATCTCGAATAATTTAGTTGCTCAGCAATGGGTAGGGTTTGCAGTTTAGATAGCCATGTGGCACGCTGCAACTAAATTATTCGAGATTCTTCTCGAATAATTTTCAAGACTTGATGTCAACTTATTATCGGAGAAAAAGACGATTTATAAAGGAGCAACCTAACATTCTACCCACTCCTCATTTCTTAAGATGTCCACTACATGATGTTGCTCTACCAATTTGACTTATGTCCCTTAAGCGCTTTTAACTACCGTTCACCGAACCTTGACTGCGGCTTTGTTAACAAGGTTTGGCCGGTAGAGGGTCCGCAGTAGTCCCATTACCTTAGTATTGCTGTTCCACTACTAAAGAAATAATCCCGATAACACTCAACCTCTGCCTGATCCAGAGGATATCACCATTTTACCTTCACACAGACATCGAACGCTGTAAGAAGATGACGATCAGACCTCATTGTAAGTATTGTTAGTTGTAATGTTTTTGTCCCAATAGTGCCAGTATTCAAAGGAGAAAAAACTCGTATCTGTGGCACGTATAAGTATAACCTTACCTTGAATCCAGCTATGGCAGCACAGCAGTACCCACTGCCGTCTATAGAAGAGTGCCTGAACAAAGTAACGGGAGGACATCCGTTTACAAAAATCAACGTTAGAGCTGCATACAATAACATCCCAATCAGGAAAGAAGATACTGACGACGATTAATACCCACTTAGGACAGTTATTGTGGAATCGTTTACCCTACGGTATTTCTCCAGCAGCAGCCATTTTTTAAGAGACCATAGATCAAACATTGGCAGGGATACCAATGTGTTGTCGCAGAGTGGACGACATCCTCGTTTCCGTAAAGGACAGAGAGGAGCACCTGAGAATACTCAACGAAGTGATTAGTCGATTGGAAAACAGATGCAAGATGGAGAAGTCAGACTCTGTGATTTACCTAAAACATGAGGTAAACAAAGACGGGATCAGGCCCGTTAAGTCGAAAGTGGAAGATATGCTAAAAATGAGAGAGAAAAAAAACATGTCACAGATTGTTGCTCCATTAGATGAACTCAGAAAGAAAGGAATGGAATGGAACTGGAAGTGGACAAAGAGACGACAAGAAGCTTTGAAGAATTTGAAGGAACTACTTAGCTCGGAAGTTCAAGTAGTGCTCACTTTGTACGATCCTAATAAACCGCTGAAACTTGACACCGATGCGTCTCCGACCGGATTGGGCGCAGTACTGTCACATACGATGCCTGATGGATCGGAACGTCCAATCGAGTATATTTCAAGGACTTTAACTGCAGCGGAAAAGAACTACGCAAAAATCGACTGTTAAGCAGCGGCGATTTGTACCTGTATGAAAAGAAGTTTATACTGATAACTGACAACCAGCCACTAGTACACATTTTCAGAAAACACAAGCAACTGTCAGTCATGACCGCAGCAAGATTAACCAGATGGTCATTATTTCTCATGGATTACCACTATGATATCTTCGACAGATCAACCAAAGCCCATGGGAACGCTGACATGTTATTGAGACTACCAAGACCACACACCCGGGAAGATGAAAAGGAAACAGAAAACGATCAGGTACAGAGTGTGGATAGAGATTAGAGCTCTGACTTTGGAAGCATAAATGGAAGTGGCGGAAGCTAGGCAAACTGCTAACATAACAGCGAATATTCTGGTAGATGCTCTAGGGGTTGGAAACACAATGTTCCGGTATTGGTTGCCCGAGGCAGGGGACGGAGCTGTCAGTGCAGCAACAACACTTAGTGGGAGTGAGCGTGGAAACAAGCACGATAATGGAGCTGGAGCAGAGTTAGGAGCACAGGGTATGGTGAATGCAATATCGATGAGACCAGCGTTGAAAATATTAAGATCACGCTACGTGGTGGAGGAGAAAGCAGCAGCTGAGGCGGAGAAGCGAGCTCTGGAGAAGGAGTAGGCTGTGGGGCGATTAGAGAAACGGGAAAAAGTGATCATTGAGGCGATAGAAGATATTGAGAGTGAAGAATAAGCGATAAGGAGAATGGATAGACAGACTAAATCTTGACTTTTATTTCTTTTGGTACAGGGTAACTGCATACCACAATTGAAATTCATCTTATAATTATATTTGTCACCTCAAGATTTGGATGATCGATTGCGACTGATTGTATTTACTTTACACTTTAATTCAATCGACATTAGACATTTGATTTCCATTTAAATTATAGATCAATGCAAACAAAGGTTAAGAGTTAATGAATAGTGTTATAAAAGATTCACAATTTACATAATATTCTAATACGTAAGTAAATATTTTAAAAACAAGCATGCATTTCTCAAAAGCCAGTTAGTGATTATTATCATCTTGTATTACTTAAAAACTTTAAAACAATCTTAAACTCGTATAATATCGCAAAAGACTGATTTGACTATTGACTAATGATCTGGCCCGGCGCGCGCTACTTCGTAGCACTTGCCGTCGGGCCAACATTTCGAGAAGAAAGCGGCGCGCGCTACTTCGAAGAAATTTAGACGAGTAACATCCGTCAAAAGACTGATAAGTGCTAACAAAAATATAGTGCAGTAAGAGTATTCACTTCTATCTTAAAAATAAAGGTCTTAACATTCTTCTAGTTGAAATGTATACCCGTTGTGAAATCTCCTTCGATTCAAAGGAGCAAACAACCTTATTAATATTATATATATATATTAAATCGTCAGTATATATTAAATCGTGCGTTTATTCTCCATATAGTTTATAAAACAGTACTTGATTTTTGATTACTACGATATTTAACGTTTGTAATATTTTTCGTACAAATCTGAAAATGGAATGACCAAATTTTCTGATTACTCTGTGAATTTCCCTGAGCATTTCCTTGTGCTTATCTCTGATTTCATGGAATTCTCTGTATATGTTTGAATAGATGCAACTGGATGTGTGAGAAGACGATGATTCATCTTTGTCATGATCTGGAGCGGGTTAGACCATACTTTTATAAAAATCTGAAAATGAACTGACCGAATTTTCAGATTTCTCTGTAAATTTTTTGATATTTCTCTGTAAATTTTTTGATATTTTCAAGTCGTTTTTTCTTAAATCTCTTTGCTGGCATGTTTCGAAATCGTTTCTGATGTTCCACGAAGTTTAGAGCACTTTCACAAAAGATGGGTGTGGCGACCCACTGTATGAGATTCACTATTCTCTGTGCATTATAGATGTGCTTGATTTTAAGTGCGTTGATGGACATTTCCGCTCCGAGTCGGATTTCATCCACATCTCCTATTGCCAGAGCAGTTGCAAGATTCAAGAAGAGAACTTGGACAAACAGAGCGAAAGCAATGAGACCCACCAGCGTTGTTGTTGGGTAAATCATTTCTTGGTCGGCATAATCGTCGTATTCGACTCCAGATACCCCCGCAGACAAGGTCTTGAAGATGGCATCTGCGGACAGTATTTTCCTAAAAACATTTGTGTGGCTCAACAGCATGTGGAATACCACCATAAAGGTGATCAAGAAGAAAACTAGCAAGGATAATATCTTTGAGACGAATGTCCATGCTATTTTGAAGAACATGATGATGTATATTCCAATATTCGGGAATACTTGCAAAAGAAGGAGGAGGTTAATAAAGCTGGTTAGAATGGAGAGAGCTCCAATCTTCCAATGAAAAGGGGACATGACACTTTGCGGTTCCAGCACATTGAGAGAAAAGAACAGACAGCTGCCGTATAAGATAACCTCTAAATAGTTCTCAGGGTCAATAAGATAGTTCATCAAACCTTGTAACCACGCTCTGACAGTTTCAAGAGGGCTCTGATAACTTCCACTTTCAAGATCTGATCTATTGAAAACATTATCGAGGAGATCCAGAAGCTCGAGAAATAGGCGAATAGCAGACATCACCAAAAGTATGTAACCAAAGATATCACACTCTGCAGATTTCTTCTTTGAGCAGCCATCAGGAAATTCATCACAAGTATGGCTAGCATTTCCAATCCAGGATCTAATAGCTTTATCATTTTCCAAAAGTTCAAATGGTTTGATTTGAGTGAACTGATATCCCATCAGCACAGAAAAGAAGATAAGGTAAAGCGGAAAGGTAAAAATGTAAAAGTAAGTTCTGGCAAACCTTTCCCACTTTGTAACGATCAAAGCTTCTACCACTGGATGGCTGAGAAGACTAGGTTCCATCTTTGCCATGATCTGGAGCGGGTTTGAACCGTGCTTATAATGTCCCGAAGTTAGAGGCTTTCCTGTTTCCTCCTCCTCCTTCTTGTCCCTCTCCTCCTCCTTCTTCGTCTTCTTTTCGATCTTCTCGATTTCCACATTGACAGTCACAAAAAGGTACTTTTCATCTTTCTTTTCCAATACTTCGGAGTTTTTCGTGTCCTTTTTCTCATCCTTTTCCTCTTCGCCGTAGTTTTCCAATGCTCCGAAGTCAACGATGACTCGATGAATGTCTTCATGCTTAGAGTTCTTTTGTAAACCTTTGCGTTTTTCAATATGATTGAGGGTATCACGAGTTTTAGCTGTGATTATCGATTTATCCAGGACTTCCAATACCAACTCTGGCATTTTAGTTATCATGATATTGATAGAAGTTTTGCCTTGATCGTTCCGCTGGTGATACTTAATAATGTGTTCATTCATTTTCTCAAAATGTTTCACTGCCTCTTTCGTTCGCAATTTTCCAAATATTCCACTGTCTTTTATTTCTTCCACACCCTGCGTGGGGTGAACAAAATTAAATGTGTACGCAAGAGAAGGACTGTAACTGATCATCATAGCACATGATTTTTCATGATAGCGTGTTACAGCGATAGTAAATGGGGTCTCATCGGCTTTGTTTTTTCTATTTATAGCAAGTTTCACCTTATCTGGATCCTTAGCTTTGTTCAAGATAAATTCAATCGTGCTATCATGATCAAAAAAAGCAGCAACATGGAGCGGCGTATCGTCATCATCATCCTGCTGTACTAGATCAATACGTGTGTAGTTACACAGCTCCTTCACAATGTCTACGTCTCCTAAAGCAGCAGCTAGTTGGAGAGGGCCCATTTCATCTTGTGTTTCGTTAACCTCATCTGTAGAGTAACCGAATTGTTCGCGCAAATGTTCCAGTCTTAAATGAGTGTCCCTATGACGGTGACCCTCAAGAACAGCTACGAAATACTTACTGTCTTCCTCATGATATGTATACTGTGGAAATGTTGTAATGTTGTCGACAGAAGAAAGGACACTCGCAGGATACGATATATCCTCGAGATCTAAATCGGAATATATTAGTTCAGTCCTTTCACAAACCTTTATAGGAACCTCATGAACTTCTTCAAGAAGTACTCGTAGTTCATAATCTCTTTCACAATCTTTTTCATAATCAAGATTCGTTGCTTCGCCACGCGACCCCATTTTTTACCAGGACTGATTCTTTTAAGGCTTAAAATAAAATTATAAGTTAAACCGAATATGGATTTCAACTATCGATACAAAAGGTAAAAGAAATCTATATAACTCAGCCCGTAAACAATTCAGGAATTCGATTTGAATTAAGGGATAACTTAAATAATTCCCTGTGAATATAACAACTTACGATAGTAATTATAATGAAACATTTTTTAAAATGCGGAAATTAATACAGTTGCAATTTGGAGACGAATTACGTGAGTTATTAAGAGGTTGCGTGTGGGTAATCACTTTTGGGCCACCCTGTATAATCAAACTCAGAGTTTTATAACTAACGTTAGCAATTAATAAATTATAGCGCAACAGTTAAAAGAATGCAGAAATAAAAATCGATTTAAATGACAGGGTAATGTTCGGATTACACAAAGCAATTAGCAACACAAACACAGTCACACAATTACTTTGAAAGCAAACAAACACTCTGGCACGCAATTACGTGTGAATGATATAAAGAGACCAACACGGAATATTTCTGTGGTCCGTAATTTGATAAACAGAAACGTGGACAGCGTGTAACTCGTTTGGCGGAACTTGATGCGTTGGTACTGAAATAAAAGTGGATCGAATATCAAGCACAAGCAATGTGTTTCACACTTCTTATGTTTCATTTACAAAGTAAACAGACTCGTGATGAAATCACAGGATTTCCGTGACCAGAAATATAAAAATGGAGCGAAAGCTCATCCTATCTGAGCTTTCGCAATGAACTCCATTCTTATATTTCTAATTCTGGTGACGTAATGAGGGGCCGGTAGGGAAATCCTAACCGTCCAGCCATGCTCGTTATTCCACTGCTGTCAGCATTAGGAATCGACCGGATATCCGGTTGAATCCGGATCCGGTCGGATATCCGGCTTCAATATCCGGCTCCGGTTTCAAAAAAGGTTGACGGATTTCGAAAAACCGAAAAAATATTTTCGGCTAGTAGTAGTAATGAACAAGGTAGCATGAAACGTGGAGAAAAGTGGTTTTCAGAAAAATTTGACGTCGAAAATTTTCGGTTGGAGTCAGTCTCGATACGTACCTCCCGTATCGAGAGCTTTTGCTTCCGAGCTTGTGTTGCAAAGGGGAGGCCTGCCTTCCGAGATTGCATTACCAGGGGCCGGGAAGTCTCGAGTCCAAAATTGTGTATGGGGATTTTGGGGAAGCCAATTCAATTATCAAACCAACTTTTTTTAGAAACTTTGGAGTTCCTAGCTTAAAACGCTTTCACAACTGAAGTCTGGAACACAACAAAAAAGCAAATAGAACGGTTCGAGGTCTTCCATCTGACCTCCCTGAGAAGAATCTTAAAGATAAAGTGGTTATTCCAGGTCTGATGTCTCCAATAAAGAAGTTCATGAAACGTTTATTGGTTCGGCTAAACTAAGGTGGTACGGACACGTTATCAGAATGCCAGAGACACAGTTTCCCAATTTTTTACTGGATTGGAAACCAAACTATGGAAAGAGTCTGAGAGGACGACCCCGTAAAGGCTAGATGGCCTGTGTACTCGAGGATGCGGCTGACGCCTGACAGGTGTCGATAACATCAGCAGAGACGCAGTAAAACAGTTAGCACTAAAACGAGTGGAATGGAGGAACATTCTACACCGTAAAAGATGTGTGATGCAGGCCACTCCAACGACTGCAGACTAGGAGGAGACCTCTTCAGTCTTCATGTAGCATGTATGTATTAATATTTTACCGGGGTAATTAATAGGGCTCCAATGCTCTAAATAACAGTGGTCATGATCTATCCTATAGTGATAATGACCACAGTCCCGGCCCTGCGAAGAATGAGACCCTGAAAATCCGATCGTTGGGTTCAGCTGTCGTATTTTCAATTTAGGTGCAGTTGTGATATGACCTGGGTTCAGTTGTCGTTTTGGGATTTAAGCTGATTGGTCACCCAATTAAGCTGATCGGTTGCCTGTTACTCTGTTAACTGCGTGGGAACTAGGTTCAATTGGGTTCAGTTGTCGGTCACCCGAAATTTCATATTCTTGTCAATATAATTGTGACAGCTTATTTTTTAACAATCTTATAAATGACTCCTGATTGTTCAATAAACAAGTTCGACAGAGCAAGATATTGAAAATGAAAGCAGACTGGATCAGTGAACGAACCAAATGTCCGATCGGCTCCCAGTTGGCTCCTAGTTTGTAAACAATAGAATGAATTACAGGAAAATAAATATTAATTTAAATATGAAATCTTACAAGGTAAATATAATTAAATATGAACGTAAAATTCGTAAGCGTGGTCGCAAACTATTATAATCCGAATAAATGCGTCTGAAAATGAGTAAAGCAGCATTTAAGACATAACATTTCTCCTGATTAGAAATTAAAAACTACCTTATACGTGTAGAAATGTTGTGACAAATAAAACAGTGTGATGTTGCTTAATAGCTTAAAGATCAGTCACTGCTGTTTGCCAGTATAGTGACTGTTCATATGTAAGCTCTCCTCCAAATATGTACTTGGTTTTATATACGCGCAACAATTTCGTCATCAGACGAAAGTTAAGAACTTTTGAGTTGCGGAGTTATTTGAAAAATTCCGGTCCTCTATAAATTGCGGTGACCTTGATCTGCTTTATATTATAATTGAATTTATTCTGCTCGAGATCAACGATCTGAAGGACTGACAAAGATTCCCGATCTTCTTTTGCGGAAACTTTATAATTACGGTGCAAATTACATTTAGCAAGACGCTACCACGATCTAATTAGTCAAAATAACAAAGCTAACAAAATGCAGTAAGAAAGAGTAAACTTGTGACGGCACCACATTAAAATTATTAAAATTACACTGTTGATATAAAACACTGCCCTAATGATGAGAGGTTCATCATTGAATAGTTAGATTGACAGACTGGCAAACAAATCGAGTGAAGTGCACATGCATGTTATAAAGGTACAATTGTGCCCTGAATCGGGAACTATTGTGCTTTGTTTCACTAGGTACGGAGTTTGAAAAACCAAAAATAATTTCGGCTAATAATGAACAGGGCCGGGTAGCATAAAACGTGGAGAAGAGTGGTTTTCAGAAAAACTTTGAAAAAATGTTGACTTAGAAAATTTGCGGTCCGAGGCATTCTCGATACGTACCTCTCGTGTTGCAAAGGGGGGAGGGGGGCCTGCCTAATGCCTTCCGAGATCGCATTACCAGGGGAAGCATAAAGTCCAAAACTGTGTATCCCTCCGGGCCCAGGCTATAAACGCAGCATATGTAGTATAGAGGAAAACCGAACCTTGTTACGAACAGTAGCTCTAGTATCTGGTATCGTTCTTTATCACATTTTATTATTATGATCCAGTTTTGGCTCCGAGTCAACTATTGTGCAGACAGCAGACTGCTGTCTTACTGTCAAGTAAAAACGATCAAGTGATAAAATATGCTTGCATACGAATCAGGGTACTATTGTGCCCTGAATCGGGAACTGCTGTGTCGCTTAATTGGAACTAACCAGTGATTAAGTGCGCCTGCATGTTAAAAAGGTACAATTGTGCCCTGAATCGGGAACTATTGTGCTTTGGTACTCAGACTTGCATGACAAAATGGGAACAACTGTGTCTCACACTTGTAATCGCGCTCAAGGGGTTTGGTAGGATATGCCAATTGCATATCATTTCTGATATTGATAATAACTTGTTTAATCTTGTTACAACGACATCCGATAGATGATATCCGTAATACTATGTCGGAGCAGGAACCTAGCCAGGAACACAACCACAGAGCTACAGAGGAACCTGCCTGCTCAGACTTGCGTTTTCAGTTCATAGATCATGAACCGCCCAACATCGAGATTGAGGTTACAAAGAAGCTTAAATTACCACAAGCAGCAGAGAGAGGAATATGGAAGGGAATAGATGAAGATTTGGTTATGCTTTGTCACGAGATCGTAGAGAAGGATGAGGCGATCAGGCTTCAAAAGACTGAAGGGAGAATCTACAGCTACCTGGAATATAGATTTGGGGAAGAGAAGAAGATATTCGAACAGAAACAGCAGAGAGAGGACAGGGAGACTAAGGCGATTAGAGTTTCTAAGAGGATAGCAAAGAAAGATATGAGGTCGGCAAAGAGAAGTAATGACACTAACGCTACAGCCACAGCGAAAAGAGAGTACCTCCGGCTGGTGCGGCTCCACAACAAAAGTCGATGCAATGAGCTCAAGAAGAAGAGGGGCAAGCTCGAGAAGAAAGAGCAGGATACGTTTAAGAAGAACCCGTATGACTACAGCAAGAAGCTACTTAATGGTAAGCAGAACAACGCACCGCCAAGCTTCTCTAAGGAAGAAGCAGACAGGTTCTTCAAGAAGGAGTATAAGGACACGGACAGAGGTGCAATCTACACTAAGTTGGAAGGTCTTCCTGAGGCCAAGCCCCCAGTAGTTAAGTTCGAGCTGACAAAGCTGGATAGAGAAGATTTCGATGCAAAGCTGAAGAGCAGGCGTAATAAGTCATCCCCTGGTCCAAACGGTGTACCATATGTGGTGTATAAGAGATGCCCGAGAACCGCACACATGATCTTCCAAACCCTATCTACCCTGTGGGACAAGAAGATAGTGCCACTACAATGGCGACTGAGGATCTGTCAGACCCAAGCAAGTTCAGGAATATTACAAAAACGAACACCAGCGGCAAGTTGAACATGGGAATTCTAGCAGACAAGATGCTGGATTATATGGTGTCTAATAAGTACATAGACAAGTCAGTTCATAAGGGCTTTCTGAAGAAGACTCCTGGTTGTCTTGAACACACCCAAGTGCTTATGGAAGAGCTAAAAGACGCCAAATCTACTAGACGTCAGATATTCGTTGTCTGGGTAGATTTAATGAATGCATATGGCAGAGTCCCACACAACTTGATCCTCTATGCCCTCCGGCATTACAAATTCCCTGAATGGCTCATAGATTACATGTTTAAGGGGAGATACACCAAAAACGTTTTTGCTCCGAACATCGATTTTATTTTATATTATGGTTAAATAGACAAAAAAAATAAGATTGCACACCTTCAAAATTTTCTAAAAATATTCCCTCATCGAGAAAAAAAATATTTTTCTTTTTCGAAAGTTTTTAAAATTTTGAGAAGTCTGTCACTGTAATACCCATAGTTCGGCCATTTAAAAAGTTTTGTGGCTGATTTTTTTACTGAACATTACTTACAATCCGTACAAAAAGCCATTGAAAGGATTATATAATTGAACGATAAATGACGAAGTTACAGACCAAACAAGGTCGAAAAAATAAAAATTTAAATTTTTCCCACTTCTAAAGTTTTACATTTCACCAATCACCCGGGTCAGCAGATATCGCTTCAAAAATTCTTGTGAGTGTAGCTGATGATCATATCAAACTTTTTGGAGTAGGATTTCTCTCAGATTAAGTTTTAAGCTATGCAATGTGGCCTCAAACGACTTAGTAAAATTCATCGAAAAAAAGGGCAAAAAAGACAGATTTAAGGCTTAAAATGCCTTAAAATGCCGTAACTCAAAAAGTATCAGTTTTTTTGAAATAATTTTTACAGAATCGTAATCAGCTTGGTAAGACGAATCTTTTAGACCTTGTTTGGTCTGTAACTTCGTCATTTATCGTTCAATTATATAATCCTTTCAATGGCTTTTTGTACGGATTGTAAGTAATGTTCAGTAAAAAAATCAGCCACAAAACTTTTTAAATGGCCGAACTATCGGTATTACAGTGACAGACTTCTCAAAATTTTAAAAATTTTCGAAAAAGAAAAATATTTTTTTTCTCGATGAGGGAATATTTTTAGAAAATTTTGAAGGTGTGCAATCTTATTTTTTTTGTCTATTTAACCATAATATAAAATAAAATCGATGTTCGGAGCAAAAACGTTTTTGGTGTATCTCCCCTTAAAGTACTATGATGAACTGATTGTAAGGGTGGTAACCAAAGACTGGAAGTCAAATTGGTTCTACTACATGTTAGGCCTCTTTCAAGGAGACCCTCTTTCAGTAGTGTTGTTCCTGATTGTATTCAACTTACTGTCAGATCTTCTACAAGATCAAAAAGAACTGGGTTATAAGCCCTCCTTTAGCTCGCAACCTACATCGAATCGGGCTTTTGCAGATGACCTAACACTTATGTCCTCCAGACTAGAGAAGGTAAACAAGCAGATAAAGTTGATGGAGCAGTTTTTGGATTGGAGTAGGAAAATGAAGGCCGAGCCTAGCAAGTGTGTCTCCTTGGGAATGAAGGTGATAGATGGTACGTACCAGGCTTATGACCCAGAGATATTGATTGACGGCCAGATAATCAGCTATGTAGGAAACAACCCGATTAAGTTCCTGGGCCACTGGATCTATGTCGATCTAGGGTTAAATGACACTAAACAACAGATTGAAGACAAACTAAAGACTCTGTTTCAGACAGTGGATGAGTGTGGTCTCAACGGTGTCATGAAGTGTTCGATCTACAATAACATGCTGACTAGCAAGATGTCCTGGGATCTGATGATTTACAACCTTCCTGTAAGTTTTGTGTACGAACTTGATGCTATCTGCACCAGATTCTTGAAGAAGTGGTTGGGTGTCAATTACTGTGACAGTCCTGTACAGGAGCAAGGATTACTTTGGGCTAAACTTGAAGAAGTTGAGTGACTTATACAAGTCTCTTCAGGTATCAAAAGGACACGCCCTGAAGAACAGTGATGACACCAAAGTTGTAGAAGCCTATAATAACAAGAAAGAGAAACAAGAGAACAGCCCGAGATGGTCTTATACAACGGAGCTGACGGCAAGAGAGCGAGATCTTTACTTCCAGGAATTGTTTGGAGTAGTGACTAAAGACCGAGTAGGACTCGGATGCAAACCAAAGTTGACTGAAAGGCAGAAGCTAAGACAACTGGTAAAATCGGTGTCAGAGAACGACATGCTAGTCACCCTGGTAAACAAGGGAGTACAGGGCAAGTTCTTGACATGGGAGAACACGATGCAGTTAGACTTAGGATGGAACTGCCTTATCTACAACTACAAGATGAGCCCGGCTCTCCTTAAATTCCGCCTAAACTCGACACACGACGTGGCTAATACCCCTGCAAACATGATATTGTGGAACTACTCGAGTACAGGAAATTGTACACTTTGTGGTTGGAAGACGTGCAACATCAAGCACATCCTAGCCGTCTGCAGTGTAGCAAGAAACTCCAAAAGGTACAACTGGAGACATGACAACGTCGTACGTGTTATAGCCGGAGCCTTGCTTGACCAACTCAAGATGTACAATTCCTCACGTTCCACGACCTCCGACAAAGAATGGATACGGTTCAAGTCGAAGGATGGGAAGTATGACCACCCAAAGCCAAAGTTGAGGAAGGAGAGGCCCTTTGAGAGAGCGAAAGACTGGAAGCTGATATGGGACGAGGATACACTACCTGCCCAGTTCCCACAGCACATCTACAACACAGCGGAGAGACCCGACATTGTAGTATGGTCGGATAGTTTGAGAGAAGTAGTTCTGATTGAACTGACTTGTGGTGACGAGAGTAACTTCAGTGACCAAGAAGCACTCTAAAACAGAGAGCTGATTCCTGGCATCGACGGGTGCGGTTGGAAAGCTCTGCTCTTTACGGTAGAGATTGGGTGTAGGGGCTTCTGGCACCATACTGTACCAGCTCTATTCAACTACTTTGGATTGGCGAAGAGAACGAAGAATAAAGCCCTGAATGAGGCTGCTTTGGTCGCTCTTCGATGTTCCTATACAATCTGGTTAGCCCGCGACAACAAGAAATGGTCTACCTGCTACGACATCGCAAGGAGGCCAGAAGTCATAAACTGTGAATGCTGAGTGTTGGGCCCATAAAACATGTTGAAAGCTGCAACCAGGATCACAAGTACTGGTGGAATACAGAATGACTTGCTTATCAGATTTATAGATGAAGTTGCTATCGAAAGATATAGAACTCAGGTAAACATCTAACCTGTAATAGTTTATTGTTGATTTTCTATAATTATTTTAGTCTCTTGAGTCCTGACACCATTTTAGGGTTATACGGATTCCTGCTCGAAAACTTAATAAAACAAAAATATTAACGTATAAAATATTATACTAACTTCTAATAACATTAATATAGATTTTGTAATATTCCCTGATTATTGATTATAATTACTTAACTTTATAGAACCAGACAGTTTAATTTATACTTTGTCACAAATCCCCCCAATGTACATTGTTATAGTAAAACTACTAGGATTTATTAACGATTTAAGTCAGCATTGTGCTAATTGATATTTGATTTGAACCAGAAACTTCATGTTGTAGAGTATAAGGTAGGTGGGACAGTGGTAGCAGGTGTGAGAACAGATTCACCAGGTGAGAAGGTGAGAGGAGCTGCAGGGTGAAACTTGTGTGATGCTGGTTCAGGTTGGCAAATGGAGAAGGAACTTGGAGGTAAGCTGGAACTGGAAAGAAAGGGGTCATCGAAGTACAGAGGCTTTACAAATGTAAGAGGCTTCACGAAAGGTAGAGGCTTAACAAAAATGGGTCCTCGAACACTATCTTTTTGAAAGAAAGTCGAAGCCTGAACGCTTTCATGAAAAAAATTTGAGTTATTCCGCTGATACAGTTTTTCGCCAGTAT
Source organism: Bolinopsis microptera (assembly GCF_026151205.1). NCBI lineage: Eukaryota > Metazoa > Ctenophora > Tentaculata > Lobata > Bolinopsidae > Bolinopsis > Bolinopsis microptera. The sequence goes on from NC_087077.1 coordinate 1,160,294, forward strand.
GAGTCATTTGATGGCGAACTAGGAGTGAATTTTTGATTGAACTGTAGGAACATTCAGAGCATTTATACGGTCTTTCACCGTTATGAGTCATCCGATGATTAACTAGGTCTGATTTTAGGCTTGAACTGTAGGAACATTCGGTGCATTTATATGGTTTTTTACCGGTATGAGTCATATAATGGCGAACCAGAGTTGATTTCCAGCCAGTACTAAAGGAACATTCAGAGTATTTATATGGTTTTTCACCGGTATGAGTCATATAATGGCGAACCAGGGTTGATTTCCAGCCAGTACTAAAGGAACATTCAGCGCATTTATACGGTTTTTCGACGGTATGAGTCATCTGATGACTAAGCAGGTTTGATTTTTGGCTTGAACTGTAGGAACATTCGGAGCATTTATACGGTTTTTCACCGGTATGAGTAATCTGATGTTTACTTAGGTTTGATTTTCGGCTTGAACTGTAGGAACATTCAGAGCATTTATATGGTTTTTCAACGGTATGAGTCATCTGATGTCGAACCAGGGTTGATTTCCAGCCAGTACTAAAGGAACATTCGGAACATTTATATGGTTTTTGATTTTCACCGGTATGAGTCCGCTGATGCCAAACCAGTGTTGATTTTTGACTTGAACTGAAGGAACATTCAGAGCATTTGTACGGTTTTTCACCGGTATGAGTTTGCTGATGTGAAACTAAAGCTGTTTTTTGGTTTGCATTGTAGGAAAATTCGGAGCGAATGTAAGCATTTTCACTGGTATTAACCCACTGGTGGCGAGCTATTGCTGACTCCTGGTTGGGACAATCCAACTGAGAAACTGCATTCGAATACACTTCTGATTTAATAAGAAAATTATCTTCCTCCTTCTTAATCTCTGTCTTGATCAATTCTGGTGGAAAACTTTCTTCTTCCATCTTCATCTCATCTTTAACGTCTGGAACATTTTTCTGCTCCATTTCACTAACAAGTCAAGGAATGTACAAAACTAAATGTCAGTGTTTATTTGAAGAGCTTTTCGATTTGTTTACATCTGACATCAGGCAGAAACAAGCTTTTAAAAAGTGATGTTAGTAACCCAGAAAATAGAAAACAAGCGAATGTGGTTACAAAATTTGAAACAGGTTCAACTTAATGTTAACAAGGTATTCGGATAATGCTGATTCTTATAAAGCTACATAAAGCTATTAAACTACGAAACTTAATGTTCTAAACATTTACTAGAAGTGATCTCCAAACTAAACCTTCAGTACAACTGTTAGTTTGAGCTTCGCACCATATGTTTTAAATAACAGCAGTTCAGATGTTATATGAGCTAGCCTCTATGTGGTCCACAGGGCGGAGGAACAACACTGTGTGTCTGTATAATAAGTGTATAACTGCAAATTACATTGTCTAAAGCCAAATGTTTAACTTAAAAGCCTCAATTTCAATGAGGTTCAGGAATAGCGATCCAGCTTGAGGAGTAATTAATTTTCCAAGTTTCGCCCTCTTTTGTTCTTTTTCAAGTATTGATATAAGTATAATTTGCCATCTGATAAAATGCATTAATAATGAAATTACTAGGTACATTTTTGTTGCAGCATGTTTCGCATGTTTTTGATGTTACGTCATAAACAACTTTTGACTCTAAATATAGTTATCACAATACAACGACGATGCAATACGGATTACGATAAATCATTCTACACTAGTAGTGTATGTACTAAGAGCATCAACTTGCGGGTGAACATTTTATGTCTCAAAACCCAACATATTATACATCATTGGAAAGGTCTCATTGAGTAGAGTCGTTTGGTACCAAGTTTTGGGCAAATGGCTGTTCCTAACGAAAGTTATAGCCCGTCAAAGTTCCAAAAATGACCATTTAAAAAATGGGGCGGGGCATCGTGTTCTTAAATTTTTTTACGAAATTTTTTTACAGAATATTGTTAATCACATTTTTTTACACAAGATTTGCTGTATGCCGTAATTTTATTTTTCGATATTTGAATCAAAAATAATTTTTATTTGGATTTCAAAGTACGCGCTACGCCGCGCAGTTAGAAATCGCAATAAGGAGATTTAACCAAATTTTTTGTTGCGCCATTTTCATTCTCATATCAAATATGCGCTGATACTTTTCGGTCGAATTTCTTTTTGTTGCCGCTCATAGCAATTAGCAGAGAGCCTCAATGCACACACCATATATTTAGTTTGATAGTAGTTGTTTTGTTGCACATTGTAATGCAGATGTTACTAAATGATCTTGAGAGGGTATTTAATATAACTGAGTTAGTGTTACTGCGTTTTGGCTGCGATTTGCTGGAGACTACTAGAAACTTGTTCTAGTATAGAATAGCTTAGTGGATCAGGATGTTGCTAAATTAAATCCCTTGTTACACTCGTTTAGTTCTGGACAGGATTTGAACGTTTTACACTTTTATCAGATCATTTCAATCATGACACGGTGACGCGTGACACAAGCATCAGCGAAAACTGGTGTGACGAAGCAGACGTTAAAGCAGAAAGAGACAGTTATGAGTTCAAAGTTTTCTTCTACTTCCTTACTGAGCCTAGCTTCACTGAATGCAAAAGGGCTCTCTAAGACGGAGAAACAGGAAGAACTCGGAACGGATTGTTTTGAATATAGTGTTGATATCTTGTGCGTTCAAGAGACAAAAGTCAAAAATCATTCCACTAGATATCTCAGAAACAATTACAAATTGATCATGATGGAGCAAAATCAAGGACGACATGGTGGACTAGGTTTCATCATAAGTCCTAGATTACTACCTTATGTCACAGACTATCAGTATACCTCAGACCGGGTTTCCTATCTTAATGTCGTCATTCCTTCTAATCTCTCATCCCATCCTAAAAATATCAGAATTGTTAACGGTTATGGCCCGACTAATCCTAAAGCAGAAGGAAACCCTGCCCTTCTTAGAAAGTTCTACAGAGAACTCACCCATGCTATTTCAGTTCCTGCATCTCATGAATTGTTTGTTTGTGGCGATCTCAACAGTAAGTTAGGAACCTTATCTCCTTTGGACTATCAGTATGGTGTAACAGAGTATATGGGCAAGTTTGGAATGGGTACAAGGAACTTCAATGGTGAACATTTATTAAACTTCATGTGCTTAAACAAACTGTTTGCTACCAATACCTATTTTGATCATCCTTGTAGACATCGAACTACTTTCTCTATGTGTATTTCTGCCAAAGGTCGCCCTAAAGGCAGCAAACTTACTCGTCCAGTCTTTGCCCAATTAGATTATATTCTGTGCAGAACACGCAGCAGATTCATGTTCCAAGATTGTAGATCATATGGCGGTCTTACTACTAACTCAGACCACAGACTCGTTGCTTGTAAGATCAAACTAGCCCCCTACTACAAAATCTTTCCTACAAAAAAGATAAGTTCAGTAGTTAAGAGATACAACAATTCCCTGCTCACCACTGACCTTCCCACCAAAGTCAAATACCAACTTTCAGTCGAACAGAAAGTCAACAACTCTCAGGTAACATCAAACCCTAATGATGATCTCACTAACCTGATGGATGTCCTCAAAACAACTGCTGATGAAGTAATCGGGACCCTACCACGCTCCAGAAACCGTAACTTCAGTAGTGACTCTACTGTTGAAGCCCTTGTAAAAGAGAGACAAACCCTGCAAGCTGCACTTAACTGTAACAACCAAGCTGCCGACAGAACTCAAGTCCGTACAAGGATCAACAGGTTACAGAAAGACATCCGTAAGCATCTCAAGAACCTTGCTGACACACGTGCCGATAACATCGCTCGAACCATCATGTCAACAGATGACACAAGGCAGATGTTTGAAGCTGTGCGTACTCTAGCTGACACTAAGCCCAAATCTACTATCAGTGTCCACAATGAAGAAGGTAACTTTGTTGCCACAGATGCTGGTAAAGCTCAAGTGATCAGAGACTACTACGAAAAGCAGTTCACGTGTGAGGATGAACCACTTCAAGCATTTATAGGGGATGGACGCTGCCTAGACATACCCATCACATGTGATGAAGTAAAGAAAGCCGCCCAATCTCTCAAGAACAACAAAGCCACTGGTCCAGATAAAGTCTACAACGAGTGGTTGAAAAATGCTGGTACAAAATTCTGGTCAAAATATGCCGAGATCATCAATAACGCATTGGAGACCAATTCATTTCCTGATGTTATAGGTGAAGCCATCATCACCCCCTTGCCGAAACCTCGCAAACCAGCCGGTCCTGTCACTAGTCTACGACCTCTATGTCTATCAAATGGTGCTCGTAAGATATTATCCATGATTGTACTGAAGAGAATCGAAGACAAAGTTGATGCTTTCACTGGTAGCACGCAGGCGGGGTACAAACATGGTAGGAGTTGTGGTGATCTAGTGTGGGCTGAGCGGATGTTGATATCGGTTGTCACGCGTAAACACTTCCAGTATCACAAGATGGGCATAGATATGTCTCGAGCATTTGACACAATCAAACGCCAGACAATACTTGACCTTCTTGTCAAAGCTGGATGCACAGACGACGACCTCAGGCTAGTAAGACTCCTCTTAACCAACACCATGCTCAAGGTCAGAGTGGAAGGAGAACTATCTGCTGTATTCGAGAGTCTTCTTGGATCCTTTCAAGGTGACAGTCTCTCCGGCAAGCTTTTCACTCTTGTCCTTGCAGGAGCTCTTATAGAACTACGCCATCGACTAGCAGAATCTCCCCCACACATACCCAATCCCCCTGTTTCAAAAGAAGGTATGCCACTGGAGTCAGCGTATTCAGATGATTGTAACTTCATGAACGTGGAAAAAGAATCCTTAGAAGCTATCCTACCAATAGCCAAGGAAGTCTTCAAGGAGTTTAACCTGTTCATTAACACAGAGAAAACAGAATTTACCCATGTTTTCCTCGCTCCTGTTGGAGAAACAATCCCTGGTCGTGATGATACCATGTTACGTGGAAATGAAGATTGGCGGAAGAGTAAGATTCTTGGGTCATTGTTGTGTAGTGAAAGTGATATAGCTGCTCGATGCATTGCTGGGAACAATGCCTTCTATAAGTTCACCAAGATCTGGTCTCAGCAGAATATCTCCGTTACCAGAAAGATAGCAGTATACGAAGCCCAAATTGTATCAATCATCATGTACAATTGCAGTAGTTGGTGTCCTACTGCAAAGTCACTAGAAAAACTAGACATTTGCCATAGAAAACACCTTAGATCATTACTGAACATTTATTGGCCTCATGGAACAATATCTAATGCAAACTTATACCTAAGATGTAACTCAGTAAAGCTATCAGATCGTGTCCCTAAAGCAAGGTGGAAGCTCCTAGGTCATATCTTGCGTAGTGCTGATGACTCCCCCGCTGCATTAGCGTTAAAGTTTGCTGTCACAACAAACTGTAAAGGGCGCGTTGGTGCGCATCGTAAGAATTTGTTCAAGATTATTGTGAATGATTTGACCCGTAGAGGTTTAAAACTTAACTCTTTGAATGATCTTAATAAGCTTAAGATATTAGCTGATGATAGAGTTGCTTGGAGAAACAAATTTTAACTCTAGCTGTCCTGATCTGTACTGATCACCATTTTAGGATGACTTGATTTCTTTTAGGGGTTTTGAATATTTTAATGGTGTAAACAGTTTCTTAATATAATAATAATTTCAATCATGCTTCATACCGAAATTACAATTAACCCATTCAAGCCTTGTATAAACAATAACGGACAGTATTCTGTGTTAGAAAAAATATATGTACTTCCAATCAAATCGTGCAATTTCCTTGGTACACAGGTGCACATTCTTTGATGCCCGAAATGCATTCCAAGCTCTAGATATCTGCCTTCAATAATGGCCTATAATCACATTTGCCAAAAAACAGCTGCTTTGTAATGCTGGTGTGTCCCACTTAGTTTGATTATCTTAGTTAAGCTGTAATATCGAACTCGAAGACCTGTTTCGTTATTATTTCTTGAAATGCAGGTATTTGAAGGTTTTGAAGCAATTTTTTCAATTAATCTATTTTCCTGGTGTAGAAACAGACCTAACTTGATGTATATTGTTTATTCTAATTAAAGTATATTTGAATTTAAAATATGAACTTCAAATATCATTATTTCTAGCTGAACCAGAATTTCCTTTGGGACGAGATGCTTTCCGGACAAACATTATTGTATGCTGATATAATAATTAACAACCGATCCTATGGGCTGAAATATGTAAGTACTTTGTTCAAGCTTGATGTGACCTTTTTTATCTTAGTATACTTATGACTGCTTTAGCTCAGCCTTTATAATAAAAGATAACCTCTTACCAAGCGATTGTGGAGAGAAATGACAGTCATATTTACCATTACCATTTTACAACTATTTAACAGTACCACCAACTGACTGTAATTTTCAAGCAAGAATTATTACTGATGAAAACCCATTAAATACCTAAAACTGCGTTGTACAAACACACTTGTTTATTGTTAGTTAACATTAAGGATGGTTGATGCCTGTTAAGTTCATTACAGTGGAGTTCCCACTTACGAGTGTTGGCTGAGAGGTGGCGCGCCTGAGAGGTGGCGCGGTGTATGCAGAGTATGATAATGTCAGCCTTACCGCGGACGCGATAATTCAAACGTAATGAAAGCTAATGTCAGCTGCGCCGCAAGGCTGACATTATCATACTCTGCATACACCGCGCCACCTCTCAGGCGCGCCACCTCTCAGTTTACCACTCGTAGGTGGGAACTCCACTGTTATGCTCATCTACTTACCAGTTTATTTACAGCCAATTCTTATCATTGTGACTTTAGCAAGTGGATATTTTCAATGCAACATTTAAACATCGTTTTTAGGCAAGATTGGGCAATTTGGTTTTGATCACTGGATTGATCACCAAAAGTTACTTAATTGAATAATAATTTGAAACTAAATCATTCGAAATCACTGATTGAGTGCCATTGATTGAGTGAAGAAATCACAGATTAAGTGCCAGGATCATGTATCCGTGCCAGATCTTAAAATGGTCATAACTCGGCTTAGTTGTAAACAACGAACTTGAAGTTATAGGAAAGCACTTCAATTATCAAAACAAGTCCAAATGTGTCTGGAAATTTTGGAGTTCCTAACTCAAAACGTTCTCAATTTATGGTGACAATAGAGAAAAAGAGGGAGTGTACAACCCTATACAATCTCACTAGTGACAATATACCTTTAGAATTTTAGAAATAAGTGCTCTATATTCGTTTCCTCCTTCAAATAGTTGATTTGGTCATTTACTTTTGAAACACTGAGACAGTCTGAGTTCTTTAGCTTCGATCAGTATCTGATGAACGGTGCTAGAGTTTCAAAATGATACTTTGACAGCTCTGGGTTTTTCAGCTGACATATTCCCAATTTGAGCAGCTTCGAAGCTTGGCTTTTCTGCAATTTGTTCAAACACATCACAAATTTGATCGCCAAGTTTCTCTCCTGTATCCTCCTTGAGACTAAAAATGAAGACATTTCTGCAATCATTCCAAACTACTTTCTTCAAGTTTTCTGCCGTGAAAGTGGAGACAGAGCTGGGGGAAGGGTTTCCTCTGCATTTTTTGCTGATTTCTGAGCACTGATGATTTCACTTTTCATTTCCTCTATCTTTTTATTCGTGGAGAATACGCTGATATTAGACAATACCCTAAAACGCATCAAAAAGGTGCTTTACTAGAACGTCCTTGTTTGGTTTCTTGAACTTCTCGAATGTGATATCACTATCTTCATCAAAGTTTATTGTCTTCATTACCTCAACCCAAATACCAAGATCATTAGAAGCATCTGAAAGCTGGTCGAAATGTTTACTTGACTACATTAGAGAGTCTAAGTACACATCTTCCATAACGTACTCACAATTGTATAGCACCGGACACAAAGTAGCAGATAAGTCGTCGAATTATAGCAATAAGAGATGCACATGTAAGAAATGTAGTAAATCAAAGTTTTCACTTTTTAGTCCCCGTCGGATCACATGATTTCTCTCATAGAATTGGTTCCCAATTAGTGGTTTTACAGTACCGTCGAGCTAGAATAATGACTCCATATGAGTGTGTTACGTATTGTTAAGCTAGGATCTTAGTATTAAGCAATAAGGTGTCAGAGAGCTAAGAGATGACAGGGAGTGATAGACAAGGTTCGACCAGGATCCCGGTTTAATCCCGGATTTTTTGAAAAACTGAAGTTTAAAGCAAAATTATTTACCAATTAATAAACAAAACACTGTCAGAGTCAAGTGCCAATTTGTTGGGTAAGCTGTGCTTGTGCTTTTTATCAGTTGCGGATACCATATTTAAGTGTAAGTGTTAAGTGCTGGTTTTCTTAGCTATGATCCCGGTCCCAAATCTGGCTGAATCCCGGTCCCGGCGTATACCTGGTTCCGGCACTCCTTTCCAGTCCCGGCCAAAAAAGCAGTCCCGGTCGATCCTTGGTGACAGAAGGGGCGGTAAATAATGTTTTGTTTCTGATATTGGTCAAAGAGCGTACTGTATAGCATTGAACCTACACAGTTTTAGTACCCCTCACTTGAGTACTTGTGAACCATAGTCCATGACCACTAATTGGGAACCAATTCTGTGCGGAGAGAAACCATGTGATCCGACGGCCAAGGGGACCAAAAAGTGAAAACTCTGATTTACCGCACTATTTATCTTTTCCCAAACTGTACTGTAAGTCGGGGTTTTACTGTATATATTATCACGAAGATCAGCCCAGGCTAGTAATTGCCATCCTGATATTTAAAGTAAATACCATTTTATTTAGAAAATAAGTGCTTACTTTCTATCACCATCTTATAAGTAATACTAGGCAAAATAGTGATACGTATACATATATAGTGCAGAGTGCTACATAGAGATCAATTGTTTCATCTTAAGTTTGTTACGCAGCTTACGCTCATACCTGGTAGTGGTAGTGGTACCAGTAATAGTGATAGATTGCCCGACCCTAATCGTGGGTTTTAATCACGTGCTTCATGCTTGTTATAGGTGGTTATCAGCTGTTATGTTCTAAAAATTATAGCGCTCATTGTAAGACGTAGGTTCAATGTTGGTATGGTTTTAATTAAATTAGTTACCCAGAATTTTATTAAGATATTGTAACGTAATAGCTTTTTGAGTTCCGTTATTTTGTTTAAGTGTAATTGTTATTCAAAACATATAATTTCAGGTGTTAAAAGCTTGGAGCAAGACACATTACGATCGATGGCGTTCGCTGACTGATGCATTGCTATTTACTGCTGACTAGCTTATCCTTCTGTTGCCTCTAATCAGTGATGAACACCAATTAGAATCAATCGATTTAATTCACAGGATATTACGATTGTTTACAAGGGCCCTAGCACCTGTAGTTTAAGTTATTCGATTCGATTTTTATTAAATAACGCCGTTTTTCTTTTTCTGATCTATTATTAGAGCTGTCAATGTCTTCATCTTATATTTATTGCTGCGATGTTTTACTTTATTTTATATATCAGTTGAGACTAATTAATGAATTTGACAAATTTACAAGTTTTAAATTTTTGATAATTTTTGATATTTCGCCATATTTATAAATGTGTTATCAGTAGTCAATAACTACACAATATGTAATGTATTTGATTTCTGTTTGTGTGTACAACCACTCCCGTGCATAGTAAAGCAGGCGGAGACTTGCACGTGCACGTGTTAAGAATTTGGAGCTAAATTTCAATCATTTACTGTTGAGTTTAGAGTGTTCTACGAAATAATAGCATGTATCTTCGGTTGTGATTTAAATTTTATGATACGATAAAAATTGATTTCTAGCTTCCTCCCTGTGACAACGGATTTTCTAGTATGTCTTTAGAGTAAAATAAAGGTCGAGACATATTTATATGGTACAAAATTCGGGGATTTTTGGAAAAAATTGGAAAAAATCCCCATATTTTCGTACTGAATTTCTGAAATTTCGTACTGAATTACTGAATTTATGAAAAAAATCCCCATATTTTCGTTCCCCCATAATTTCGATCCCCGCTAATTATGATCCACATAAATATGTCTTGTAAGGTATGATTCACATTCGACACAAAAACCGAGAATGCACTCTGGCATTGTTCGTGCGCTGCTCGGGAGAGCACGTTTCCTTGATTTGTGTAGGGGATTTCACACTTGTATGAGTTCCCTGGTATTTGGAACATTTTCAGGTGGTTTAATGGTTATATTAGTACTTGTCCCTAACAATTAGAAAAACCGAGTTTCGACATCTTGACCCACTCAGGCCACTCCCAGGGGCCACGCCCACCCCAAAATTACTGAAATCCAGGTCAAATCAAGAATGAGAATCTTTACCCTTGTATGGGTTTTATGTTCCGGGGTATTTGGAACATGTTTAGGATGTTTAATAGTTATTACCTGTCCCAAACCATCAGAAAGACCGAGTTTCGACATCTTGACTCACTCAGGCCACTCCCAGGGGCCTCGCCCACCCCAAAATTACTGAAATCCAGGTCAAATCAAGAATGAGAATCTTTACCCCTGTAGGAGATTTATGTTCCGGGGTATTTGGAACATGATTTGGTGGTTAGATAGGAAGTACCTGACCCCAACAACCAGAGAAACTAATTTTCGACGTCTTGACCCACTCAGGCCACTCCCAGGGACAATTCGAAACTATTTTTAGGGGATTTGAAATCCGTGTCAAATCCCCTAAAAAATCCCCAACAAAATTCAGGGAAACGTCTTCTGCTACGTTACTCGGAATTGTAACGCGCAATTTAACAATTTGTAGACAAAGAAGCGCGCCGCGAACCACGCGGAATATCAATTGTCTCTTCAAATATTTCAAACTCTGTTGACAAAATAAATTGATTGTGACTGTAATAATGGATTAAAAATTACGGCATACAGCAAATCTTGTGTAAAAAAATGTGATAAACAATATGCTGTAAAAAAATTCGTCAAAAACTTTAAGAACACGATGCCCCGCCCCATTTTTTAAATGGTCATTTTTGGAACTTTGACGGGCTATAACTTTCGCTAGGAACAGCCATTTGCCCAAAACTTGGTACCAAACGACTCTACTCAATGAGACCTTTCCAATGATGTATAATATGTTGGGTTTTGAGACATAAAATGTTCACCCGCAAGTTGATGCTCTTAGTACATACACTATAGTGACTAGATCATCATGTGACAACATTTACACGTTTTAAGGATGGTTCTGGCGGTAAATGTAAAACCCTAACTAAACACTCTATTGAGTCTATTCTGCTTAGTTATACGTTCACTACAACTAAGCTATTCTGACCACAACTTACGGTACGGTTATGTATTATATAAAACCCCGGCAGGTTCCCACTAATGAGATTTTCTGATCGCTTCAGAGTGTTTATTAAAAAACACCGCTTATAATCGTTTTTTCTAATGATTATAAGAGGTTCGAAAATAATTGCTTATAAACATTTATAATCGCGGGAATAATACGGGAAAGCGATTATAATTGTCTAAAAGCGATTTTCAAGTAGGATTGCGGATTATAAGCGGTGGAAAAGAGGTCGGCCAGATAAGTCGTTTTTTTCGAACCATTTATAAGCGATTATAAGCGCTTACAACTTTATAATCGATTACAATTTAGCCGTTTATAAATCGCTAAAAAATCGGGTTTTTTATTTTAGGCATATTAACGACTCACAAGCGCTTATGAGCGATTATAATCGATTGTAAGCGCTTTCCTCGCTAATAGAACGTTTATACTTTTATAGCTTAAAGTCAAATTTTCCTTGTAACTGCTACAGTTCTTAGGCAATGAAGCTCCAAAGAAGAAGATGTGTTACTCGACCTGTTTTCTACTACACTGGTATAGCTCTGCTGTTATGTGTGGGAATGCTACAGCTTCATTGCTACAGCTTCACTGCTTCTGAGGAGGGTTATATGTGCTGGCCGCCAGCTGGGGTTGGGTCCCAAGTTATAAATGAAACTATCATCAATCAGACCAAGAATTTGGGGGTTCAAGGCAGCGATGTTTTAACTCCTAATCTTTCCCCGAAATCAAGACTATATTTTGAAACAGATGCCTCATATAGAGAACGCTTAGAACTGGAATCAAACATCCAGTACAGTGCTATGTTCAAGAAACTGGATAAGCCCTATTTTGATACAAGAGAGGGGTACAATGAAAGTTATGTGGACTCTCTACTCCGGTATATTCCAGACTACGACCCCCTGAGTGTGTGAACATCACCTACCCCGCCAGCAACACCACTGTCTCCGTCATCCTGAACTATCATAATGAGGTTCTCTCTCTTCTGCTCCGCTCTATCTACACCATCCTAGCTGCTATTCCTCCGCATACAGTCAGGTATTTCAGGTTTGAAACTAACAAAGGATTCATTTTTTCGAGGGTCTTTGCAGCTAAAAAGGCTAGGGGTGACACTTTACTTGTTCTGGATAGTCATGTTGAGATGAAGAAGGGATTTGTGGAGCCTCTGCTGCAGATCTCTGACAGAAATTACCGCGCTATAGTTGCTCCCGTGTTTGATTTCTTCGAAAAACTTCATTTTAAAACGATATATCTCTCAGATTTGATACCATAGTGAAATATGCTGGTTTTATATACAGCGATTAGTTTATTCATTTCACAACGTTCTATAGGTCAATAATTAATGGTGATCTCCTGATTTCTATAAACAATATTCCAGACCAAAAAAATTCATCCGAGTTGACTGATAATGTTTTTGCTTAAAACATATTTTTTGCTTAAATCGTCTATCAAAATTACTTCTTTATTTCAATTTGGTGTAAAATTAAACTTATAGAGTTATATAGGAAGTTTACCTCAAACAGCATTGAATTAGCCTAGAAGTAGATCAATATATATAAAACTGACCCGGTCTCTTTGTAGCAGCTACCAGGACGAATATAACAAAGTATAAAACCCACTTCTTCATTCCAAATTTGCAGCTCATTAATGCTGCTTCCTGTTGCGAATTTTGCAATAATACCTTGATGATGATCGCTTGATGATGTACAAATTATAAATGGGCTCAGGAGTGAAAATCTATGAAAATATAATAAACAAGTGAAGAGCTGAACGTTCAGTAAACTAACACAATACTAGGCTAAAGTTTTCCACAGTGGAGGAGGAGGAGGAGTCATCACGAGGGAATGATATTTGAATCGATGGTATATCACAGGTCCACTAACGCTCTTATTTTGTATCATGTGTAGGTTAGCGCCCTCTGGCACCTGTTAGCTATCACGTGTTCACAACGCATTCGGTTAACAGTATGCTACCTACAACTCGCCGTATAACGCCTTATAACGTTACGACCACAGTGGGTAGCACCACATTGTATCTAACAAATAACATGGTGAAGCAAAAGACCTTCACCGTATGTCCTTAGTTTCCTTATTGATCAAAATTTATCGCCGTGGATCAAGACTTGATCAGTAAAGAAACTGTAATATTAATTAAACCCTTGTTATTATTTGTGAGCTACGTAGTATGAAGTTTAGCAGTTTAACGACAGAATCAAAACACCACAAAAAAGATGCAAATTTAAATTTCATTGTGTACACAATAAATAACCGGCGGAAGAAACTGGTCTTTAGTTTAGTTGACACTACGCCGTGAAGTTTTACTGTTAGAGGAACAGTAAAATAATCATTATTTAAGGTGAAACAAAAAAATGAACATTTTAAGAGGGCCACCTGGGTAAAAAATTCGTGACAAAAGCTTTTTGTTTAAAGAACTTTTGTGCAGATCAGAATTATAGTGTCGGCGAAAGCGTCTAATGTCCATCTCTGAATAATTGAACCTAACGGTGGTCGGTGATGAGGGGTTTGCAAGGACAAAAGGAAATCGCGGCACATGCGGAATCTCGATTTTTCCCATTCTCCGAGACAAATTGCGCATCTTCCTTTAAATCTGGTCACCAAATCTATTCACCAAATCTATTCACCAAATCTATTCACCAAATTCGCGTATTTTCCTTTAAATCTGCAGGTCAAATATAAGTATATGGATAATGGAACCAATCACGTCCACAGCCTGCCAAATGTATATACGGACTTCGAAAATCGAAAAAATATTTTCGGCTAATAATATGATCAGGCTAGCATGAAACTTGAACAAAAGTAGTTTCCAGAAAAACTTTGAACAGATTTTGACTTATCGAGTCATTCTCGATACGTACCTCTGAAGGCAGAGCTCCCGCTTCCGAGCTCGTATTGCAAAGGGGAGGCCTGCCTTCCGAGATCGCATTACAATGGGGAAGCATCGACTCCAAAATCGTACGAAAATCGAGGAGTATGTACTACCACTAGGTATTGACTTCAGAAAACCAAAAAAAACATGTAAGGTTCATAATAATCAGGGTAGCATGAACCATCACATGGCATGGAGTACGTTTAGACATGTGTAGTGTGTATTAATTGGATGTGACTGGACATTGTCTAGAATGTGTAGTGTGTGGACGGCAATTCCATAACAATAACATATTGTAAGACTATTGTCCCTCGATCCTCGAGTCTCTCCCGATCGGCAACAATTAACACAGCACTCAGCAGCTCACTGTGCAATAATAAATAAAATAATAAACGCTATAAGTATATGTATAAAGGGACCAGGATGTATCCAATTCTTTTCAGATTCATAGGCAGCGATCATATCAGTCAGGCCCCCCATGATCAAATCTAGACTAGTACCTGAACATTACCAGAAAACCGAAAAAAATGTTAGGCTCATAATGATTTCCAGAAAATTGGTTTCCAGGAATCCACTTTCACAAGCATTTCTTGACCCACTCCCACTCTACTCGCCTGCTGAGTGCTGACGTAACCTTGTTGGCCAAAGACTTGACCACTAGACATAAAGTTGACCACTAGACATATAAAACTTGACAACTAGACATAAAATTGACCACTTGACATTAACTTAACCACTAGACAATCAATGGATTATGATATCGTCCAGTAGGTGAAATCAGTGTTGTTATTGACAAATTATCGTTAAATCGTTTAGTTTGCAATCTTCGCATATGCAGATCTGAATATTTTGCCTTTGGGGTTTGGTGTAACTGCAGCTCAATACAACCATTACTGACTTGTCAATTTCTATTTAAACGTCAACGAAAGCTCGTGATAATTGAACCAACCTCTTTTCTACAGCCTATACTAGACCAAGCAAATAAATCTTGTGATGTGCTCTGTTTGGCGTTTGCACGTGGTCGCCGCGGTTACCATGGCGTATGCAACGTATACGCGGTATGAGTACACGCTCAGTTAGTTTACAAGTTTACATAGTATTTATATCAAAGTCAATGGTATCAACAGCGGTCTTCCAAATTTAAATATATGCGCTCAAAACGTATTCCACTAAAGCCTATGAAAGTATGAAGTTGAACAAAGCGTGAGAAATTCCTGAAATACCATCAGCTTTCAAATTTAAGAACAAATATACTGCCATTATACTTATAGACTGTACCCTCTTGAAGATCAACCCCCTCGTTGCCAGTTAGCGTTTCTTGATCATAATATGAATTGTTTATAATGTTGTCAATTTGAGGCAGGTGCAACTTTTCACAGCTGTTAGAATTCATATTCTCTTCAAGAATTATGCGAGAAAGGTTGACAGGAATTGCGAATGAAGTTGGTGGGTTTTTAGATAGTTAGATATCCAACTATTGACGTGTTTGCAGACTTACTCCGTAGTCTAAGGTAAAGCGATCAGTTTTGTTAAGCTATAAAAAGGTGTGGTTATAACTTTATAAAGATGTGAAAGAAATTTTTTAATTTACTTTGGTTTTTATTTTTGTATACTTATAATGATTGCTTATAGTTATAGTTTTTCCACTAGTTTGCACTAGTTTTGTAATTATGATCATGACTAGGTTTTCGACTTTCGTCTGGTCATTGGCCATTGCACAGACGTATATAGGTATATATTTGACCAAAACCCATAGGCATAATTATGGGTAAAGTGGACCGCTGCCAGTGTCTCTTTTTCCCAAACAAAAGAAAATGATATTAATTTGAATAACCGTCTTGAAATTCAAAATGATACCGAGAATAAAATCGGTCACTCACTTTTCACATTATCGGTCACAGTACCGTTCACAGTACCGGTCATAGTACCGTTCACAGTACCGTTCACATTACCGGTCATATTACCGTTCACGGTAGACACGTTATTTTTGAATTGATGTTATTAGCCCATTTAATTTTAGAAAATTATTTAAGTATTGAATCTGCATTATCATCAACAATCAATATTCGAGACAAAGTGAAACAATGGAATACCGGGTCCCGAAATTCAAAATTGTAGTCAGTGTTTGGTGTTGTTCTCTTTTTTTGTTTTTTGGAAGGACATGAACAATAACAATAATGAATTTTTAAATCTCGTCACAACTATTTCTCGCAAAACCCTGCACATTGTTAACGGTACCGTTCACAGTACCGTTCACAGTACTGGTCACAGTACCGTTCACAGTACTGTTCACAGTACTGGTAACAGTACCGTTCACAGTACTGGTCACAGTACCGTTCACAGTACCGTTCACAGTACCGTTCACAGTACCGTTCACAGTACTGGTCACAGTACCGTTCACAGTACCGTTCACAGTACCGTTCACAGTACCGTTCACAGTACCGTTCACAGTACCGTTCACAGTACTGGTCACAGTACTGGTCACAGTACCGTTCACAGTACCGTTCACAGTACCGTTCACAGTACTGGTCACAGTACCGTTCACAGTACCGGTCACAGTACCGTTCACAGTACCGTTCACAGTACCGTTCACAGTACCGTTCACAGTACCGTTCACAGTACCGGTCACAGTACCGGTCACCACAGTACTGGTCACAGTACCGTTCACAGTACCGTTCACAGTACCGTTCAACGTACCGTTCACAGTACCGTTCACAGTACCGTTCACAGTACCGGTCACAGTACCGGTCACAGTACCGGTCACAGTACCGTTAACATAGTACAGAGCTCCGGGAGAAGTAGAGGAAATTAAAATATAAAATAAAAAGCTCCTTCTTTGTTTTATTTGGGCGAGGGCACTCCACGTAGAAAATCTGCTCAATGTGCGCCACTTTTCTTCGCATAGTAGGCTGCAAGAAATTTTGGTCCTTGGGTCAGCATAGGTAACTCCCAATTTGATCTACTGATTTTCATACTGGATATGCACTGGAATGGTAAATGGTTGAGGTTGTGCTTATCCAGTCTTGAAGAATTGTCACTCCTGTCCTTTTTAGTTTTGCTGTTAGCAGCCTGTTTGCAGCTGATCCTCCTGTGAGAGTACCGAAATTAGTAATTCAAATTGTTATTAGTATTACCTTAATTTCAAAATTGCATCACAATAAAATCTATAAACGGTACATTTTTCAATTAAGTGGCTGGCCCGATGGAAATCAGGATTCATTATCGTTTCACAATTTCTGACTCCAATTCCCATTCCTACCTGGAGGATGTACTGCCGGTCGTACAAGTTGAAGCATCTTGGAATTCAGCTTGGACTTGGAGGGCACATTTCACATCTTTTACCTCTTTGTTCATAGATGTCGTTTTCGTCTCAAAATCCTGTAATAAGTTAAATCATTTAAGTTATTGTTAGTGTAAATTAACGTAAAAATCATAACTACCTTTACTTATCGGACAATATTTGAACGGACATTAAAATGAGATCCTTCAGCGTCCAATTAATCTCCGTTCAAATTAAGTCCGAGGAGGGTTAAAGTTAAGCATTTAAAATTACAATTGTCTGTTTCGAAGCCATTATACAGACCAACCGTCCAACCAATCATTCTTATCTTGCAGATTCCGAGATGAAAATTCAATAAACTTTTACATTATTTCAGCTCACCTTTTTGAGATTTTCGATTTCATCCTTGTAAGCTGCTAAATCTTCTTTAGCCCTCGTCACAGCTAGGTCTAACTCCCACGCTAAAGCATCTGCTCTTTTAGTAGCGGCTGTTAAATCCTCTTGTCTATTCAGTCGTGACTGTAGGATTAGTGATCTTGATATTTCAAAGGATCGCTCCTCTTTAGCCAGCTGGCGTCTTAGACCGAAAATTGTGTCTTTCTGGCTCCACTTTTCCTGAGGAATAAATTAGTTATGGCAATGAAATTGTATTTGTACTAATCATTATATTTTCAGAAAAAATAAGGTTCGACAGCAGATTGATCAACCTTTATCCTATAATTGCTTATAGGTATAACACTATAACAAGTTGAGAAATATATTTAATATGGTGACATGACAGGTGACAGGTGGTTTGATATAAAAATAACTCTTTCACCTTTTCGAGGAGCTCTACTTTTTCTTTGAGCAGGTCATTCTCCGATGTCAAGATTTCAATCTCGTCTTTGAGAACACCTTTTTCGTTCGTTTCAAACCAAATCTGGCATTTATAAGTGTCCTTTTCCTCGATCAGTTGCCCCAGTTGTTGAAGAGCTACTTCTCTTCTTTGCTCTGAGTAAGAATGTTGGTCAGCTCTCACAAAGTCACTATCTCACTATGAAATTCAAATGCTAAACAAAATACAAATGTATGCAGCATGACTGGTGACTGATAAAAGACCAACATTTTCAAGTCGAAAATTGTTAACACAGTTTGAATATAAGCACCTAAAGAGTTGAGCGGGGCTGGTCGTCTTGTTCGAGAACATCTTCGAATAGCAGTTTGGATTGCTTTTTGAAATCCCATTGAAGATATTGTATTTTCAAGATATAGGATTATAGTGGTTAGATAACTGTGTTTGATAGCAGACAACAAAGCAAGTTAACAAGTGTGGGAATAAATATGACCCGCGTGCATTTCAGGGATTTCAGCACATTTGTCGCGCGCGATTTTGTTCGCCATGACAACGCAACCAACACGTGCTAACGCGTATTATAAACAGATCTGATATTATAATGGTATTAAAGATGGTGATAAGGTAATAGTATAGTATAATAGTATAGTACTATGTTTACAGTATGTACTGAATCCTAGGAAGTTTCCTGAACTTTTAACAGGTAACCCTCCCCATTTTACAACCCTCAATCAAGTTTCCTATCAGTCGACCGAATCAATTAAGTTACAACAAATACGTAATCAAATCATCTTTTCGTGAAATATTCACAAGCTTCAAAGAATTTTAAAAGTTGAATGGAAATGCTCAAACTTAATGCAGCAATGCTTACTTATCGCTTGTCCGTGTCGGAATACAAATACGTTTCTTCGAGTCTCTACCCTAACCCAGATCAACTCGTTTTCATCTCCGAAAACGGAAAATGAAGATCCCGTACGGGTGAAGAAATTCATAACCGCGGGCAGGGAGAGAAGTTTTTAAAGAAGATGCGGTTTCAACTTTTCAAGAGGCAATGATGGAATCAACTTCAGCATAGGGTGTTTCGTGAAGGAGAAATGTGGAGAAAATGAAGTACATTGGAGAAACTGAAAAAATAAAGAAACTTGCCGTTACACGAGCTCCAGCATGATGGCAGCCCCACGAACACCCGGATACAGTATTACACAGCGCCCCAGTAGCAACTTCTTTTAGTTTCCACTAACAAGCCAACTGCGAAAAGGAAAATAATGCTCCGAACGAACATCATGAAGTTGATTTGTTATTTATAAAATTATTCAAATCAGAAATAGAATGGTGCAGTGATATTTTAACAAGCTGTTTTATAAGTTTATAGCGAACTCTGGTTTTTCACCAAACTGAGCCACCCTTGCCCTCCACCTGTTTTTAACTATGTTTGGCTCCTGCGTTAGTCAACTTACCCATTACCTCATTACCATAATCCCAGCATCCTCAATATATGGAGCTGTACTTAAAAACCTCATGTGATTTGTAATTAACACCCAACATTGCAAATAAAATTAAAGTCTGACTATTTCTGCAGTACCCTCACAGACACGTTTACAAGAGGGGACTGGGAAAGTAAACCTGTCTGCTTATGTTTCCAATCGCCAGACTCCACCTGGCCTCTTTTGGTATTGTATTAGTCTATTTAACCATCACCATAATGCCGGCATCCCGAAAATAGAGTTTCGCAGCCTCATGACTCACGAGAGATTTATGTGGAAAATTCGAACAGACTTTCTAAGTAATCAATTGCACTTAAAAGTAATGTGATATTTCAAAAGTAATATAAATTATAATGTGATATTTTCCCATTTTAAATGCTTTTTTACGAATTGGCAAATTTGAAATTCGAGAGTTTACAAATTCGAGTTTACAAACTCGCAGTAGTTATAGTTAGCAATGATCATTAATCCTGACGCTACCATCCCGAGACAAATTTGTATAGCATAGCCTCATAGAAATAAAGCTGAAAAATATCGGACGGTTTTTGTTGGCACAATCTGCAAACATTTGTTAACAAAATTAATAATTTTACGATAACTCAAACTGCCATTTTACAGAAGGTCAAATGATGTGGGTAGTTTGTTTCGAGATTTTGACTTCCAGTACCCCAATTTGGTTTCATACCATCATCAATTAACTGACTAATTGGTTTGTGGGCAAAAATTTCATCCAATCTGTCAAATGTGTGTTCAGAAATTTTTACATCTGAAAATGGGACAGAGATTTGAAAATACAACTTTTCGTTTTCTTAAGATTTCTGCTGTGAGCTTCCTCCGACCCGAATCAAACTTCCAGCACCTCAATCATGTCATTTGGCATCTATAAGTGACTGACTAATTGGTTGCAGGTCAGAAATTCGGCCAAAACTGTAAAATTTCGGCCCTGAAAATTTCAACTTCAAACACTAAAATGGGATAGAGATTGGGACAATATTATTTTCCAATTTTTTTCGAGATTTTGACTTCCAGTACCCCAATTTGGTTTCATACCATCATCAATTAACTGACTAATTGGTTTATGGGCAAAAATTTCATCCAATCTGTCAAATGTGCGTTCAGAAATTTTCGCATCTGAAAATGGGACAGAGTTTTGAAAATTCAAAATACAACATTTCCTTTACTTAAGATTTCTGCTGTGAGATTCCTCCGACCCGAGTCAAACTTCCAGCGACTCAATCATGTCATTTGGCATTTATAGTTCATGACTGACTAATTGGTTGCTGGTCAGAAATTCGGCCAAAACTGTAAAATTTCTGCCCTGGAAATTTCAACTTCAAATATAATACTGAAAATGAGACAGAGTATGAGACAGCCTAATTTTCCAATTTTTTTCGAGATTTTGACTTCCAGTACCCCAATTTGATTTCATACCATCATCAATTAACCGACTAATTGGTATGTGGGCAAAAATTTCATCCAATCTGTCAAATGTGTGTTCAGAAATTTTCACATCTGAAAATGGGACAAAGTTTTGAAAATACAACTTTTCGTTTTCTTAAGATTTCTGCTGTGACATTCCTCCGACCCGAGTCAAACTTCCAGCACCTCAATCATGTCATTTGGCATCTATAGTTGACTGAATAATTGGTTGCGGGTCATAAATTCGGCCAAAACTGTAAAATTTCGGCCATGGAAGTTTCGACTTCAAAAACTGAAATTGGGACAGAGTATGGGACTGTGCCTATGAATCTGAAAAGATTGTAATACATCCAGGTGCCTTTATAACGTTTATTATTTTATTGATTGTTGCAAATTAAGCTGCTGAGTGCTGTGTTAACTGTTGCTGATCGGGAGAGACTCGAGGATCGAGGGACAATAGTCTTACATGTTCTGGAATTGCCGTTCACACACTACACAGTACACATTCTCGACAATTACTACACACTGCACATTCTTAAATATTATCAAGTGTCTAAACGCACTTCATGCTATGAGATGATCAAAATCGGGAGCTTTGCCTTCAGAGGTACGTATCCAGGACGACTCGAACCGAAAATTTTATAAGTCAACATTTTTTCAAAGTTTTTCTAGAAACTAATAAAATATAAGTACTTTTGGTTCTTAAATTTGTTGTTAGTATATTCATATACTGTGTATCTAGTTTTTGGGTTATATCGCAAGGCCAGCTGCTTTGACATCGGCAATCTTTATTTTAATTTTGGTTGATGATATAATTATAATCTAGTCACCAAATTCGCGTAGGTATTTTCCTTTAAATCTGCAGGTCAAATATCAAGTATTCTATAAGTAGATGAATAATGGCACCAATCACGTCCACAGCTTGCCGAATGTAGGTACGGACTTCGAAAATCGAAAAAATATATTTGGCTAATAATATGATCAGGCTAGCATGAAACGTGAACAAAAGTAGCTTCCAGAAAAACTTTGAACAGATTTTGACTTGTCGAGTCATTCTCGATACGTACCTCTGAAAGCAGAGCTCCCGCTTCCGAGCTCGTATTGCGAAGGGGAGGGGGAGGCCTGCCTTCCGAGATCGCATTACAATGGGGAAGCATCGACTCCAAAATCGTACGAAAAGTATGTACTATGTACTAGGTGCTGACTTCAGAATACCAAAAAAACATGTTTGGTTCATAATGATCAGGGTAGTATGAACATGGCATGGAGTACGTTTAGACACTTGATATCATTTAAGAATGTATAATCGTTTTTGTTTGGTTGTAATTTTAAGTGCTCGCTTATCAGTTATTTGTTGCTAAATTGCGATAAGTGAACGTGTGCCATTGTACATTTATTGTACAATACATCGGGTATACATTACACCATGGCAGGGAATCCCCAGAAAAATGACAGTGAAAGTACCAAGATTATTATCGGGAAACTGATAGAAAAAGCTAACTCGTCTATCAGACCTGTTATTTCTACTTTTGAATGTTTACAGTCTCGTTCAGTTAATCTTCAGCGACTTAATCAATTTACGGTCGGAATACTTGAAAGTTGTGCTGAATTTCTAGGAATTGCTCTTGCTGACAAGGACGATTTTAAGATTTTCACTAAGTCATCTCTTGCCAATCGCCTTTATCTTGGTTTTATGGCTCTGATGCCTGGAAAGTGTGGAGAGTGCGGTGATAACTACGTGATTGATCATGATCCTGAGGTCATGCCTTTTTTCGATTGCTTTAAATGTTTCAAAGGTTCACATTGTTGTGAAAGAAACAAAGAGCTACATCAGACCCTGTCAGCTATGAACACGCCGACAGGTTTTGTGTGGCTCTGTAACACATGTCATGGGCTAATTGATCCTATAGAACCTAGGAAACAGAGATCACGCCACACATCTTCTTCACTATCAGGAAATGTTTCTTCTGCTGACAGCCAGTCCTTGGACAGTTCAGCAGATGTTTCCAGTCTTAATCCTTCTAGTGTGATATCTTCGACCCAAATTCCATCTCCTGTGTTATCACCTAGCTCAGCCACTGCAACGACAGCTGCAGCTACAGACTCTTCACAACCAGCCACAACTGTTTGTCAAGAGTTCCTAAACTGGAGTTGTCCACACGGAATCAGTGGAAAAAAGAAGATCAACGGGAACTCTTGCCCTTCTACTCATCCAAGGGTCTGCAATCAGTACCGAGCATCTGGTTTCACGGGAAGGAGTGGTTGTAAAGAAGGTAAAAACTGTACATTCTTTCACCCTGATATCTGTAGAACTGCACTTGAGAATGGTTCGTGTTCTAAAAAGGACTGTTTAAAGTTTCACCCCCGGTCGACCAGAAAGAGTACAAAGGAGCGTCCTGAGAGGGGAGAGCGTCCTAAGAGTAACACTCTTAACACGAATCAGAGGTACAGCAAACAGAATAGTGATGCCAATGCCAACACGAGTGATTTTTTAGAGCTACGAAACTTGATCACTGGGATGGCGGCCAAGTTGGAAGCATTGGAGAAAAAGATGGATCAAGGTACCCCATCCCCATCCCAAACTGTCACACAGCCAATGGGAGCATCCATGATCTACCCAGTTCAATCAGCTCCCCCAATGATGAGTCTAGGTGTGCCCAGGCTACCACACCACCAGATTCCTTTCTCTCCTCACTCTTATTATTAAATGCTAGGAGTTTAAATCCATCTGCCCACAGTACCTGCAGATGGAAGCTTAATGACCTTGTTGGTCATGTAGACGATAAACGACAATCTGGACAGCTCTACCCCTTTATTGCTATCACAGAATCTTGGCTTAAGTCACATATCAGTGACGCCCAGCTTCAGTTACCCGGATACTCACTTTGTCGAAGTGATCGCAGTAAGAGAGTTGGCGGAGGAGTAATACTTTACTCACTGTCGTCCATCCCAGTCTCGGTGTCGGAGACTTACGACGACAGCATTTGCCAGGGAATCTTTAATGTCTACCCTTCTGCTAAACTTTGCATAGCAGTTGCTTATAGGCCACCTGACGCAAGCTCAAGTAGTTTCTCAAAACTAATAGATAGATTTACATTCGCTATTGAGAACCTTGCACCTAGTGGCTACGACGTCTTTATAACAGGCGATTTCAACTTTCCCCAGATTGACTGGGAAACACTAAACATCATGAGCGGTGGGACCTCTGATTCAAATCTCTCCGCCCAATACCTGCTAAACTTCATGTCAACCCATCTGCTGAGTCAGGTGGTTACTGTTCCAACCAGGGGAAACAGTACACTAGACCTCGTCTTGTGTAACAATGATCGGCTAGTATCTGATGTAACTTGTGAAGCAACAGAAATATCTGATCATGACATGGTTAATGTACTGCTATCCTTTAACCCTGGTCTGATGGAGAAGGCTCAGGCTTCATATCTTGACGAAATGAGCTTCCGAGCCCTAGACTTTAATCGGGCAGACTTCGAACCGATTACTGAGATCCTGAACAGAGTGAATTGGAAAACCTTGAGAGACGCAAGCACTTTTGAAGAATTTCCCGCAGAGTTTACACGGACAGTGCTCAATATATGCCTGGAAAATGTTCCTCGGAAACGACCACCAACTGGCCAGCCGAAGCTTTATAATTCGCTGAGAAGGAAGAAGTCACGACTTAAAACCCGTCTCTCTGCTGCAAAGTGTGCCAATGACCTAGCTCGAATCAAGAAACTTGAAGACGAAATTGGATTAATTTGCTATGAGATCAAGGAAGCTATAGTCCACCATCTTGATAAAGGTGAAAAGAGAGCAGTGGATAAAATTAAAGTCAATCCTAAATACTTTTACTCATACGCTAAATCTTTTTCTAAAGTTAAGCACAATATTTCAACTCTTCTAAACCGTGATAAGAAACTGGTAACTGAACGGAAAGAGTTAGCTAATATACTGCAGCAACAGTTCTGTTCTGTCTTTAGTGACCCCAACTGCCCTGATAAGTCACTACCTACATTTACAGTACCACCTCTCACTAGTAGGGATACAGAACTGGTACTCACACCTAACCACATCGCGGAAGCTATATCTGAGATTAAGCTGGACTCTGCACCCGGACCCGATGGTATTCCTGCTATTCTCCTCAAAAGATGTGCTTCAAGCTTGAGTGTTCCGATTCATCTCCTCTGGTCTGAGTCCATGTATACAGGCATAGTCCCAAGTTTCTACAAGACTGGATATGTCACACCGCTTTTCAAGAAAGGTAGCAGGTGTGATGCTGCTAACTACAGACCGGTTACTCTGACCTCACATGTAGTCAAAGTCTATGAAAGAGTGGTTAGGAAACACATGGTTCAGCATCTCGAAACCAACAATTTGTTATCTGACAAACAACATGGTTTCAGATCGAACAGAAGCTGCTTGACCCAAATGCTCGATCACTTTGATGACATCTTTGAAGGGTTTACTCAGGGGAAAGACACAGACTCTATATACCTCGACTTCGCCAAGGCGTTTGATAAAGTTGACTTGGACCTTCTCTTGTTGAAGTTAAAGAGATACGGATTTCATGGCAAACTTCTAAGCTGGATCCAGTCATTTCTCTCTGACCGTGAACAGGTTGTAGTCCTAAACGGTGTTCATTCGAACAGTGCCAGGGTTCTAAGTGGTGTCCCTCAGGGAAGTGTGTTAGGACCACTATTGTTCATTTTGTTTATTAACGATCTAGAGCTAGCTGTTACCTCTTCTAAGGTAAGCTTCTTTGCTGACGATACTAGGGTCTCCAAACGTATCGATTGCTTTGAGGACTGTCTGCTGCTTCAGGCTGATCTGTACGGTATTCTCGACTGGTCACGCTGCAACAACATGAAGCTCCACGAACAGAAGTTTGAGCTCCTGAATCATCTCCACAATAGAAAGAGTACCTTTTCTGAACTCCCTTTTTACGTGGAAACTCTACTTTACAAGGTCTCCAGCGAGGAAATACTACATCCCGTTGAGAACGTTAGAGACCTCGGAGTTATGGTATCAAGCGATCTGAACTGGTCCAAACAGATCGGTAATATGGTCAAGAAAGCTAGAAGCACACTGTCATGGGTGTTTAGTGTCTTCAAAACTCGTGATAGGACCGTAATGACTACCCTATATAAGTCTTTGGTCAGAAGCCTACTAGAGTACTGTTGTCCGCTGTGGGACCCTGTTAAGGTGACTGAGATCCAGCTTTTGGAGGGGGTCCAGCGAACATTCACCGATCGTATATGCGGTCTGGAAAATATGAACTACTGGGAGAGGCTTTCACATCTAAAGCTAATGTCACTGCAGCGCAGAAGGGAACGGTACACTATTCTGATGATGTGGAAGATCCTTCACAATGTTGTCCCCAATTGCAGCAATATAAGGTTCACAAAAACATCCAGACATGGTACCCGAGCAATCATCCCTTCCCTGTCTAGGTTGAGTTCCTCGAGCAACCAGACACTCTATGACAGCTCATTTGCTGTAAGAGGACCAAAACTGTGGAACAAAGTGCCTGATAATATTAAAGCTGAAGCTACGTTTGAGTCGTTTAAAGTTAGTTTGTCCAAGTTTATTGCTTTGATACCGGACAACCCTCCGACTTCCGGTTATAGCTGCAGCTGGTCTAATTCCCTGGTAGACTACTCGCCATCGAGGTGGTCAGAAATCTGATGACCCTTCCTGCTACGAGGATAAACACAACCAAAGTAACCAAAGTAAGTAATGTGTAGTGTGTAGTAATTGGATGTGACTGGACATTGTCTAGAATGTGTAGTGTGTGGACGGCAATTCCAGAACATGTAAAACTATTGTCCCTCGATCCTCGAGTCTCTCCTGATCGGCAACAGTTAACACAGCACTCAGCAGCTCACTGTGCAATAATAAATAAAATAATAAACGCTATAATGTGTATGTATAAAGGAACTGCAGGATGTATCCCATTCTTTTCAGATTCATGGGCAGCGATCATATTAGTCAGGCCCCCCATGATCAAATCTATACTAGTACCTAAACATTACCAGAAAACCGGAAACAAAATGTTAGGCTCATAATGATTAGGCCTAGCATGAACCGTGGAGAAAATTGGTTTCCAGGAATCCACTTTCACAAGCATTTCTTGACCCACTCCCACTCGCCTGCTGAGTGCTGACGTAACCTTGTTGGCCCAAGACTTGACTGCACTAGACATGAAATTGACCATTGACATTAACTTAACCAGTAACCACTAGACATTCAATGGATTATGAAATCGTCCAGTAGGTGATATCAGTGTTGTTATTGACAAATTATCGTTAAATGATGTAGTTTGCAATCTTCGCATATGCAGATCTGAATATTTTGCCTTTGGGGTTTGGTGTAACTGCAGCTCAATACAATCATTACTGACTTGTCAATTTCTAATTAAATGTCACCGAAAGCTCGTGATAATTGAACCAACCTCTTTTCTACATCCTATACTCTGGACCAAGCACATAAATCGCGCGATGTGCAAATGCAAAATGATACCGAGAATAAAATCGGTCATTCGCTTTTCACATTATCGGTCACAGTACCGTTCACAGTACCGGTCATAGTACCGTTCACAGTACCGGTCATAGTACCGTTCACAGTAGACACGTTATTTTTGAATTGATGTTATTAGCCCATTTAATTTTAGAAAATATTTTAGTATTGAATCTGCATCATCATCAACAATCAATATTCAAGACAAAGTGAAACAATGGAATACCGGGTCCCGAAATTCAAAATTGTAGTCAGTGTTTGGTATTGTTCTCTTTTTTTGTTTTTTGGAAGGATATGAACAATAACAATAACGAATTTTTAAATCTCGTCACAACTATTTCTGGCAAAACCCTGCACATTGTGAACGGTACCGTTCACAGTACCGTTCACAGTACTGTTTACAGTACCGTTTACAGTACCGTTCACAGTACCGTTCACAGTACCGTTCACAGTACCATTCACAGTACTGGTCACAGTACCGTTCACAGTACCGTTCACAGAACCGTTCACAGTACCGTTCACAGAACCGTTCACAGTACCGTTCACAGTACCGTTCACAGTACCGTTCACAGTACCGTTCACAGTACCGTTCACAGTACCGTTCACAGTACCGTTCACAGTACCGTTCACAGTACCGGTCACAGTAGCGTTCACAGTAGCGTTCACAGTACCGTTCACAGTACCGTTCACTGTACTGTTTACAGTACCGTTTACAGTACCGTTCACAGTACCGTTCACAGTACCGTTCACAGTACCATTCACAGTACTGGTCACAGTACCGTTCACAGTACCGTTCACAGAACCGTTCACAGTACCGTTCACAGAACCGTTCACAGTACCGTTCACAGTACCGTTCACAGTACCGTTCACAGTACCGTTCACAGTACCGTTCACAGTACCGTTCACAGTACCGTTCACAGTACCGTTCACAGTACCGGTCACAGTAGCGTTCACAGTAGCGTTCACAGTACCGTTCACAGTACCGTTCACAGTACCGGTCACAGTACCGTTCACAGTACCGTTCACAGTACCGTTCACAGTACCGTTCACAGTACCGGTCACAGTACCGTTCACAGTACCGGTCACAGTACCGTTCACAGTACCGTTCACAGTACCGGTCACAGTACCGTTCACAGTACCGGTCACAGTACCGGTCACACAGTACAGAGCTCCGGGAGAAGTAGAGGAAATTAAAATATAAAATAAAAAGCTCCTTCTTTGTTTTATTTGGGCGAGGGCACTCCACGTAGAAAATCTGCTCAATGTGCGCCACTTTTCTTCGCGTAGTAGGCTGCAAGAAATTTTGGTCCTTGGGTCAGCATAGGTAACTCCCAATTTGATCTACTTATTTTCATACTGGATAATGACTGGAATGGTAGATGGTTGAGGTTGTGCTTCTCCAGTCTTGAAGAATTGTCACTCCTGTCCTTTTTAGTTTTGCTGTTGGCAGCCTGTTTGCAGCTGATCGACCTGTGAGAGTACCGAAATTAGTAATTCAAATTGTTATTAGTATTACCTTAATTTCAAAATTGTATCACAATAAAATCCAACGGTACATTTTTCAATTAAGTGGCTGGCCCGATGGAAATCAGGATTCATTATCGTTTCACAATTTCTGACTCCAATTCCCATTTGCATTCCTACCTGGAGGATGTACTGCCGGTCGTACAAGTTGAAGCATCCTGGAATTCAGCTTGGACTTGGAGGGCACATTCCACATCTTTTACCTCCTTGTTCATAGATGTCGCTTTCGTCTCAAAATCCTGTAATAAGTTGAATCATTTAAGTTATTGTTAGTGTAAATTAACGTAAAAATCATAACTACCTTTACTTACCGGACATTATTTGAACGGACATTAAAATGAGATCCTTCAGCGTCCAATTAATATCCGTTCAAAATAAGTCCGAGGAAGGTAAAAGTTAAGCATTTAAAATAAAAATTGTCTGTTTCGAAGCCATTATACCTTAGTTGTAGTGAACGTACGGAACGTTCACTAAAAACAGTTTGTGAACGCGTTCGCTAAAAGATTTTAACGTTCGGAACATAAGGAACGTTAATTGCTATTATGAAATTAAAATGCCGGACATAGCCCAATTATCCGGCAAAGATGCTGACAGATGAACGAGATTCTCTAAGACGGCAGGTGGACGTTTTCCAGAAACGGCTGATCACTGAGCAATTCCCATGTACCCTAACAACTGATGGTTGGAAGGATCTATCCTCTCACCCTCTCGTTAACTTCATCCTCGTGCAAAGGCAGGACATTATTTTTCATGACGCAGTTAATGCTACAGGGGTTGAGAAAACTGCGAATGGTCAGTAAGAGATTGTAAAAGCCAAAATTGAAGAAATTGGCGCCGACAGGATTTGCCACGTTGTAACAGACAATCCAAATGTCAATAAATCTCTACGACGCTTAATCGAAGCTGATTATGAACACATCATAGGATCATGCGGTGTAACCCACCAGTTCGATCTACTTGCCGAGGATGTCGGGAAGTTGAGCTGGACCAAGGAGACATTGTCGAATTGTAACAAAATAGTTACAAATGTGAAGAAACGTTTAGAACCCATTCTCATGTCAATTTGCTGAAACCAGGGGAAACTCGGTTTGCCACCCAGTTAATTATGTTAGAGAGACTGAAGGGTTCCAAGGATACTTTGATTAAGACTTATATTGATCCAACCCTTACTGAGTCTGTTAGCAATAAAAGTAATGCATACAAGAATTTGTTTGAGTGCGCTAAAGATTTAGTGTTTGACCCCCATTTCTGGATAGAAGTCGACTATTTAATATGCTCAATTCTCGAGCCGATAATAGTCTTGCTTAAATTTTCAGACAATAGTCTTAAGATTCCTGTTGGTTTCATCGGTGTAATTTATTACAAATATTATCTGTTCACCTTAAAGTTAGCAAATTTTGCTTTCCGCAATAGAAACCATAAAAGTGATATGGTTAGTGTTGCCAACAAAAAGTGGCTCGAGCTCCATTCCCCCCTACATTCAGTAGGGTTTTGTGTTTACCCGGCTTATCAGGGATATGATCAGCACACGAATCAGGATTCAGGATGTCTGGAAGTTAAAAACTATCGGAAAAATTATCAAAATATTGACTAACGTTCACTAACGTTCACAAACGTTCACTACAAAATGATTGGAACGTACGTTCAGTACGACTAAGTTCAGCGTTCACTACAACTAAGCATTATACAGACCAACCGTCCAACCAATCATTCTTATCTTGCAGATACCGAGATGAAAGTTCAATAAACTTTTACATTATTTCAGCTCACCTTTTTGAGATTTTCGATTTCATCCTTGTAAGCTGCTAAATCTTCTTTAGCCCTCGTCACAGCTAGGTCTAACTCCCGCGCTAAAGCATCTGCTCTTTTAGTAGCGGCTGTCAAATCCTCTTGTCTATTCAGTCGTGACTGTAGGATTAGTGATCTTGATATTTCAAAGGATCGCTCCTCTTTAGCCAGCTGGCGTCTTAGACCGAAAATTGTGTCTTTCTGGCTCCACTTTTCCTGAGGAATAAATTAGTTATGGCAATGAAATTGTATTTGTACTAATCATTATATTTTCAGAAAAAATAAGGTTCGACAGCAGATTGATCAACCTTTATCCTATAATTGCTTATAAGTATAACACTATAACAAGTTGAGAAATATATTTAATATGGTGACATGACAGGTGACTGGTGGTTTGATATAAAAATAACTCTTTCACCTTTTCGAGGAGCTCTATTTTTTCTTTGAGCAGGTCATTCTCCGATGTCAAGATTTCAATTTCGTCTTTGAGAACACCTTTTTCGTTCGTTTCAAACCAAATCTGGCATTTATAAGTGTCCTTTTCCTCGATCAGTTGCCCCAGTTGTTGAAGAGCTACTTCTCTTCTTTGCTCTGAGTAAGAATGTTGGTCAGCTCTCACTAAGTCACTATCTCACTATGAAATTCAAATGCTAAACAAAATACAAATGTATGCAGCATGACTAGTGACTGATAAAAGACCAACATTTTCAAGTCGAAAATTGTCAACACAGTTTGAATATAAGCACCTAAAGAGTTGAGCTGGGCTGGCCGTCTTGTTCGAGAACATCTTCGAATAGCAGTTTGGATTGCTTTTTGGAATCCCATTGAAGATATTGTGTTTTCAAGATATAGGATTATAGTGGTTAGATAACTGTGTTTGATAGCAGACAATAAAGCAAGTTAACAAGTGTGGGAATAAATATGACCCGCGTGCATTACAGGGATTTCAGCACATTTGTCGCGCGCGATTTTGTTCGCCATGACAACGCAACCAACACGTGCTAACGCGTATAAAACAAATCAGATATTATAATGGTATTAAAGATGGTAATAGTATAGTATAATAGTAAAGTACTATGTTTACAGTCTGTACTAAATCCTAGGAAGTTTCCTGAACTTTTAACAGGTAACCCTCCCCATTTTATAACCCTCGATCAAGTTTCCTATCAGTCGACCGAATCAATTAAGTTACAACAAATACGTAATCAAATCATCTTTTGGTGAAATATTTACAAGCTTCAAAGAATTTTAAAAGTTGAATGGAAATGCTCAAACTTAATGCAGCAATGCTTACTTATCGCTTGTCCGTGTCGGAATACAAACTTACAAATACGTTTCTTCGAGTCTCTACCCTAACCCAGATCAACTCGTTTTCATCTCCGAAAACGGAAAATGAAGATCCCGTACGGGTGAAGAAATTCATAACCGCGGGCAGGGAGAGAAGTTTTTAAAGAAGATGCGGTTTCAACTTTTCAAGAGCCAATGATGGAATCAACTTCAGCATAGGGTGTTTCGTGAAGGAGAAATGTGGAGAAAATGAAGTACAGCGGAAAAATGTGGATTGGTGGCAGAAATTGGGGGACCAAACTCCGTCTCAATATTCGACGGTCGAATGAATCAGAAAAAGAATTAAATGCATACAGACTCAAAGCAGTATCGCCTGCTTCTTATTATTTATTATTATTATTCATAAACCAGAATTAAAAGAAGCTAATTAAAAGAAGCTTCAGTTTCTCCATTGGAGAAACTGAGAAAATAAAGAAACTTGCCGTTACACGAGCTCCAGCATGATGGCAGCCCCACGAACATCTGGATACAGTATTACACGGATAGTCAGCGCCCCAGTAGCAACTTCTTTTAGTTTCCACTACCAAGCCAACTGCGAAAAGGAAAATAATGCTCCGAACGAACATCATGAAGTTGATTTGTTATTTATAAAATTATTCAAATCAGAAATAGAATGGTGCAGTGATATTTTAACAAGCTGTTTTATAAGTTTATAGCGAACTCTGGTTTTTCACCAAACTGAGCCACCCTTGCCCTCCACCTGTTTTTAACTATGTTTGGCTCCTGCGTTAGTCAACTTACCCATTACCTCATTACCATAATCCCAGCATCCTCAATATATGGAGCTGTACTTAAAAACCTCATGTGATTTGTAATTAACACCCAACATTGCAAATAAAATTAAAGTCTGACTATTTCTGCAGTACCCTCACAGACACGTTTACAAGAGGGGACTGGGAAAGTAAACCTGTCTGCTTATGTTTCCAATCGCCAGACTCCACCTGGCCTCTTTTGGTATTGTATTAGTCTATTTAACCATCACCATAATGCCGGCATCCCGAAAATAGAGTTTCACAGACTCATGACTCATGAGAGTCTTATGTGGAAAATTCGAACAGACTTTCTAAGTAATCAATTATGCACTTAAAAGTAATCTGATATTTTAAAAGTAATATAAATTATAATGTGATATTTTAAATGCTTTTTTACGAATTGGCAAATTTGAAATTCGAGAGTTTAAAAATTCGAGTTTACAAATTCGTAGTAGTTATAGTTAGCAATGATCATTAATCCTGGCGCTACCATCCCGAGACAAATTTGTATAGCATAGCCTCATAGGAATAAATCTGAAAAATATCAAACGGTTTTTGTTGGCTCAATCTGCAAACATTTGTTAACAAAATTAATAATTTTACGATAACTGCCATTTTGCAAAAGGTCAAATGATGTGGGAAGTTTGTTTCGGGATTTTGACTTCCAGTACCCCAATTTGGTTTCATACCATCATCAATTAACTGACTTATTCGTTTGTGGCGTGGGCAAAAATTTCATCTAATCTGTCAAATGTGTGTTCAGAAATTTTCACATCTGAAAATGGGACAGAGTTTTGAAAATACAACTTTTCGTTTTCTTAAGATTTCTGCTGTGACATTCCTCCGACCCGAATCAAACTTCCAGCACCTCAATCATGTCATTTGGCATCTATAGTTGACTGACTAATTGGTTGCGGGTCAGAAATTCGGCCAAAACTGTAAAATTTCGGCCCTGGAAGTTTCAACTTTAAAAACTGAAAATGGGACAGAGTATGGGACAGTATCATTTTCCAATTTTTTTCGAGATTTTGACTTCCAGTACCCCAATTTGGTTTCATACCATCATCAATTAACTACCTAACTAATTGGTTTGTGGGCAAAAATTTCATCCAATCTGTCAAATGTGTGTCCAGAAATTTTCACATCTGAAAATGGGACAAAGTTTTGAAAATACAACTTTTCGTTTTCTTTAGATTTCTGCTGTGACATTCCTCCGACCCGAGTCAAACTTCCAGCACCTCAATCATGTCATTTGGCATCTATAGTTGACTGAATAATTGGTTGCGGGTCAGAATTTCGGCCAAAACTGTAAAATTTCGGCCCTGGAAGTTTCAACTTCAAAAACTGAAAATGGGACAGAGTATGGGACAGTATGATTTTCCAATTTTTTTCGAGCTTTTGACTTCCAGTTCCCCAATTTGGTTTCATACCATCATCAATTAACTGACTAATTGGTTTGCGGGCAAAAATTTCGTCTAATCTTTCAAATGTGTGTTCAGAAATTTTCACATCCGAAAATGAGACAGAGTTTTGAAAATACAACTTTTCGTTTTCTTAAGATTTCTGCTGTGAGCTTCCTCCGACGCGAGTCAAACTTCCAGCACCTCAATCATGTCATTTGGCATCTATAGTTGACTGACTAATTGGTTGTGGGTCAGAAATTCGGCCAAAACTGTAAAATTTCGGCCTAGGAAGTTTCAACTTTAAAAACTGAAAATGGGACAGAGTATGGGACAGTATGATTTTCCAATTTTTTTCGAGATTTTGACTTCCAGTACCCCAATTTGGTTTCATACCATCATCAATTAACTAACTAATTGGATTGTGGGCAAAAATTTCATCCAATCTGTCAAATGTGTGTTCAGAAATTTTCACATCTGAAAATGGGACAAAGTTTTGAAAATACAACTTTTCGTTTTCTTAAGATTTCTGCTGTGACATTCCTCCGACCCGAGTCAAACTTCCAGCACCTCAATCATGTCATTTGGCATCTATAGTTGACTGACTAATTGGTTGCGGGTCAGAAATTCGGCCAAAACTGTAAAATTTCGGCCTAGGAAGTTTCAACTTTAAAAACTGAAAATGGGACAGAGTATGGGACAGTATGATTTTCCAATTTTTTTCGAGATTTTGACTTCCAGTACCCCAATTTGGTTTCATACCATCATCAATTAACTAACTAATTGGATTGTGGGCAAAAATTTCATCCAATCTGTCAAATGTGTGTTCAGAAATTTTCACATCTGAAAATGGGACAAAGTTTTGAAAATACAACTTTTCGTTTTCTTAAGATTTCTGCTGTGACATTCCTCCGACCCGAGTCAAACTTCCAGCACCTCAATCATGTCATTTGGCATCTATAGTTGACTGACTAATTGGTTGCGGGTCAGAATTTCGGCCAAAACTGTAAAATTTCGGCCCTGGAAGTTTCAACTTCAAAAACTGAAAATGGGACAGAGTATGGGACAGTATGATTTTCCAATTTTTTTCGAGCTTTTGACTTCCAGTACCCCAATTTGGTTTCATACCATCATCAATTAACTGACTAATTGGTTTGCGGGCAAAAATTTCGTCTAATCTTTCAAATGTGTGTTCAGAAATTTTCACATCCGAAAATGGGACAGAGTTTTGAAAATACAACTTTTCGTTTTCTTAAGATTTCTGCTGTGAGCTTCCTCCGACGCGAGTCAAACTTCCAGCACCTCAATCATGTCATTTGGCATTTATAGTTGACTGACTAATTGGTTGCGGGTCAGAAATTCGGCCAAAACTGTAAAATTTCGGCCTAGGAAGTTTCAACTTTAAAAACTGAAAATGGGACAGAGTATGGGACAGAGTATGGGACAGAGTATGGGACAGTCGTTTTCTTAAGATTTCTGGGTTCTTTTGCGATAGTCAAAACGCGACAACTAGCGCTGGATGGCGACAACTAGCGCTATCCAGCGCTAGTTGTCGCCATCCAGCGCTAGTTGTCGCTATCCAGCGCTGGATAACGCTGGCCAGCGCAAAATATATATGTTCGATAATTGTCGCTATCCAGCGCTAGTTGTCGCCATCCAGCGCTAGTTGTCGCCATCCATCGCTAGTTGTCGCTATCCAGCGCTAGTTGTCGCTGGCTATGCGACACTGTCGCACGCGATAGTTTGCGATGGCCAGCGCAACTGGCCAGCGCAGAAAACAGTTCGATAACTAGCGCTGGATAGCGACAACTAGCGCTGGATAGCGACAACTAGCGCTGGCCAGCGCTAAGCGATAGCCAGCGCTGGCCATCGATATCCAGCGCAAAATTTTTGCGCTATTACCCGTCAGCTAGCGCTGGCCAGCGCTAACCAGCGCTAGCCAGCGCTAACCAGCGCTAACCAGCGCTAGCCAGCGCTAGCCAGCGCTAATCAGCGCTAACCAGCGCTAACCAGCGCTAGCCAGCGCTAGCTGACGAGTAATATCGCAAATATTTGATTTTTATATTTTGCGCTGGCAACGCTGGCCAGCGCTAGCTGACGAGTAATACTAATAGTAATATTGCAACTATATTGCGCTGGCCAGCGCTGGCTGACGAGTAATACTAATATCGAGCGTGCTAAATCACTCTACAGTTGATCTTCGAGATTGTTCTAAAAGGGCCCCCGATGGTTGTAACCAACTTCAATCGATGTATTTATATAATTAATAATTTCTCGTTAGGGTTAGGGTTTCAGCATATGTTTTTGTTAAGGATTGGGTTAGGGTTAGGGTTGGGATCAGATTAGCGGGTTAGGGTTTCGAAAAGTCGTTCAGAACCAGCTAGAGTCAGAGAATGGGTTACAAAAGTCACGTGACAGTCGAGTGTAAAGTAATCATCATCCGAGTAATATCGCAAGTATATGATTTTGATACATTGCGCTGGCTAGCGCTGGTTAGCGCTGGCTAGCGCTGGTTAGCGCTGGCCAGCGCTAGCTGACGGGTAATAGCGCAAAAATTTTGCGCTGGATATCGATGGCCAGCGCTGGCCAGCGCTAGTTGTCGCTATCCAGCGCTAGTTGTCGCTATCCAGCGCTAGTTATCGAACTGTTTTCTGCGATGGCCAGTTGCGCTGGCCATCGCAAACTATCGCGTGCGACAGTGTCGCATAGCCAGCGACAACTAGCGCTGGATAGCGACAACTAGCGCTGGATGGCGACAACTAGCGCTGGATGGCGACAACTAGCGCTGGATAGCGACAATTATCGAACATATATATTTTGCGCTGGCCAGCGTTATCCAGCGCTGGATAGCGACAACTAGCGCTGGATGGCGACAACTAGCGCTGGATAGCGCTAGTTGTCGCCATTCAGCGCTAATTGTCGCGTTTTGACTATCGCAAAAGAACCGATTTCTGCTGTGACATTCCTCCGACCCGAGTCAAACTTCCAGCACCTCAATCATGTCATTTTGCATCTATAGTTGACTGAATAATTGGTTGCGGGTCATAAATTCGGCCAAAACTGTAAAATTTCGGCCCTGGAAGTTTCGACTTCAAAAACTGAAATTGGGACAGAGTATTGGAGCCTGCCTA
The DNA here is from genome assembly GCF_026151205.1 of Bolinopsis microptera. Lineage (NCBI taxonomy): Eukaryota > Metazoa > Ctenophora > Tentaculata > Lobata > Bolinopsidae > Bolinopsis > Bolinopsis microptera. The sequence continues at coordinate 1,197,936 of NC_087077.1, forward strand.
TGAATCTGAAAAGATTGTAATACATCCAGGTGCCTTTATAACGTTTATTATTTTATTGATTGTTGCAAATTAAGCTGCTGAGTGCTGTGTTAACTGTTGCCGATCGGGAGAGACTCGAGGATCGAGGGACAATAGTTTTACAATATGTTCTGGAATTGCCGTTCACACACTACACAGTACACATTCTCGACAATTACTACACACTGCACATTCTTAAATAATATCAAGTGTCTAAACGCACTTCATGCCATGAGATGATCAAAATCGGGAGCTTTGCCTTCAGAGGTAGTAGGTACGTATCGAGGATGACTCGAACCGAAAATTGTATAAGTCAACATTTTCTCAAAGTTTTTCTAGAAACTAATAAAATATAAGTACTTTTGGTTCTTAAATTTGTTGTTAGTATATTCATATACCGAGTATCTAGTTTTTGGGTTATATCGCAAGGCCAGCCGCTTTGATATCGGCAATCTTTATTTTAATTTTGATTGATGATATAATTATAAGGGGGATAAAACAAATTATTTCATTTCATTTCAACTACTTTTGTTCATGATTCATGCTACCCTGATCATTATAAGCCTAAAAATATTTGTTCGATTTTCGAAGTCCGTACCTACATTCGGAAGGCTGTTATGTGGACGTGATTGGTTCCATAAACTTATACTTATAGAGAACGTGATATTTGACCCGCAGATTTATAGGAAAATATGTGAATATAGTCACCAGATTTTAAAGAAAATGCGCGATTTGTCGCGGAGAACTTAAAAAATCGCGAGTTGTCGTAAGGATCTGAGAAAATCACGATTTGTCGCGGCAAAAGTGAAAATCGCGATTTGTCGCGGAGAATGGGAAAAATCGCGTTTCTGCACGTGCCGCGATTTCCTTTTGTCCTTGATGGGACAGTATGATTTTCCAATTTTTTTCGAGATTTTGACTTCCAGTACCCCAATTTGGTTTCATACCATCATCAATTAACTGACTACCTTAAAAGACATATTTATGTGGATCATAATTCTGGGGATCGGAATTAGGGGGGAACGAAAATATGGGGATTTTTTCCGAAATCCCCAAATTTCGTACCCCAAATTAAATTGTCGCATTTTCACGCTAAATTATTTCAGAGAAATCAAAATTTTCGGAGCAGGATCCATTTGTTTAACAACAATGTTTAGCTGTTCAAGTTATTCCATAAGGGTGAAACTTGCATGTCTTCCTTATTCTATTTTGTACTTAATATTTTTCTAGTGTGAAACTAGTCGTTGTTATAGAAGTCTATATAAAATTATATGTGAGATAATTTTGAATCTGACGCACGTTTTTCACGTAACACTGAAAAACCAGTATTTTCTATTCAGTAATTTTTATACTAAGTAACTTTCTATTTACCTGAGAAATGCGTATCCTTGTCTCACAAAACACGTAAAACAACTTATTTGACAAATTCACCTCAAATAGGCCCTATTTATTACATAAAAATTAATGTGTGGGATTTTGAAATGGCGGCCACAATTTTGGTAGCACGAAAATATGGGGATTTTTTTCCAAAAATCCTCAAATTTCGTGGGCAAAAAATTCATCTGTCAAATGTGTGTTCAGAAATTTTCACATCTGAAAATGGGACGGAGTCTTGAAACTACAGCTTTTCGTTTTTTAAAGATTTCTGCTGTGAGCTTCCTCCGACCCGAATCAAACTTCCAGCACCTCAATCATGTCATTTGGCATCTATAGTTGACTGATTAATTGGTTGCAGGTCAGAAATTCGGCCAAAACTGTAAAATTTCAGCCCTGGAAGTTTCAGCTTCAAAAACTGAAAATGGGACAGAGTATGGGACAGTATGATTTTCCAATTTTTTTCGAGATTTTGACTTCCAGTACCCCAATTTGGTTTCATACCATCATCAATTAACTGACTAATTGGTTTGTGGGCACAGTGTGTTTATATAGACGGGCCACATGGCAGGAGCTCTAAACACACTGTGCCTTTTGACCCACGCCATGTGGCCCGTCGCCACATGGCGTAGTGTGGGCAGACCCTTATGTTATGAGCCTCTTGATAGTGATATTCCCACTTAAGACCAAGTCCCACATACTGACTCCCTTACCATTCTTCCTAGTAGATCTCATATCTATGTAATTGTATCTAGGGTTGTAATGTGAATTAAAGGACTTATAGTTATAAAGACAATGAAACACTATAAATTATTTACCAAAATATGATCCTAAAATTTATGTCCAAAAATTTATTAAATTAACAGATATAAAGCAACAATTTCGAAAAATCTTCTAAAACTTTCTATATAATATTCTAATTCTATCGCATATTCACAAGGGGTCCAAATCCAGGTCTAAAACCACTACACAATATGATTTTAGATCGCAGTGTCACTTTTCACCAATAATTGTAATCGAGCACAGTATACCTATTGCACAGCAGGGACAAAAGGATTTCGCGGCGATTTTGGCAAAAAATCGCGATACCGTGAATTACACTTCGCGGTATATTAAACTATACATAAAATTTGTCGCAAATAATGGGAAAAATCGCGATTCCGTACATGCCGCGATTTCCTTTTGTCCCTGTTGCACAGTTGTTATTCCTGACTCTGTGACAATCTGAGTCCTTCGAGCAACTCTCCTTAAGACCGCGGTGTCCCGACAAGTAACACTATTCCGCACTGTACGAGCAAGTATCCGTGGTGAAGTTTATAGCGATTCCTGAAAGTAAATTAAGCTGAAAAATTACCTAGGCCTAAATCAAAATTTAGATCAATAATATAATGCAATTATTGCTCAAATATATTGAGCTGTTAATCATAGAGAATATGTAGTTTAGGTTTACCTTTCACTCAAAGTTTGGGCATCAGTACCCATCATAATTTCGGTCATGGGCCACTAGTTTGTTGGTCACCTACTATCTCGAAGTCAAGTTTTGCAAAAATTCAGGATAAACCCCCACCCTCCCTTGGAGAAACTGAAAGAAACTTGCCGTTACACGAGCTCCAGCATTGACCATGATGGCAGCCCCACGAGCATCCGGATACAGTATTACACAGGATAGTCAGCGCCCCAGTAGCAACTTCTTTTAGTTTCCACTACCAAGCCAACTGCGAAAAGGAAAATAATGCTCCGAACGAACATCATGAAGTTGATTTGTTATTTATAAAATTATTCAAATCAGAAATAGAATGGTGCAGTGATATTTTAACAAGCTGTTTTATAAGTTTATAGCGAACTCTGGTTTTTCACCAAACTGAGCCACCCTTGCCCTCCACCTGTTTTTAACTATGTTTGGCTCCTGCGTTAGTCAACTTACCCATTACCATAATCCCAGCATCCTCAATATATGGAGCTGTATTTAAAAACCTCATGTGATTTATAATTAACACCCAACATTGCAAATAAAATTAAAGTCTGACTATTTCTGCAGTACCCTCACAGACACGTTTACAAGAGGGGACTGGGAAAGTAAACCTGTCTGCTTATGTTTCCAATCGCTAGCTGGACTCCACCTGGCCCCTTTTGGTCTTGTTATTAGTCTATTTAACCATCACCATAATGCCGGCATCCCGAAAATAGAGTTTCACAGACTCATGACTCATGAGAGTCTTATGTGGAAAATTCGAACAGACTTTCTATGTAATCAATTGCACTTAAAAGTAATGTGATATTTTAAAAGTAATATAAATTATAATGTGATATTTTCCCATTTTAAATTCTTTTTTACGAATTGGCAAATTTGAAATTCGAGATTCTACAAATTCGAGTTTACAAATTCGCAGTAGTTATAATTAGCAATGATCATTAATCCTGACGCTACCATCCCGAGACAAATTTGTATAGCATAGCCTCATAGAAATAAAGCTGAAAAATATCGAACGGTTTTTGTTGGCTCAATCTGCAAACAATTGTTAACAAAATTAATAATTTTACGATAACTGCAATTTTGCGGAAGGTCAAATGATGTGGGTAGTTTGTTTCGGGATTTTGACTTCCAGTACCCCAATTTGGTTTCATACCATCATCAATTAACTGACTTATTGGTTTGTAGGCAAAAATTTCATCCAATCTGTCAAATGTGTGTTCAGAAATTTTCACGTCTGAAAATGGGACAGAGTTTTGAAAATACAACTTTTCGTTTTCTTAAGATTTCTGCTGTGAGCTTCCTCCGACCCGAATCAAACTTCCAGCACCTCAATCATGTCATTTGGCATCTATGGTTGACTGACTAATTGGTTGCGGGTTAGAAATTTGGCCAAAAATGTAAAATGTCGGCCCTGGAAGTTTCAACTTCAAAAACTGAAAATGGGACAGAGTATGGGACAGTATGATTTTCCAATTTATTTCGAGATTTTGACTTCCAGTACCCCAATTTGGTTTCATACCATCATCAATTAACTGACTTATTCGTTTGTGGGCAAAAATTTCATCCAATCTGTCAAATGTGTGTTCAGAAATTTTCACATCTGAAAATGGGACAGAGTTTTGAAAATACAACTTTTCGTTTTCTTAAGATTTCTGCTGTGAGCTTCCTCCGACCCGAATCAAACTTCCAGCACCTCAATCATGTCATTTGGCATCTATAGTTGACTGACTAATTAGTTGCGGTTCAGAAATTCGGCCTCAACTGTAAAATTTCGGCCCTGGAAGTTTCAGCTTCAAAAACTGAAAATGGGACATTGTATGGGACACAAGGACAAAAGAAAATCGCGATTATTTTGGTCAAATACCGCGGCGCTGCGACAAGCGGTCCATTGTTCAATAACAAGCAAAACACAAATCGATAACTATCGACGACGTTTGTGACAAGTATCTGACAAGTGACAATCAATTAATTTATAACAACACTGATTTCACCTACTGCACGATTTCATAATCCATTTGCATTGTATGTCAAGTTAATGTCTAATGATCAATTTATGTGTAGTGGTCAAGTTTCATACGTCAAGTGGTCAAGTTAATGTGAAGTGGTCAATTTTATGTTTAGTGGTCAAGTTTTATATGTCTAGTGGTCAACTTTATGTCTAGTGGTCAAGTCTATGGCCAACAAGGTTACGTCAGCACTCAGCAGGCGAGTGGGAGTGGGTTAAGAAATGCTTGGCAAAGTGGATTCCTGGAAACCTGTGGATTCCTGGAAACCTCCTGGAATTCCTGTGTTAATTGTTGCTGATCGGGAGAGAATCGGGATCGAGGGACAATAGTCTTACATGTTCTGGAATTGCCGTTCACACCTCACACACTACACATTCTCGACAATTACTACACACTGCAGATTCTTAAATATTATCAAGTGTCTAAACGCACTTCATGCCATGAGATGATCAAAATCGGGAGCTTTGCCTTAAAATATAAGTACTTTTGGTTCTTAAATTTGTTGTTAATATATTCATATACTGAGTATCTAGTTTTTGGGTTATATCGCAAGGCCAGCCGCTTCAAAAACTGAAAATGGGACCGACTATGGAACACTCGGCAACTTAACTATGGAGATTGGAGAGAGATATTTCTATATCATCTCAATTGTATTTCATTGTACCCTTAAATAAACATAACATAACAACACCCTCTCCGCCCTCCACGAACCTGGTATGGTGTGTGCTATGTGTGTCACGTGAGACGCCCAAAATGATTGGTTTTACGATTTACAATAGTAATTAATAATAATACAAATGTTTTAGCTGATTTATTGACTATCATCTCGTAGATAACTCTACGGATGATCTTGAAGTTGACGGCAAATATTGCAATATTGTTTGTTTTATGGATCGTTTCAATGTTATGATAGTACACACTCAAACCAGAAGAAGCTTCCAAATAATAATGGAAAACGGTGAGAATGACGTCCTGGTTGATAAAGACGACCAGCAACAAACAACTTGGACAAGGAATGATAAGATGTTGTTGATATGTTGCCTTCTATGCGACTTTGCAGATGGAACAGAACTGGATTTGCCTGGTTGGTGTAACTTTCAAAGTTGTATCTACTTCTGTCCCGATTTATTTTTGAAGTGAAAATTTTTAATTTCTTTCTGCACATTTCATTTTACAAGATAGCCTTTCCTTGTATTGAAAACCTCACTCCTAATCTGTAAAACACACGAGGAAGCCTGAATCCTGATAACCATATTTCCTCACGTATCAGGAATGTTAACTCAACAAGTTTCATGTGACATTGGACTGTCTCATTGGAAAGAAGGATTATTGGATTACATTCTGTTCTTCTCTTTAGCAGTTTCAGTTATGATTGCAGGACCATTGGCAAAAGGGTAGGGTCAAAGTATTTTTCTAGACGATTTTAACTGTAACCCTCAAGCTGCAGTGAAACATTTGCTAGTAGTAATACAGAAATTCGAAAAATAGATTTAATGATATTGTATCTCAGGTTTGGAAAACGGAAGACGGTTTTAATCTCGCTATATCTGAGTGTATGCAGTTTAGTTATCCTTGGCATAGTTGCAAACTTTACAGCTCTTCTTCTTGCTCGAGCCCTCCTTGGCTTTTGTTGTGGACTCAGATACAACAGTCTTTTTGTTTGGGCCGCTGAAATAGCTTACAATAAAAAGATTCTAGACAGGATTTTGTTGATAACACAGATATTCTTCATTGCCGGGTCAATGTGGTCGTCAGTGTTGGGGTTCCTACTACTTGATTGGATTGGATGGAGGAAGTTTCTACTTTTCTCGACATTGCCCGTACTCATTCTTCCGATCATCATGGTTCACTTCTTTGTGAAAGATACAGAAGGCCCACAAATAGAAGGGTCAGAAGAAGCAGAACAGCCAGAAACAGTGACTGAACAGCCAGAAACAGTGACTGTTTCAAACTTCGCAGCTAGAACCACAAAAATGGGGCTGCTCATTGCTTGTGTTTCTTTTAATGGCTGGTTGACCACCCTCCTCGTTCCAGCGTTGATCCAGCTGCTTAAGATCAATGAAGCAGGACCAAACATTGATTGCTCAGTTACCATGACTCAAGGGCCGGAACTCTTGTTACTGGCACTTGTTAACTTCGCAGGTATGCCCGCTTTATTCCTTATGCACTGTATAAAAGACAAAATTGGATTTCGTAAACTGCAGGGGTTTGTTTCCCTAATATACGTAGCAAACTTTGTACTGATGCTCACACAACAAAACCTTGCGGTAGCGATTTTAACTAACTTCATAACGAGGTTTTTGAACGGGATAATTGATTTGGGCTACACCTATGTCCTCTACGACGTGAATTACTTCGGAACGTCAAACTTTGAAGTAGGAACTAGCATTGCAACCACAATTGGCTTGATTGGTGGAATGGCTGGGTCGGGCATGGTCTCATTTGCCTCCACATCATCTGTTATAATCACTGCTTTGATGGTCAGTGTGGTTCAGGTTATGGTTGTTGTTTCTATGACAGAGGTTCAGTAACAATATCAAGCTGAATAGGTGAGCAGGTTTAAATAGTCACGGACACAAGGTTAGATAGAAAAGTGCTCAACACATTAGGCCAGGTTTCAAAACGAGGAAGTGATCTGGAAGTCCTTTCCGAAACTTTCTTTAGTAATTAGAGCTGAGGAATAATCTGAAACTGTTTATTTTAGATTCCGTATCAACCCTGACAGCTTAGAATTCTAAACTTACACTTACACTTTACAGTTATGAGTTATATCACTACAAACTTTCGACCTAATATGACCGTTAGACACTCTCACTGCAAAGAGACACAAACATTGTCCACTTTTAGAAGAACATCCCAGATTTCCTGCATGAAAGCGAAGTTGATAAGAAAAGACGGAGACTAAAAACACAAAGGATTGGAGAATAACAATCAGAGAGTCTTCTTCTCAACCTATCTGGGGACCATCCCGGTTCAATCCCTTTGTCATATTTTCAAGTAATTCTAGTTTATCCATATTCCATAAATGTATAATACTTACATTAATACATCTGAGTACCGTAACAAGATTTGAACTTTATTTAATTGTTTCAACCATGTAATAATGTGTTGAACTAAATTAGCGTAATTCCTTCAATTTATGTGATCAATTCACATAAATTCATGATACAAGTTTGATTGTGTGTTGTTTTACTGAGAAGCATGAGAATCATGATCAAACTGTGCATCATTAAACGACGGTCGTTGCCTTTGCGAATTGAAAATACTGTAAAGATGTAATTTATAGTTTGCTTAACTTTCAAATATTGATGATTTACCGTAATATCTAGAGGCTGGAACAAGTTTGTCATGTTGGCGGGGACTAGCTCATGAACTATGTTGTTGAGTGCCATAATTTCGTTGACTTTTTCCGCCAAGTGACCCTTGAAAACATCATATACTAGTAAAGTTTTCTGTGCCTCTGGCAGACCAAGGAGAACCTTTCCTTCGTTAACTTACGGCACAATAAAGTTCTCATAGTTGTCATATTCTGAACAAAAAGTTCGAAGTGGAAAAATGTTTGAAAAAAATTCAACGGACTTTAACTTAGACGGACCTTAAATGAACGGACTTTGTTTGAACGGACATTAAGATGAACGTTAGAGCGTCCAGCGTTCAATTAATGTCCGTCCAAATAAGGTCCGATAAGGTATATTTAGCAATAGCATTAAGACTATACATTCATGTTATTTTCTTACCTTTCTTTTGACGTATCACCTAGAGATCATTGGACCTCGTTAGTCGTTAGACATCTATAAGGATCCAGTTAGTGACGAGCTATGAAGTAATCATTCGACCTCATTAATACTGATCCTGCCAGTTACGAGCTATGAAGTTGTTATTCGACCTCGTTAATGCTGATTCTGTCAGCGAAGAGTTGTGAAGAAATTAATGAAGGCCTTGTTGATATCCTCGTTCAACAAATATCATCATCTGGTAACCAAATCCCTTATGGCCTGCTTCCGACAATATGAAGATCCGAAAACCAAGTGTACCCATATCGGAACTTACTGACTTCATTAGAGCTTTAGAGAATAATCGAGAAATCGTTATTTAGTTCCAGGATCTGAGAAAAGTTCCATGTCGAATCAAAAGAAACAACTAACACCCACCAGTAACATTGCAAACTTATACGAGTTACAAATAGTAAGCCACGACCGCTCCTGGAAGTCCCTGTCTCTCCGCGGTGCATTGGTAACAGAGCTTCAGGACTCCAGGAATCTGTTGCCTATATCTATGATTATTGATTAATATGAATATACACTTTGGGAGTCCCTCTCCAGCAGCAGGAGTTGGAGACTGGAGAGGTATGGACGCGTTGAGAAAGCCGCCGTTCAGGCAGGCTTACAGTCTAAACCAACCAATAAAAAGAAGAAGAACTCTGGATACAATATAAGGTATAATGTAATGTTACAGTTAACTCTGAAGTTACAGTTAACTCTAAAGTAAGTTATAAGATAATCTTAACTTTACATGTGGGTTGGAAGGTAATGTTAACTCTAGATGTAAGGTACACGATAACGTTAACTCTAGATGAAAGGTATAATGTAACGTTAACTCTAGATGAAAGGTATAATGTAATGTTAACTCTAGATGTAAGGTACAAGATAATTTTAACTTTAAATGTAAGGTACAAGATAATTTTAACTTTAAATGTAAGGTATAATGTAACGTTAACTCTAGATGAAAGGTATAATGTAATGTTAACTTTAGAGGAAAGGTACAATGTAACGTTAACTCTAGATGTAAGGTATAATGTAACGTTAACTCTAGATGAAAGGTATAATGTAACGTTAACCCTAGATGAAAGGTATAATGTAACGTTAACTCTAGATGAAAGGTAAACCTATCCGTAAGTAGCCCTAACACAATCTTAAAATACCGTTTGTTCATCCTAAAACCTCTATGAAGACTTGAAATACCGATATAGAAGTCCCTATACAATCCTTGGTAGTCCTTTTCGATATTGGTTGAAATCCTTATTCGTTAATCTTAAGCAAATATGGATAAATTTCTTTCGTCTGAGATCTTTCCTTCATAAGCCCGATTATTAGCTGAGAATTAGTGGCGTCGTTGTTTACAATAACTGAGATTCGGCAAAGAAACTGGTGCCACCCGATAAGCCGCTCTGGCGCTTAGCTTATAATAACATCTATGACATACAAGTGCATTTTTAAGCAATTTGCCCTTGAGTATGATAATTATTACCAGTTTTATCGTGTTCGGCGTCCTCTAAAACAAAGGGTTACATCATTTCCGCTACGATATTCATTAACAAAAAATCCTTCTATTTTCAAATCTCTGGCCTAGTAGTCTGTCCCATTTTCAGTTTTTGAAGTTGAAACTTCCAGGGCCGAAATTTTACAGTTTTGGCCGAATTTCTGACCCACAACCAATTAGTCAGTCAACTATATATGCCAAATGACACGATTGAGGTGCTGGAAGTTTGATTCCGGTCGAAAGAAGCTCACAGCAGATTTCTTAAGAAAACGAAAAGTTAAATATTTTCAAAACTGTGCCCCATTTTCAGATGTGAAAATTTCTGAACACACATTTGACAGATTGGATAAAATTTTTGCCCATAAACCAATTAGTCAGTTAATTGATGATGGTATGAAACCAAATTGGGGTACTGGAAGTCAAAATCTCCGAAAAAATTGGAAAATCATACTGTTATGTCCCATACTCTGTCCCATTTTCAGTTTTTGAAGTTGACATTTTCAGGGCCGAAATTTTACAGTTTTGGCCGAATTTCTGAACTGCAACCAATCGGTCAATCAACTAAAGATGCCAAATGACACGATTGAGATGCTGGAAGTTTGATTCGGGTCGGAGGAAGCTCACACCAGAAATCTTTTAAAAATTAGAAGCGGTATTTTCAAAACTCTGTCCCATTTTCAGATGTGAAAATTTCTGAACACACAGGAAGTCAAAATCTCGAAAAAAATTGGAAAATCATAGTGTCCCAATTTAGGGCCTGTCGTGATATCATGGATCGCTTAAGTTCCACCAGGATCTGGTAGTCCTCGTAATTCTGCGGCAGTAGTGCGTCCAGGAATGAAGGTGATTGAAGAAGACATGTTGATGTTGTTCGATGCTTTGGTAGAATTTCATCGTGACCTTATACATATATGGCCCAAGCATATGAACTTGTTATCCCAATCGGAGATATACCTTCATACGATGCGTGTGATAGGAATGAGGATCATGTATGCTGCTTACGAGTTACCCGGTGGATCACACCGGAGAATACATGATGGGGAGTCAAATAGCAACAGAGAAGCCTCAACTAATATATGTATGTACACCTCGGCATCAATGATATACACAAAGGAGAGGACATCACCAAAATCGTCGACAACTTCAAGATCTTTAATGAAATGTTAGAACTAGTATCTCCCACCACCAGACTGGTCATCTCTTGCCCCCTACTAAACGGAAACACCTATCAGAACCGACACGTCTTTTCCTTGAGGAGATCACTGTCCTTATTGGTTAATCAGCAGCAAAACGAGAACCCTAAAACAAAAATGATTTTCCTTCAGAGAAATGACAAGTTCTTCATTAACACGCAGTCCACTCCCAAGCAGAACTCGATGTACTTCCGCGATAATCTCCATCTATCAGACAGAGGAATGCGTGCAATCACCAACACCATGAGAGACACCCTCGACAAGATCTTCAGAGAGTTTGAGCTTCCATTCTAAATTTTAGTCTTCAAACCACCAACCCAACCTCTTGAAAAATACTATGAATTTACAATCCAAAATTATAAGCTGGAACATCCAATCAACAAATACAAATTTTGGCTCTAAGTTTGATGACCCTCAATTTTGTGCCGTCTTTGACAAGTTTCCTTTTGTCTGCCTTCAAGAAATAAGACAACCGGTCAAACACTCGGGCTTCAGGTCCTTCAATGAAACCCGCCGGGACAAAAAACATGGTGGCGTATGCATCATGGTCCAAAACGAAATAGCCAAAGGCGTAAAACTTGAAAAATCCACAATTGAAGAAGTTGTTGCCTGTAAACTTGAAAAAAATTACTTTGGCCTAGATAATGATATATTCATTGTTAACTCATACATTAAGCCAGCTAACACTTCCTCTAAAAACTCAGATATTTCGGGCTTTGACACCATCCGTGAACTGGACCAATTTCTTAATGTGCTTCTAAGTAAAGGCGATGTAATTACCTGTGGTGACTTCAACTCGCGTATCGGCCATGACATTGACTTCATCAAAGGAGAGAAATGTGGCTACGAGAGCTTCATTCCCCTGCCAGAAGACTACACCCCCCAAGAACTCCCAACCAGGAACTCAAAGGACAAAAAGTCGAACAATTACAAAAGACCCTTTCTAGAAATGCTTGTCAATAATGAACTCCATATTCTCAATGGGAGAACTTTAGGAGACTCATATGGTGACTTCACTTGTATTCAGACCAGCGGTGCCAGCGTTGTTGACTACTTTATTATATCACCAAACTGCAGTAAGTATGTATGTCATATGACAATCCAGCCGTTCACTTGCTTTTCTGATCATAAACCACTACTCCTGGCACTCAACTTCTCTCCTTCCAACATTCTTGTAAACACAAAGGCACTCCATGAAACTTACGCTCGAGCCCCACTTCGTTACAAAATAACTCCTGATAGCCTTTCAAGCTTACGGGATACAATGATGGACCCACTTGTGGAAGAATGTTCCAAAACCCTCTTAGAAACAGATTATCCCGAAGATCTCCTAGGTACATACAAATTGAACGAAGATATCACAGTTCACTTGAACAAAATAGCAGACAAATGTCTCCAAAAGACCAAACATCCCAAAATAACCAAAAAGGGATCCATAAATAAACAACCCTGGTTCACACAAGCCACTAGAGAAGTGAACTGAATACAGATATCGAATCTGGTAAAATTCTAAACTGGAAACAATTCAAAAAACTGAAAAAATTTAAAGGAAGAGTTGACTAATTTGATTGCCATGACATGGACAACTTTCAAAAATTCTTTGGTAAACTTTATGCCAATGCACATACAATGACATAGCACCATAACTGTAGAGAATAAGGAAGAAATGCTTCAAAATGCAGAGGCTATTAACAATAAGTGCCAACCATCCCCTGCACAATCAATACTCAATGGCCAGATCTCTGTGGACGAAATATCTACTGCGCTCTCTTCACTCAAAAACGGCAAAAGTTCCTCGGAGGATATGATATGCAATGAAATACTGAAGACCTTGTCCACAACAAATACACAACTACTTTGCAAAGTATTTAACCGCTGTTTGGACACTGGAACTTACCCGTGGAACAACAGCATTATAACACCCCTACACAAAAAAGGCGACAAAGATAATCCCGACAATTACAGAGCAATTGCTGTGAGTAGTACAATCGGGAAACTATTCTCGACCATTATGCTAAACAGGATAATCAAGTTCAAAAATGAATACAACCCGGACCCCATAAATCAACTTGGCTTCGCTAAAGGAGCTCAAACATATGACCACATACTCACACTCAACACCATTACGTCTAAATACAAAAAGCTCAAGGTTCCCGTCTATGCTGTTTTTGTGGACTTCCGGAAAGCTTTCGACTCTGTTTGCCGTGAAGCTCTTTTCTTAAAGTTAGCTAAACTAGGTATCACTGGCAAAACATTTAATGTTCTTAAACATATGTATAAAAATTCCACTGGCCAGATAAAACTATCTGGATTTGTCAGCGAAAAATTTGATATCAATAAAGGAACTGAACAGGGTCATCCACTTTCCCCTGATCTTTTTAAAATAGACATCAAAGATCTTTCCCCTCGACTAGAATATGATAACTGTCCGAAACTAATGAACCAACTTATCAGTCACTTACTATGGGCAGATGATCTGATACTCTTGGCACTGGACCCCAAAACCCTCCAAAAGCAACTCGATGCTTTGAACAATTTCTGCTTGGAATGGGGCGTCGAAATTAATGCAGATAAAACTAAACTCATGAAATTTAATTCCCGCTTCGATAATTATCAGCCGGTTCCCCTCAAAATTGGTAATCACTTGTTAGAAGAAGTCGAGTCATACTGTTATCTAGGAATCGAAATACACAAATCCGGCACATTCACAAATGCCCGAACTGAGCTCAAAAAGAAAGCCATGCGTGCACTTTATGGCATGAAAAGCTCAGTAAACAAATCCAAATTATCATTCCGTTCTCTAACAACACTCTTTGACGCTCTTATTAAACCTATCGTTCTTTACGGAGCGCCTATTTACACACCTAATATGGCTATCATAAAACACATAACAAAACAAGTCGATCTCAATATGGATCCCGACACAATTAAAAATTTCAAACTAGTATCCTCAAGAAAATTAGTCTTCTGAACAGCGAAAAAGTTCACCTTCACTTTCTTAAATGGTCACTGGGTGTAAATCGTAAAACCAGCAACGCAGGCGTCTGGGGTGAGTCAGGCCGCTACCCATTAATCTATGAATGTATTAACCTCACTCTCAAATATAGCCAACGCTTGAAAAATCTCAAAGATAACTCCCTTGCATCCTTAGCTTTCAAAGAACAGATGAACATGAAATTGGACTGGTACAGGGGTTTGGAGCCTGTCCTCGCGCTAGACCCATGTTTCTCTACCGATCATGTCACAGCCTACCGCACACTCAAAAACAATCACTCCAAGTCAATTCTAGAAAGAAACCCGAGTATCGCAAAACCACCAAAAGAGGACTTTCTTATTCACAACGGTTTCAAGAAACGAATTCCTCCGCAATCAACACAACCCATCGGGAGTAAAATATTCACACCACACGTCATTACTAAAACTTTGAAAAGTAGCTTTAGAGAATATTGGGGGTCCTGTATCAACACTTCTCGGAAATTAGAATTCTATCGTGACCTCAAATCCAAAATTAACAAAGAGTATTACCTAGACAGTGTCATTAAATATGCAGACCGTGCTAATATCACAAGACTGCGGATCAGTGCACATCGACTCGAAATTGAACTTGGCCGATATAATCAAACTCCTCGCGATGAGCGAATATGCTCCTGGTGCAATATAGTCTTAGGTTCTGGTATTATTGAGAATTAAGATCACTTCCTTAACCATTGTGATCTTAACGCTGCATCGAGGCGAAAAGTCCTAGACAAGATCCAATCAATCATATCAAATTCAATCAAACCATCTGCGACATCTTGTTCTGTTTACACTGTCATCCCTGGAGCAAACGTCCTCAAATTCATCAGCAACAACAGTGAAATCATTGAATTAATCACGAATGAAAGTCAAGTCCACCTCACGAGAGTCGTTGCTAGATTTGCCACTACGTGTTTTAACAACCGCAAGAAATTCGTCGACTCTCTGGCCAGTACATGAACACTGAAAATCACTGTACCAGCGCTTTTGTTTCTTTTCGCGCAACAACGAGTGCAAAGTGGCCTGGCTCAAGCATTACAGCATTACCAAGGCGACTGTAAACAAAATATTTTTTGTCAAAATCTTCATTTTTCACTTTAGTTTAAGTTATAATAATATAATAAATTCAAATCTTATGATATTGTTATTATCTTAACAGTTACTATTGTAGCTTAAGATTTTAAATTTGTATTCCTTGTATTCCTGTATTCCTTGTATTCCACACTGCATACGTGGCTTGAACTGACCCGAAGGAATTGTGATCAGTGGATCACTTCTAAACACGTGATGTGAACCGACGAATCGTATTCGCAAGATCACTTCGAAATAAGTGACGTGAACCGACCCGACAAATCACTTAATGGTCCATAAGAAGGATAGGATGTGACCTGAACTTGGAAATAAGTCAGGATATTTTGTCGCAGTAGAGTACGCTACCTGGATCGTAGTGCGACACCTACCCTAGTGCGACAGAGGGTGTTTTTGTCGGACTTCGCACTAGAGTACGTGTCGCACTAGAGTACGTGTCGGACTACAGTACTATTACCTGATTTTCCAAGTTTTTTCGAGATTTTGACTTCCAGTACACCAATTTAGTTTAATACCATCATCAATTAAAGAAATTGGTTTTTCCACACCAACTTCAAATTCCAAAAACCCCCCTTTCCCCAAAAAAAATTTAAAATCCAAATAACTTAATAATAACTCGATAGCGGCTGTTCTCATAATTACACATTACAATAAGAATCGCCTGGCCCGTCAAAACGACCCCTCAGGGTGTCCACGGTTGCGACTAGTGTTCATCACGTATTTCTGGAAATCTAATTCCAAAAATACACACCTGATATTAGTATAGGTATAGCATTCCCTGAAAAGCTCGCTATCTTGTATTATCATATATTTATCTGTTTGCGTAGTTGCGATAACTACTGCTTGAAATACGTTTGCGACCAATAACAATTCCGAAAGGCCCCACGTACAGCTCTTTTTGTCATTGGAGAGTGATGGCAGCACAATTTTGATTTCATACCACTATCAGTCATCGCAGTGAAGTTTTCAAATTTGTTCGTTACCTAATCTTCTCTGCTGCTTATTCAAAATAGGTGCTTACGTTTAAATCTCTATTTTGCTTTTCGTTATCTCTATTTGCTTCGTTGTGTCTCTTTAGGCCTTTATGCAGTTTTGTGTCATGCGAGGGAATCAACCGATTAGTACCCCATCACCCCCAATGCGATGCGAACTCGATCAATCGCATTTTATGCACGAACTGCCAAACACGGGCTAAGCTAATCGACTAAAAGTTAAGGGCAATAAAGAAAGTCCGGTATATCGAGGTACCTGTATAGAGAGGACACGGTATTGAGAGGTCACGACATAATAAACAAATTAATTGATTCATTTTACCACACGTCACTTATGGAAAGAAAGTATAAAAAGGGGGGGGATTAAAAAACAAAGTACTGTACAAACTTCAAAAATCAGATTGGAAGGCACTTTACAATAAAAAACCTTATCTATAATACCATAATTAGACGCATTTGGTCTTACGAGCGTGGTGAAGCTAACATATCTAACAGCAAATGAATTCAGGAAATGAGCATCATATATGCAGCCTATTATCCGTTTAAGGATTTGCCAGCTGCGTAAGGTTTGTCGTGCTACTTTGTTCGTCCCAGTCAAAGGAAGATGATATAGTTATAATGCCCTACATTTTCGAACTAGCACCATGACTAAGTGACATTTTAGTTTTGATAAGTCCCCCTTCCGCAACTCGTACCTACGTTGCATGTGGATAAAGCGTATCTACACCTCCTCCACCCTACAGTAGTACAGTACACAGCTCTGCGAACTGATCTTTATAAGACAGCTAAAGGTATTACACTTATTAGAAATGAAGCTGGCGTCTGGATAGCACGAATAAGTTTTTGTCACACCTTGCTGGCCAATGGTTTAGTCTCTGTCTGACCTGTCTCTGTCTTCAAGAACAGGTACCTGTATCTGAATGTGAACATATAGGAACAGACCAGACATCACAGGGAGTCACTTACCACGCGGAACAGTTGTGGTTTGGTAGACCCTCTAGCACTTATTCTACTAGTTCTGGTCGGGTCTTTGGTGGGGAGCTTATACCATAGAATATGATTGCCGAGGTGTTGAGTGCTGCTACAATAAAGTAATAGCTGATGATGTGCTTGTGTTTGACCTGATGACCTTTTCAGAACAAGATTATTACAATGGGAGGACATTCTGAAAAGTCGAGGAGTGGATCTGTGAAGATATGAACAGGTTTAAAACAAACCAGGGGAGACACAAGCGAGTCTGGCTGATGCTTTGGACGGCTTGAATGAAACAGAGACAGAGCTGAATGAAACAGAGCAGAGCTGCGATGGTAAAGAAAACAGCACGAAACACTCACCTGTCATTTGAAAACTGTAACTGCACAGTGAATGAACAGAGGATAAACTTGAGACTGAAACTGTCGCTTTAATGCATCACAAGCAGAACTGGACACATCAGAGTTCATCTGAAACTGACAACTGCTGAGCGGAACTCAACAGAAGACAACTACATACAGTCAGAGGCAATTTAATAGAAGCGAGGATCTCCTGGAACCTGCTCTTCACAATTGAACAAGACTGAAGACAAATTGGATACAACCTCTGCTCGATTGAACTCTACCAAGAGCAAACTGGAACGATCAAAGAGAGAGCTAAAAGTACGCAGTCCACTAACGGTGCCCGGAAGTATTAAGAACTCACTCGGTGGGATGTGTTATATACATCGCCAGTACTACAACAAGATATTCACAAGGATCTCTTTGTACAGCTCACAACAAGCTGGGAAATATTGCGGTGAGACAATCACAATTTATAAATTTTATTAGATGACAAAGTTTTTTAAGATGAGAAATTTCATTAGATTATAACAGTATTAAATTATCATTGCAATGTAATGACTTTTTTATCTTAATACGGTTAAAAGATTTGCCAATTCATTTCACCAAGTCAGACCATGATAGGTCCATGAATATTACTATTTTCACAATTTCAGGTAATTTGTTGGTGCGAATATAACGAGGGGATAGACAACCACTTTCAACTACCACGAAGAGCGTTTGTGACGCCTTTGATGAACTATCCGCTGCCATGCTCCGTAAGTCAGAGCGAGATTCGAATAAGTTTTAGGATTTAAAGCCGAATGACTTAATTCTGTTTCGAAACTCAGCCGTGTTGTATTATTTTGCAGAACTGGTGGGGGGGGGGTTTTTACGGAGTTGAACTGACGAAACGGTAATCATTGATCACCTCCCGACAGCATCTTGAGGAGAGTCCGCTATGTGACAACACCACTAAGAAGTTAACTCCCAAGAAATCGCTCACAAGTGCGCATTGTACATCTGGACTGCATTATATTAAAGTCACTATTGTGACGGTACATTAGAACTAGACAGAAACAAAGTGTAAGGGCCTGACGGACCCTACTTTCAGTTCCTTGTTTAACACTGCAGTACAGCAAGGACATTCGCCGGGTTCTCTCAAGGATGGGCACAATAGCTCACTCCACACAAATGCTCTGTCAAATGTCAAATGTTGCCATATACCAAGGATCTACATGAATATTCCTAGTAAGTTTAGAAGGCGATCTGTGAACCTCATTCCCCACTATAGAAACCAGAATTTTCTATACTATCTCAACAACTACACCCAGCATAGATTCAGATAGTTCACGCTATTTTATTGTAGACTCAGTTTTTTTCTATTAATACTCTGGACCATTATTTTATTAATTGTTTGCAACTCAATTCTTGATTACACCAGTATATCTCAAAGTACTTACGCCTTACGTTGTCAAGTTTTTTTAACGCTTCTTTTTAAAATTTGTATTATTCTTGAATAAGTCTGCCTGGGCTACTGCATACGTGTCATGAAGACAGTAACAGTTTAAAATTTTTAAAATTTATGCAACAGATACGCACTGAAACAGTGAAGCTTAAAGTAGATGGACAAGATTAAAAACAAGGATTGGTGTCAAACTTTTACATATTTGAGTAACTACAATTTACCAGTAACTGTCATTACCAAATTCAAATTTGGGAAATAAATAGTTATGCTTTTCACGGCATGTTTGAAATCATTCAAAAAATTTCATAAAAGAATTACAGTCCAAATAAACCTGGAAATATAGCTGTAACAAAATTGAATTGTCCAAGCTTAGCATGTTAAATCCAACTGCAATCCATTCTACATTCCAAACCTGCTTCAACAAATCCTTTCCGAGTGATAGCCTGTTTGCCGCATGTAAGTGCTGAATGATTCCGATTTTGCAGTATACACGGCAAGATTTCCTGTAATTCCAGTGAGACCCGGATCCCTCAATTGAAGTTTGATGTTGGTATCTTTACAAACCCGCACCAGCCTTATATCCACCTCCTTGTAAACCCCAGTGGTTCCGCTGTTTCGGCCCAGACAGTAGTTGTTCGACCAGTTGTTCCCTGCAAACTTTAGCACATTTGTCGACCATTCTCCTCCTCTCCAATAAGCACGGTCACGCTTGCTCCATTGTGAGATCCCCTCAGGGCTTTCACTTCGTCCTTCTAGTCGGATATCTTACGGCCATTGCTGCATCGACACCTCATTCTTTTCCACTTTCAGCCTTTAACCCCTGTATATCAATCCTGCTGCACTTAAGACAGCATCATGTCCCTTATCATCTGGGTCGCTAAACGACACTTCTGTGAGGGCTATTGGTTCTTGCATGGACGCCATCCGCAAATCCTTTAGGTCGCCGACGTTGTCGTCCCGCTTCCGAGCCAAGAGTTCGTCTAGTTTTCACTGTTCGCATCGATTACCACCACTATGGTGAACAGTTGTGCGAATTATGAGTTTCATTGCTGAATATTTAATTTTTTTGGTTGGTGAAAATGATGAATGATCGACCGAGAATAGCGGTGAAATTGCTGAATATGTGAAAAATAGAAAAATATACTGACGTCGCTAGAAAAAGGTCAACGTTCCTAGATAATGAAAATGAGTCGTGAGCGGCTAAAAGTATGCCAATAGCTGTTTGCGCCCGACCCAATGTACATTTAGGATTTGATAATTCGAAAAAAATTGGATCGATCCGCAGTTAAGGTATAATAAGTTGGAGTCCAGGGGTATTAAACTACACTGTATACAAAATTAGGGTCAAACTGGACAGTTAGGGGAGCAGACTCAGTCAGCATTCTGCGACAACGTTGTACCTGCTAATCTAACGAGTCTTACAACTGAAAGAATAATATTAATTACAAATTATTTTCAACTTGCTGACCTGGGTTATAAAAGGCAGAGCATTTAACTTGTGACGAATAGCATGTGTACCCTGGTGATTGGACAATTACTGAAGAAGGTGGCATTCACTATGCTCCCAACAAAGATTTTCTTACAGCCTCCAGGGTTTTTTTTATAATAAGCGATTGAATTGATTTTGATTTGTCATTTGAAGTCGCTTAAATCCTTCTGAAAAGATTTCTAACCCAATCGAAATTTTGGTAAATCAATATCTAACAACCACATGTAATAAACATGACGTTCACTAAAATTTTCACTGGGCATTGGCAACTTAATAAAGAGTCGTTCAGGAGATTCTCAACAGAATTGGGCTTCAGTGAACAGCGTACAATGTACATATCCACCTAATGTCCACCTTTGTTGAAGTTCGTTTAAGCTTAACATGCCATCACATTGTTTGAACACCCCACACCACGAGTAGAGCGCGATGGGTGGTGTAATCTGTGTATCTTGGAAATTACTGTAGATCCACTTAACGACTAAATTTGACAACGTTATTGTAATAATCATTTATGAAGTAATTGTAAATTCAAATAAAATATGTAAAATTCCACCAATATTAGTTCTAGAATACACATTATTTTAGTAAGTTTCTGAGAACTATGTCGCTCACTTGCGTCTCTGATTCTGGAACCGTACATAACTGTCTTTTCTGGAAGTCCAGTTTACTGCTGACTATTTTTTCTGTTCTCTAAGGTCAGTACGTGTATCCCCAAACCAAATCCTTCAGGATAGAGAATTGAGTCTCTGAATTCCCTTCTTCAGTCGTCGTTTTCCGATTTGTTGACGTCGGTGTGAGTTGGCGATTATTTGAGAATAAGGACTGGCTCTGTTGAATTAATTTAGATTAGGAGATAACTTCAGATTAGAGAAATCTTATCGTAGGTTTGAAGATAAAATTGCCGAGGAGAAGTTTCATTAGATTGAATAGGACCGCACGATCAGTAGAGAAGACAGGGAGAGTCTGATGCTTTTCTTGAAAGTGGTGAGGTTTCTAGAGAAACACATCTGTGGAGTCTAACAAGTGACATGGTTGTTGAGGAGGGGAGATGGAGACGTATGGGACACCTGGTCTGACATTTTATTCTTGGTGGAGAGGTAGACTTCACATCAAGGTCTGAATAGTAAAGGCCGGAGAGAAATGATTTTGGTATAAGTTTCCAGAGGTAGTGATATCTTGGATAACCTGTTTGAAGGTATATCCGGGGTTTGGGTTGTATCAATCCTAGAGTGATACTGCTAGGAACAGTGGTGCCACAAGGAGGATTGCAAGGTTTCAATTAATCATGGTAGAAGTGGTGAAATATTTGATACAACAAGCAAGAGATAGGAACAGAACACTGACTAGTGAAATCAGAGTAATTTATACAATATGTTAACTAGGAGGGTGTGTGCACCTACAAGCCGGTCTAATGACGCAGTCAAGCTAATAATTGCATGTCCGGTGACCTTGATTAGGCGCTCCCAGTCGATATCTCATGCTTGGTTCACGCAAACAAGGTGGGTTGGTGGCCGGTCACTGACCCAACCACACCTGTTAGCCGCCCAATCAGGCTCATGAATATCCTCTGAGTGGGCTTCTAGCGTGGGAACTCAAGTAAGCACACTTGTGCCTTACAACGACTGAAACAAGATCATGCTAATTGGACTAGATGTGGAGGAACCATAATTTTTTAGTCCCTGTTATAGGAAATAGTCCTAGTATCTGATCTCAGGATAGTACTGTAACGAAGGTTTATTAATCAAAAATCAAAGTAAAGATTGTACAATTATTGGGCAATGGGCAAAATGTTTACCTTTTTTTGCACACGTAAGTGCATGATCCTAAATTTTCCCACCGCAGGTCAGATCCTTGGCATGAAAACCGTCAAAACTCAGCACGAAGTGATAATCTTTCTCATCTGCATTGAAACATGGCGACGACACCTCAAGTGATTACCCATTTGCCAAAACTCGTCAAGCGTGGAAGTGATTTTATGTAAATATTACGACTAAACATTCCTCTAAAAATCTTTAAAGAGGGGCACACTGTCTCACTGTAAATGTACATCTCTATAATTGCGTACTGTCACGTTTTAAACCATATCTCCTTGCCAACAGCAGACTCTATCGCCCAGTACCATTCTGATCCTTAAATCAAGTCTACCTGATATACTTGAAGTACAACAGATGAAACATACAATGTGTCCTACAGTCACCTGTTTGGACTCGAGCAAATACTGACCAGCTCATGAACTTGCCAACAAGTTCGACCGTCCGATTTGTTGTTATGCAGACCGTTTGGGATAAACCACTGGACTAGTTTAATTTAAATTGTGATCCTTTTTTAATTATTTAATACTAATTTTTGGCGACCAATCCCTGATACTAACAGCACGATTGCACTTTATTTTTTGGCTTCATTAACAATCACATCGCAGTTTTATTTTATTCCAATATGATACAAAAAAATGTATGCACATCTTAAATATTCATGCTTTTAAATAAAAATATAACACTACCATACTATATACCAGACCACGGGTACAAGATCAGTGGAGACTCTGAAAACCGTTTACACGAGTGTTCCCATACAGATGATAAGCTCAGAGATTCTGAATCGAGAACCAAAGCGTCTCCTCCTACGATGCAGACCATGACTTTACGAAAGTCAGATAAGAATCTCTTCAAGTTTTATTTTTTTTCTCATAAACATAAATTAAATAAAATTAGAACCCCCAAAATTACATCCTGTTTAAAATAAATTACACTTGTTCGATTCAAATTAGAAGTAACACCGAATAGCATTTACGTGGCATGGCAAAATCATATTATGAATAATCGTATTATAAGATTGATAACAAAAAAAATACCCAGGAGCAATAGAGAAGCTGTGAGCGGGCGTAGAACTAGAGAAGAGTGAGGAAGAAGAATACCATGATCGAAGAACTCAGGAAGATTGAAATCCGTAGAAAAGAGAGAGAAAAAAACAACAGGTACCTTTTGCTGCTACAATATAGTAAGACCCTTGTCAAGACTTCTCAAACTGAAGAATAAATTGAAATTCAAACTAGAACTTAGTTCGACCTATATGAATTTAAAAAGGCGCAGTTTATATCTCCAACTCCCCAATTGCGCGCATTGTAGTAACTTCTTTCAAACTCGCGAATCGAGATTAAATCTTTTGCAGTGTATATATTAAGAAATCAATATAATTTGCACTATATAAATCACTTCGAATACTTTTTGAAATAAATAACAGCTCAAAAACACTAGTGTCCTTATTTCACCGTAAACAGCACATAGCGGTGTGTAGCTTTTCGAGGTGCCCGAAAGTACCCTTAAACGTGTTCCGTTTAATTTTGGTCGACCCATGTCAACTAATAGTTCAGATAAGCAAATGGATGTGCTTTCGGTGAGAAAACGCGCGCCATTTAAAATGTCAATTGTTGTTATCATCACTAATTTACAGGACAACCGCGGTTGATAAACAGCTGCCTTGATCAACTGACCGAGACTGGACCATCACACAGAGAAAAAGCCCGCAACCAGAGCAGGAAGAAGAGACACGGTCGTGGAGGATTCAAGATAATCCTCGTGAACGCTGGAGTTAGTTTGCGAAGTGCTAAAACAAACAAGCTCTCCAAGTACGTATTAAATTTCGCATCGTATAAATTAAACTTGGTCCCATAATTTTAATATGTTGTGGTGTTCAGTGTACGGGTTCCTTTTGCAATCACCACGATCTTAGAGTCCCTTTGGCTAAATAGAACTGAGAAATGTATGAACCTCGACACTGAAATCTGATTCACTATAATATCTGTCTGTAAACTGTTTTTTTCTAGTCATGTTGATATAACTTGAACAAAACCAGGCGGTTCTAAGAAGTCAAAGTTGGTAGAGCAAATTCTTGACTCACATAAGAAGTGAGGTGTTAACACCTATTCCAACAGCGAGATCAACTGGGGCCCAACCTCAAACGAACTATCCAAGGCGAACATATCCTGTTTCTCTTCTGGAGCGCTCAAGATAGCACAGGAAACCCCTACAGATTTGAATTATTCAAGCTCTAAAACATTTGGGTTTGTAATATCTTACCATTTTACTTGTATTAATAGTTGCCTAAACCTCGTAGTTAATCATACATACCTGCTTTTTCATATTTCCTTGTGTATAGTTGGACCACGAGATCCACTAACCAACGTTTAAACATGCTTACAGCAAATTGGATCTTGAAATAGAAAATATTGGGCCTATGCGAGCCTAGTCACGATCTGCGCTTGTACCAAATCCAGTAATCACTCTGCCTCCTGCGCACTACCTATTCAGAAGGAACGCCTTCGTTGGAGCAATCAACACCAGCTCACACGGAAGATACAGAAAACGAGGACGTATCTAAATTTGCTGACACAGGATATCATGGACTGAGACTTGACGAGCACTTGTAACGCGGGTTTAACATCTTCCCGTGCTCTAGAAGAGACGCGCCGCCAGCGAATCTAGAGAAAGTCACTGCCTCTTAAAAAAAACATAGGAAGAACAGATAAAGGGATATTCTATCAAACTGTGCTCTGGAACTGCAGCAATGAGCGAGAAAATACTGAATTCGCGAGTATTGAGATTAGTTTTCTAGACATCGATAACATGGCTTACTGCTAATCAATTTGATAAAATCGGAAGGAGAACAGTGTAAAGTCTAAAAACGTGTACAAAGATTAGAATTGTTGATGGACTTTCGCAATCATCGCGACAGCCTGAGTAATACCATGCATCACTATCCTTATCTTATTGTCTCTTACTAATCTGCCACATCTACTCTCTACATAGTAAGAAGATAGCTTTACGAACGATGTTAGACTGGATTTTCTTAGACAGAAACACTCAACACTGAATCATATATTATATATTAAAGTTAATTCCCAACCTAATTTGATTATGTATCATTGCATCGATGATTAGATATTTTATATCAGCCGGAATCTTTATTTAGTTCCTCTTAAGTTAGAATTAAGCCTTTATTTTTACCTTAAATGATAGTTATTCCCCTATCAATAAATAAATAACGAAGACTACAAAACAACAATGGTTGAAATATATGATAAGATTTTATCGTAAAATAAATTATATTTTTTAAGCAACTTATAACAAAAAGCAAAATTTTTATCATTGCAATTACATCCATGCGCAACTATCATACTCCACAATCCTCATGATATAGTGGATTCTGAAGTGCGGAGGGAGCTGCAAGCATATAATATTTCTGAACACCATACAAGCTTGAATTATAGCGAGCGTGTGTTTACATTGGTCAATAGAGAAAGCTGATTGGTTAATTCTGGTGGCGGGGGGCATATTGCCACCGTTCAAAATAAAATAAGTCCCACTTCTGTCACACTACAGAATCCACATCTGTCTTGTATATTCAACATCTAGTCTGATCGAGTGATCGGGCAACAATCCATAAAAGATTTTATTTTGAAATTATTTGCTTACAACTACATCTGAAAGTTTATAAATCTAACAGTCAACGTTTAGTCTCTTACCTTTTCTGTCATCGCGCTTTTATGTCTTCAACTGTTGGTTTGCTTTACCTCAATGTAAACAAATCGTCACTCTCGGCTGCTGCAGCAGAAAGATGTTTTGCCTCATCTTGGCCCAATCCTTGCCCAATTCAAATAATTCGATCTTCAGTAGGGTGTAATTCTGGATGTTCGATCGAGGAATCTCTAACAATATCTTTTAGAGCTCTCTGGACTCTGCTGATAAATTCCTGACGTTCACCTGAGATAAAAATCACAAATCAGCTGTATGGTTTGAGGCTGCTGTTCGAAGCACTTGGAAATGTTGAGTATTTTATTGAACATCGTCCCCGAAAAGAATTAGCCCCTTCCTCGAAGTTAGCTTCATTTCGCGGTCCAAGACCTTAGGTCGTTAATTTTAACCATTTGATCGTGCTATGAATTGCGTATCAAGTTTTTAGGTATACGTCAGCAATTCGCACTTTCGTGTCCTGATTGATATCGTCCTCATTTACAAAAATTGTATCTATTATCCTAATTTTGTTTTTGCAACACGCCTTCTCTACATGTACTCTGATTCAGCCATTTTGCGCGAGGCATTTCAATATCGGCTGTCTTTATTCATTGTTTGAAAGAGAGTGCACCGAACCTCTTCCCAGCCTCGTTCAGATCTGAAAAATTTGCGACCCCATTCCTTAGAGTATCGAACAACATACGTTTTTCATACATCATGCAGGACTCCCAAAGCAAAAAATATCCTCTTATTCTATCGTCGACTCTGATGTATCATTTTAGAACCATCTCGAGTAAACTTTGAATGCTCTCGACTAGTGATTCGACCAACTTACTGGTCGCAACGATAACTGTAGCCGATCAAGGTACATACTAGCCGTGGATTTTCTCTGGAGAGGACGATTTCGCTGATCTTTCCCTTCAGGAAGGTTTTAGCGAATTCCTGTGTTTTGACTGATCATGGTTAACTCTAGAAGCATGGGTTATTCTGACGCTTGAGTCATACTAATGATGTAATCAAGATCTTTCCAATCGAAATGACAATCATTGTAGTTATGAACCGTCTTTGAACAACACTTTTGGTCGTTAATTTATCAGTAATACAATTTCCGAGTGCGCTTCTGTTCCGCGATTCTGCAACTTGAACTCAGAACTTGAATCGGTATTAGAAGAAGCTTGTTTCTTCCTAAATTCCGCTGCTGGAATAAAGCAAGGTATAAGGATCGCAGAATATTAGTATTCATCTGAGGTTCCAGACTCCACGATCTCAAGTATATCAACACATACTGACTAAACTCAGAACTCTGGAATATGACTTTCTGATATCCTTGATACGAATAACCTCCCTATTAAACGTATGAAAAAAAACGACGGCTCCGACCCCAGCCCCATTCTCTCTCCAAAATGTTCATATTCAAATATTTCCAAGTTAACAACAATAATAGATGAATATCAATCACAGTCTTTTCATAGAAATTTTCATTAAAGACTTTGAGCGTAAAAAACAGAATTCTTGCAGGCGCAAATTCCCAAATTTTCTGATCGCTTCATCTTCTGTGGAGTAGTAACCACGGCTCCATTACACCAGTACCTACATACGGATTTCACTATTTTCCTAGCAGGTGAAACGCGGGAATTGAGCTAACATGGTGTTTTTTGGCGATAGAAACTTCATATTATCCGATTAATGTATTTCTGATTTTCGTTAGAAAATAGTTCTTTTGTGAATATAACTGTTTATTGCATATTTTCAGTCGATGTAAGGTCATATCATGATCAATCAAAACTTTAGTCTATAAACGTGCCATACATTTCCATTTTTTCGGTTTAATCAGTCAAATGGTTGTGTTACTGTTAACTGTTAGTGTTAGATCGAATATTCGTACGAAACTCGAAGAATGTTAACTTGTTACTACTACAACTGCAAGAGTGCAGTATCGTAGTATCACTATAAGTTTTATCTTAAAACGGTGTTATTAAATTTCAATCTTCTTATTAATTATTAAATCATTACGTTTATACATTTTAACAAATGAAATGTAATCAAAACATAACACATAAAAATAATAAAGTTTCGTCAAATGTCAATACTAAAAAACGAATCTTGAATGCCAAAGTCGAATTTCGACTTATAAGGGACCTCACATATTACGAAGATCAGCGAGGGGGGAGGAGGGTTTCCAAATGATAACGCTAGTGTAAATTTTGACCACAATACTATGTAAACTGATTACCGAAGAGGGCGGAAAAGCTTTTAAATCCCAAAAACTGCTCAAAACGTGATTACGTAAATATGTAACGATCCATTATTAAATTATAATAAACACAATTTATGAGACAAGGACACATCTAACAATAAAATATTCATCTAAAGTATAAGCATGGTTTACCATGAACAGGGTCTTTGGGCTCAGCTTTACTTCTGACCCGTTCCATCGCCTTGGAGATCAGATCCTCTGGGATCCCAACATCCATCAGCTTATCTCTAACCTCTCCCGCATACCTGTTCGGTGTTAGCTAAAATATACGCATTGTAGGTCTCTAACTTCTCCCGCATACATGTTCGGTGTTAGCTAAAACATACGCATTGTAGGTCTCTAACCTCTCCTGCATACCTGTTCGGTGTTAGCTAAAACATACGCATTGTAGGTCTCTAACCTCTTCCGCATACCTGTTCGGTGTTAGCTAAAACATACGCATTGTAGGTCTCTAACCTCTCCCGCATACCTGTTCGGTGTTAGCTAAAACATACGCATTGTAGGTCTCTAACTTCTCCCGCATACATGTTCGGTGTTAGCTAAAACATACGCATTGTAGGTCTCTAACCTCTCCTGCATACCTGTTCGGTGTTAGCTAAAACATACGCATTGTAGGTCTCTAACCTCTCCCGCATACCTGTTCGGTGTTAGCTAAAACATACGCATTGTTCGGTGTTAGCTAAAACATACGCATTGTTCGGTGTTAGCTAAAACATACGCATTGTAGGTCTCTAACCTCTCCTGCATACCTGTTCGGTGTTAGCTAAAACATACGCATTGTTCGGTGTTAGCTAAAACATACGCATTGTAGGTCTCTAACCTCTCCTGCATACCTGTTCGGTGTTAGCTAAAACATACGCATTGTAGGTCTCTAATCTCTCCTGCATACCTGTTCGGTGTTAGCTAAAACATACGCATTGTAGGTCTCTAACCTCTCCCGCATACCTGTTCGGTGTTAGCTAAAACATACGCATTGTTCGGTGTTAGCTAAAACATACGCATTGTTCGGTGTTAGCTAAAACATACGCATTGTAGGTCTCTAACCTCTTCCGCATACCTGTTCGGTGTTAGCTAAAACATACGCATTGTAGGTCTCTAACCTCTCCTGCATACCTGTTCGGTGTTAGCTAAAAACATACGCATTGTAGGTCGTCTTTTGAATCTCGGGTATACTATACAAACACTTATGATTAATGTGATTTGTTATAGTCGTCCAAGCTGAATCATCCCTGGAAGCTGATGTAAATTCACGAAATTCGGCTACAAATTGAAAATTGTTCAAATCGTCTAGTCTATCTGGTCAACTCGTTACGTGGTAAGTAATATTTGGTGTTTATCATAAACCAATAATTACTCGAGCTAAGTCGTGATGTACGTACAATGTGGGATCGGGACTGAAATCGGTGCTGTTTTCTGCTCCTGCTAACCATGGATGTCCCCGTATTTCTTTCAATGTAAACCTATCTTTTGGGTCACCTGGAAAATGGCAACACTGTAATAATTTCATGACCCGATATGTCGATTAAATTAAGCTGCTTTTGGTTTGATTTGTGGAATCTGATAAGCCACAAGACTAACAGTAATCATTGATTTAATTTAGGAATCAAAGTAAGTTTACACCGTAAGGCGGTCCATTGTCGTCCACAGAAGGTTAAATTGCATGAAATAATGAAAGGGGTGCAAACAGAGATAAGGAGACCAACGAACTTCTTTCTTTTTTTACAAGAAAGGCGAAGGTGCAAAGACTGCAGAGGAAATATCGGGAATATAATATTTAATCCTAGTATAATTAATGTTGGTTATAATTCACATATCATACCGACAATAATCTTTTGTACTAGATCTTTGAGATTATCGCTAAAATTCTCCGGGATGACATAGTCAACCTGCAGGATTTTGTCTGTCATTTCTTGCTTAGTACGTGCCCTAAAAGGCATACCACCAGCACCCAGCTCATAGAGTATACATCCTGAGGAGTAGAACTAGAATCACTTATCAAGATACTTTAATAGTTTATTAATGTAACTCACGCAGGATCCATTAATCATGGATATCATTCAGATGGTTAGCGATATTTTGTCTTATAAAGATTATGAAATGGTTTCAGAATTTTGTCAGAAGTATGATCACTATGAATCGTAATTGGATCCTGCCCCCTTACTTGATAGATCTAGTCTTCCCTTTACTACTACTACAGATTTAAGATAAACAAACCTAATGCCCAAACGTCCATGGGAGCAGCCAAGTAGGGAATCTTCTTGAAGATCTCTGGAGGGCAGTAGGCGGGCGACCCACAATGTTGAGTTATTAAACCTCGTTCACAAGTGCTTATTCCGAAATCAGCAACTCTTATCGTCTTATCTTTATCCATAAGAATGTTTTCGGTCTTCAAATCTCGGTGATATACCCCACACCTATGCTGAAAATACACATAGTGCATTAGATTTGAGAATTATCAACAAAAGAGAAGTAATTTTAAGCTAAACCGTAGTGGGGATTAGCCGGACGGCGGACTATGATTGAATATCTCAACTTAAATATCTATGTGATATGTATCCGTAATCCAATATGCTTCCGGTTGGTGTGATATGCTTCCGATAGGTGCGATATGCTTGATGCTTCCGATAGGTGCGATAGGCTGTACGGGTCCGTGGAGTGTCGGAAGCGCGCAATCGCTGTCACGGTAAATGTGAAAAGTTGTGCTTTATTCAAAGACTTTAAATTTAAATTTCGCGCGCAAAAGATTTTTGTCACAGTTTGTCACAGATTGTGAAAAAAAAACTGATTTGGTTTCTGTTGAATTTTGCTGATATTGGAGTCAGAGAAGGAAATACGTGCAGATTTGACGAAGTTAAGCAAAGATTTACAAACTGGGAGTAGACTAATTAGTATCATAATTCAAAGCATCAACTCTACAAAATATGATCGGCACAGATTTGCTTGTAATTCTGACGTTACGTAACGAATCGGCTAGATCGTTTGATTCAGAAAATTCTCATTCTGAAGAAATGGAAGATACAGATGATTCAACCCTCTTGATCATTGCGGATCTTTATGATGATATTGGAACTTGGAAGTGCTCTCCTAGGCCTGGTTGACTCCTATGTGAAGGCCATGAGAGTGGACAGCCGTCGGCTTGTATAGTACCCGACTTTAACTTACGATCAATTAAATTCAAGAAATGCATTGTGAATAACCGAACTTTCAAATAGTTCGAAATGCTGATCAATAGGAAACTAAAGACAGTTCTCACCCAAAGAATGGCACATAGAACATCAGAATATGGAGTACAGACGGACATTTGAAATGGGAGAAGAGGATGTAGCACTCAATACTCATCCTGTTGTGGCGTCTTTAATTTTCCAATTTGATACCTTACCTTACCTTGCTGTCTTTGATTTTTTCTTCATTTGAAGGCTCTGTCTTTTAAACAAACTGAGTGTATCGAGAAAATATCTATAAATAATGTAGAAACTACCTACTCACCATGTGGTTCACTAGAAATAATGTAGAAACTACCTACTCACCATGTGGTTCACTAGAAATAATGTAGAAACTACTCACCATGTGGTTCACTAGAAATAATGTAGAAACTACCTACTTACCATGTGATATCTAGAAATAATGTAGAAACTACTACTCACCATGTGGTTCACTAGAAATAATGTAGAAACTACTCAGTAGTCAGTACTCACCATGTGGTTCACAGCATCCAGTATTTGGATGAAGAAGAATCGGGCTGTATGCTCTGTGATTGTGCACACTCCACTTCGTGACTTACCCTTAACATAATCCTGTAGTGTCCCGCCTGAAGATGTCAAAATGTTAGAAATGAATTCCCCACAAAAAATATTTCAAATCGGTTGTTTGAAGGATCTTTGTGATGGATTACGATGGAATGCCGGAATGGTTGTGGAAGCGAAAATAAAATCTGTGCTGTATTCCAGATGATATTCCAGATGTAGCAAAGAAAAGTTGAAACACTAAATGATCCAAAATACAATTCCAGCAAAAGTGCCTATCCTTCTGCCTGAAAGGTCTTTCCAATTTTTATGAAGTCAGTCTTCAAGAAGTGTTAAGAATTGGTAAGACAGAGTTAATTCTTCCAAATAAGAACCAATAATTGTGACTATATATTTGGGGAACAACTAAGGTCAGTGTACTGATTCCACCTGTCCACTGAGGAACCATCCATACTACAATAATTGTCATGGACAATATCAAACTAGACTAGGAACTATAATCCTGAAGATAACCAGTGGTAACTAAGGGAACAACGTTTTTGTTTGTGATAACGGTATCAAATTGCCGACTATTCCCAAGTCTTTGACCTGAAAGATGACTGCAGTGATAAAACTGATGAAATGCAATGTACAAATTACTTCCACTGTAAACGGCCAGGGTATAAAATTCCTCTGACACAAGCTGTTTTAACTGAATTTTCCTTGAATAAACATTTAGCAAGGTCACTGAGAATGGCACAAAACACGATTAAGGCACTAAAAGTTCTATTCCCAAAGAAAGCGTAAATAAACGGAAATCATCAGAATAGAAAAAGAGATTTTGGAAGATTTTTGAAGAGAAGCTTTAACACTGCCGTCTCCATGACCATGACCGAAATTTCGCGGTTTTGGCTGAAATTTTGACCAATGACCAATCAGTGAGGTCGATGAGAGTGACACAAGTCGCCATCAAGGTACTGGAAGCAGTATATAATCCGGAGAAAACTTTGAGGGAATGAAATTATACATGAATGAATTAAAGTTTTGTCAAACAATGTTCCAAAACAAGACTCACCATCAACATATTCTAAAATGCAGTAGAATTTATCAAGCGTTTCTATAATTGCAAAGACTCACCATCAACATATTCTAAAATGCAGTAGAATTTATCAAGCGTTTCTATCTCCTCGTAGAGAGATGTTATATTAGGATGGTCCAGCTTCTCCATAGCACCAATTTCTTGCCTCATTATTTCCAGGGTTTTGCCACAACCATGTTTTCCTTTCTCAGTTATTTTAACAGCCACTTTTTCTGAAAATGTCGACATTAAATCTAAGAAAAAAACAGTTTTATGTTGAACGAATTAAGAAAAAATGTATCCTGAGGAGTACTTTATCATTGTGGCTGTGCAGGTAAATTCTATTTTACAATTTTATTGTTTTAGCTAGTTCAGTATATTTTTACAACAAAAAAGATGTACCTTACCATTCATAAGGAGATGATTTCCAAGTTTGACTTCAGCGAAAGCACCTTTACCTAGAGTCTGTGCAAGTGTATAATACCCTATTCTTCTACCAAGAGTAACCTGAGAGTAGACTCTTGTGAAGTGCACTATTTCAGCAAACCTATGTTAACTACAAGAAGAGTTAAAGATGCACTTATGATAACATTTGCTTTGTCAGAAATATTTATCCTCTTAATTACTTTTTCCTTATGCTCATTAATCGTTCTAGTGCATTTATAGCAGTACATTGATGATCTTTTTAAAAAAAACCTCTTTGACAAAGTTTTCTGTGTCTCTCTGCTCATTGATCAGCTTTTGATATGGTGACGCCATGCTGTTTGCTACACTGATTTGATGGAAACGATAAACATGCTTGAAAATTATAACAATAACAATATTATATATTGTATCAATCTCAATCTATGAATACCAGGTGGTACTAAGGGCTTCTTTGCAATCCCCTGCTGTCGATTAAGCCGCATTATTTCTGTGATTGAGGGTTAAATGAGGAAGGACCCAGCAAAAAGATTTAGAATCTTGTAATAATTGTACCCTTTAAGGGGGCAGGGGGGGGTCTTTATGAAATTTCTCTCGAAATTGATTTTATAGTTGTTTCTAATAGAGGGGAGTGATATCTAACTGCTACTTTTGGTCCCATGGAAAAATATTGTTCCTAGACGAAATTATTGTCGGTCAAAGGTCAGCGCTCATGTGTAATTGTATTGCGCGAGCGATTTTCAATCGCGCGCCCTGAAAATCGAGTCTAAAAATCTATCTCCTCCTACGTTTTTTGAGCAATTACCTTGAAACTTTCAGGATATGTTCTAAGGACCATTTAGAAACTTTTGCTCGTTTTAGAATTTCGAGATAGGCCTTTAAAAAATTTTTATTAGATTTTGAAAATCTTGGACCTCTTTTTTTGACGATTTTTTTCCAAGATTTTCAAAATGAAATAAAAAATGTTTAAAGGCCTATCTCGAAATTCTAAAACGAGCAAAAGTTTCTAAATGGTCCTTAGAACATATCCTGAAAGTTTCAAGGTGATTGCTCAAAAACTGTAGGAGGAGATAGATTTTTAGACTCGATTTTCAGGGCGCGCGATTGAAAATCGCTCGCGCAATACAATTACACATGAGCGCTGACCTTTGACCGACAATAATTTCGTCTAGGAACAATATTTTTCCATGGGACCAAAAGTAGCAGATAGATATCACTCCCCTCTATTAGAAACAACTATAAAATCAATTTCGAGAGAAATTTCATAAAGACCCCCCCTGCCCCCTTAAGTTTAAGGATACAAGGATACAAGATTACAAGGATACAAAAGTGGTAATAACTTTATTGAATGCACAATAGTAGTAATCCTGAAATAATTTATGTCAAAAACAATTCCAATCATTTACAAATTATATGTAAAAACTAGTGTGCCTATGACCAGGACTACAGTATCGCAGTTGACATGCAAAAGTATAAATATATAATAACATCTATAAACAAAAGAGCACCTAAAGAGGCTCAGCAAAGTGCTGGCCTATTTACGCTTACGAAGACTCATTCGTTCAATATGTCTCAAAGTAAATAAACTCCTCCATCCTACTCTATCTCTTGCTAAGTTCACTAAGTTGGTAAAATCATCTTCATTTTTCAAATAAATTTGTCTCTTAAATAGGTCCTTTTTCACAATAATATCATACAAATTAGTCCTGTGTCTACCCACTCGTCCCTTTAGTGTTTGACATCCTAGTGTAGCAAATATCAGAGACTGGTAGGCAGGCGTGTCGTTGTCACTGCGTAGAACATGACCTAGCATTGTCCACCGAGCCTTTTCCACTCTCTCGGAAAGGGGCCTGGTCTGGGTACGAGCGTAGAGGGCCTTGTTAGATATTGAGCTAGGCCAATAGATGTGTAGGATGCGCTTGAGGTGCTTCCTCTGAACAACATCTACAGACTCTAGAACATGCTGAGGTACGGCCCAGCAGCAGCAGTTGTACAGGAGCACTGATACTACTAGTGAGTCGTAGAGTTTGATCTTTCTCTTCTCAGTTATCTGACTCCTCTCTGATCCCTGGCACCACAGCTTGTCAAATGACCAGAAGGCAGAGTTAGCTTTATTTATTCTATTAGTAACATCCTGCTCTGATCCAAGCTTAGTACCAAGAAGCGTCTCGTTTCTCCACTCCTCTTTTCCTCTTAGTTCATTACCCCACTCGTCACAGGCACCAACTTCTTCTAAATACACTCTGGTAAACTTTGTCTTTGTGTCAAAAGTATAAACCGCCTATTATATTTGAAAACATGCATTACATTTTAGTAGTTAAAACGGTGCGAAAAATATGAACTCGCTCAGTCCAAACACACCACAATTTAATTCTGAGTGCCCCTCATGTATCTAATAGTAATACTTGATAGGCAATCTTGAGGTCCAGTGTCCACTGCCAAATTACCTAATTATATATTATTATCAAACTTTACACAAATCCGAAGTAGTAATATAAAACATCCTAGGGATCTGATAAGTCTACGTGTAGAACTCTGAAAACAAACTTAAATATTTAACCCACAAAAATTAAAGTATCAAGAACTAAACAAATTTCTCCAATGGTTTCTGTTCGAGGCTATATGTCGAAGTTCTGTCAAATCTTTCAAATTACATAAATTCATATTTCTTTTATTTTAATCACTCAAAATGGTTTTAAAATACTGATCTGATCTAAACAGTAAAACTCAATGCTAGTTTCTGAAGGATTTTCTCTGGAGCGGCCCAGCTATTGCAGTTGTACAGCAGTACTGGGGTAACAAGGGCCTCGTATAACTTCACTTTGGAGTTTGGTGTCCAGTGAAATTCGGGACTTTTCCAGCCAAACTTTGTTGTACTTTTCGAAAGCAACATTAGCCTAGGATACAGCGGTGAAGTTAGAAGTATGTCAGACTTGCTGCATAGTCTGGATCCCAGTGATACACTCTTCCTCCATGGCTCTCTACCTCTTAATGGCTCTCCTTTCTCGTCGACATCTAATCTGTTTTGTCTGCTATATAGAAACGGACAGAAAATCATAACAGATTTTATAGCAAATCTGTTATGAGGGGAGAGAGAGCGAAAGTGGGAGAGTACACACACACACACTTTAGTATCACATGTGGGTCACAAATTGATCAATTAAACCACCTACCACTGACCAATTTAAAAAACCTTAATCATCTGGCTTTGTCAGAGTTTTAACGGCACTATACCAAAAAAACCAGTCGCATATCTCCCGTTTTCATGATTTAACTATTCGCAAATTACAGACAGACATACAGACACATTTCTTGAGATCATTAGAATAGATTATATTCTTAGGAGACTTATCAGATCTTTAGGATGAATTTCGGACAAATCCGGACAGGGGAGGGGGTGGTTTCTGAAAATCCGGACGTCCGGAAATTTTGGCAGAATTAACGAAAAAGTCCCATTTATTTCAAATTTTTGACACTATTGCTCTGTAAGTTTAGATCCCTGTATTTTGAACGAGAAGTCGATTCCCAGAGCAGCTCATGAGAGCCGAGACACAACTCGCATATTCTTCTACTGCCTTAAAATGGCTACTTAAGTACTTAAATGTAACTGTGCTAACTGCTAAACTTGTTCAACACTAAATGAATTATTGTCTATTTTAAGTAACTACACATTTTATTAACAATGAATTTGAATTGGTTTATTTGTACTCTTAAAAGTAGCCAGTGAACAACCGGGATTCCCGGCACTGTGAATTCATGGCCCCGGCCCTGGCCAGTTTTGAGTTTTTGGCCGGGGATTTGGCCGGGAATTATAGATTATAAAAAAATTCATACTTACAACATACCTTATATTGGTAAGGGATTGATTAGCCGAAGTTAAAATGGGAAGTTTGCCCGTTTTACTCTGCAGCACTGAGCGTGAAAAGTGATAATATGGACTCTAAAAGTGCTTGTGTCTTCATACTATGGTGTTCCCCCTCACTAAAACATGTTTTAAACAATACACATTGAAGCTGCGAGTGGGTCAGATGACGATTGAGATGTTTTAGTTTAACTTTATTTATTAGTTATTTAAAGTAATTATTTAATTTCAAAATTGCATTATTTACTGACTCCTGTAGCTGCTTAACAAAATTGTGCTTGCTAAATTATAATAAAATTTCATCGACTAAAATTAAAATACAAATTATGTCCTAGAATAAGGAAATTCCTGGCCCCGGCCAAATCCCAGAACAGCCAATTCCCGGCCCCGGCCAAATTTAGTCATTCCCGGCCCCGGCCAAATCCTACCCCCTGGTCGTTAACTGAAAGTAGCTGGAAATCCGGACGTCCGGGGGAGGGGGTGGTTTTGAAAATTCGGACACACCTGGACGGGTAAAGGGGGTGGCCGTGGTCCGAAAATCTGCGATTTTGGCGGATGTCCTAAGTAGATGGCCCCAAAGTTCAATGTAATGATACGCTAGTATGAA
Organism: Bolinopsis microptera; assembly: GCF_026151205.1. NCBI lineage: Eukaryota > Metazoa > Ctenophora > Tentaculata > Lobata > Bolinopsidae > Bolinopsis > Bolinopsis microptera. The sequence goes on from NC_087077.1 coordinate 1,236,064, forward strand.
AATGAATAAAATTTGTAGGGTTCAATGTTATTTCCTCGATCCTACAGCATTATGCAATATTTTAGTGGTAATATGGCCTATTAAAGTTGGCTGTGTATATAATATTGTTTATTCACAAAAAGAATTGCATGGATTGCTATTGCTGTGATAGTAAATTTTGCAGGGTCTAGAGTTTTATTGGAGAGCACACCGACTTTTAACTTGGCCGTGCTCAGCCTATCATTCAATTCCGCCTAATCTCTTTATGTTTATAAACATGATAGCCTGAGGTCCCCAGGAAACACCGACTCATGTTTTGGAGACGGAAGTTAAATTTGTCCATAGTAAAACAAAATTTAGTAAAACAAAATTTTTATTTACCACAAAACAATCAATACATATTTAATATTATTATACATTTACAAATAAATCTAAATTTAAATTCAGCTATATAATACACAATACACAGCCCGCCGCGCAGACAGCCACACATTGCTGAGAGATTCTCAGGTGCAGATGTAAGCGCCGCGCGCGCGAAGTTTTTTATCTTACAATTACATGTCACGATATTATTAATTATCAGAGAATTTTAGAAGCAAAATAATAATTGCATATTGGGAAAATTTCGGTCGTTAACGCAGTACAGGGCGTGGACACTGCAATGCTAATAACGGAAAATTCTGAGGCACGAGTTTCATTCAGCTACCCAATTTATATGTGACATGTACTTGTATTAAATTCAGATAAATGTTAGCAATAATCGACGTCAACATTGTGCAACTGTAAACTGCAAAATGCTAACGTCGATTATTATTAAATCACATCTAGCAAGTTACTAATTCTTTGCACTATATATGTTACGTCACTATAGCATATGTCATTCATATTGTACGTTATATAAGATAAAAATAAACATTTTATAATTGTTTCAATGTTCAACACTGCTAAAAAACAAATACCTACTTGCCCATCGATTAAGCAGTCGCCAAAACAAGGCTCAAAGTTAATTTACCTTCACACCTCGTTTTGGAGACTGAAGGATGTCAATAAATAAATAATGGATAATATTAATACTGAATATGATGGATAATCAGTAATATCAATAAAATCCACAATCACTAATCATGTTTTCGATGGGCAAGCACTCGCAACTGGATGCTGAAACAAACGGCGCAAGTCTTGCACCGTTCATGCAGCATACGTCGCGAGATATCATGAGCTCCGCTAACTCTGCGATTCTAACGGATGAATTAGGCTACCCCGACAGAAACACAGGTAACAGGGGGTTGTGGAAGGACACGAACACTGTTCGTTAACTCGTACCCCGGGTACCCCCTATATAGATCTATGTCCCGCCGGAGAGAGCCCACCACCAGTCATATCGAAAGCAGCTTTTAATTCTGCATTATAAATATCGCCTCGTCATAATAAATAATATACATTACCACTACACACTTGTCACTACGCACTTTTATGCACAGTACAACTAAAATATTAACAAGAGACAGAAGAGTTTTACATCGGCTCAGCACCGCAAGGACGTTGGCTATACGCGTGGTTCATAAATTAGTTTGATTTGGGTACGGTTCGACCGGGAAAGTGGTCGGGATTAGTTCTCATAATGAGTAATCACTGTCATCAGAAATATTAGAGCGGGAACTCCCCCAGGTTCCGGACGAAACGCGCACAGTATTTAGAGTATCAGCGCGCAATGCTGTGCGCGTTCCCATATTGTTTTATCATTTGTCATTCGGCGATCGCGTTCAACGTGACTGGTGAGGAAGTGCTAAGTTGTTTACCTAAATTCAAGCATGGTATCCATAGATAAGATTATCAGTCAGTAAGTGGGAATAACAGGCAAGTATCACTTCTCACTCAGAATTCAGTGAAATTTTTGTCACACCAATCAGTTCCATACCTGTTTTGAGCTCTTAGAAGTGACTGTTTAAGCAAATTCTTGACAGAGCTGCAAGGGGAGGTGAAATTCATCGGCCCAACTTTACGAAATTCGTTCCACAGCCATGCAGATTTGTACATAAATTGATTAGTTGGAGAGGGCGTGATTAACAAATTATCTTTCCTATTTGATAAGCCGAATAGGTAGTATAACGAAATTGGTACTCGTGACTTAATGATTTTAAACAATTCCATTAAACAACGGTATCTGTATAGGTTCTCTGTAGCAAGTAGTTCGTGTTTTGTGAATAGAGGTTTGGTGGACTCTTTAACATAGAATTCAGATCCTAGACGTTGAGAATTAATTGGTCTTGCTCTAGCACATGTCTTAAACTTGTCTACATAGGCTTCAAAGTCTCCAAAGAGAATCCTGATACACTTCTTTTGAGTAATAAATAGCGGTTTCAACTGATTATTGGGAATACCTCCCCAGACAGAAATAGCATAACCTAGGTGTGATTCAAAGAGAGAATGATATATTTGCTTATATAGTGATTCTGGCAAGCATTTCTTAATACGGTAGATACGTCCACAAGCACTACTTAGTTTCTTATTGAGAGATAATATGTGTGGTTTCCAGCTCAGTTTATCATCAATGATTACTCCAAGAAATTTTGTCTGACTTACACGTTTAATTATTTTGTTATTTATGGACAAGTTTTGGCTATCTATATCTGCATTTAATTCGCTATTATCACGTTTAGAGGGAGAAAAGTACATATACTAACTGAGAAGTAAAAAAACCAGTTTACTAAAATTCCTAGTCAAGAACCAAACAATTTATTGTATCACGTGGTGACCCCCACGGTCGCTTCACTATAGTAGAGTTTCGACGATACAGTGTCAAGTGTACAGGGGGAGGCTCGCACTCGTGCGCGGCGGGTCATACAACGTATGACAAGGTACCCCAGATAATGCTATAATGTTCATATACGGCGGAATGACAAGCTGAGCGCCGCCCATTAATTTAATATTATGCGCGGCTTTACGGCCGGAAGCAATGAACATTGAGCATTAATTACAAATAATCAATAAGTTCTGACTGATGAGTGATAAATGATGAAAACAAATGCGTATACTGCACTGATTTTGCTTGTATATACAATACTTACCTGGGGACCTCAGGCTATTATGTTCAGAATAGATATTAGGCGGAATGACAGGCTGAGCGCGGCCCAGTAATGATATTTGTGATACGTAACATGTATCAAAGAAATCAGATATGTCATTTTTCAAGCGAGAAGTGAGAAATCTAAAATCTGAAAAGTGAAAACTGAAGAGTCAGAACTCAAAAAATTTAAAAATTAAAAACATGTGTCTTTTGACTTCAGCCAATATCTACTACTCTAACTAGTGATTCCAAGTATACTGTATACAGACTAAGCTAAGGTGATACATATTGTAATCATTTTAAGACTATAGAGTGTAGTGGATGGTTGAGGGGGTTTCAAGCACAGGTTACTCTCAAATCCTAAAGATAAGCAGTGGCCTTCGGCACTTGAAACCTCTTCAAACCTCCCCTGATTTATTTATTATTGATATTGTTTGATTGTGCCGTAAAAATAAATATTTGTTTTATTAAAAATATTTGTTTTATTAAAAGTTACTTGAAAGTTGAAATAGGTTATAGGATGACCGATGGTAAACAATTAACATCCTTCATCTTTCCTAGCTCCTGGGTGATTTCAATTTTCAGATCTGTGAAATTAATATTTAGTCAAAAATTAATAAACCCTCTAGACTCTAGAGTCTAGGCTCTTTGTTTGAAGTTTGATGTAAACATGAATCATAATTAGAATGTGAAATTTTAGAAATTTACAACTCCTCACTACGCCCCTCATGCCAGGTCAAAGTTATCATTGGTTCCATTCCTGTCAGTTAATTGTATAGAAACAATGCCTCTTCTATCTGCTTCTGTAATGTAGGGTAACTTGGTAACAGTACCAAGATCTGATTTGATACCTCCTTTACAGCATCTTCAAAAGCTTAGTAAAGTGATTGCGTTTAGTAATGTCATTCATAACTTTTTGTCAGATTCTTAAATCATGGCATAAACTGGGCTGGACACGCTTACTTATTACCGATCCCAGCTAAAAGTCTGGTCCAGTCTAAAAGTCTGACGTGTACAATAACAATACTCCGTTCCAGACAACTTTTCAGATCAGTTAGAATTAAAATCTGTTTTAAAATTGTGTCTGAAGACATACCTCATACATGAAGTCATATAGAGTTAAGGACATCTTTTGAAGCAAATAGGATGCCTATAAATGTCTTTGAGTAGCATTTATGAATATGAAAGTTTCTACTTCCACAACAAGAGGCATCATGTAGCCGGTGGGCCCGACATGATACGACATATCTTGACACGTCAGGGTTTGTCGGGATTTCTAACAAAAAGCCGAGATGGAGTCATCAAGCTTAACGTGGAAAAACACTACCTTACGAGACATATTTATATGGTACGAAATTTGGGGATTTTTGGGAAAAATGGGAAAAAATCCCCATATTTTCGTACTGAATTTCTGAAATTTCGTACTGAATTACTGTATTTCTGAAAAAAATCCCCATATTTTCGTTCCCCCATAATTTCGATCCCCGCTAATTATGATCCACATAAATATGTCTTGTAAGGTATACAAGAAGGCCTCATGTAGCCGGTGGGCCCGAGGCAAAACCCCTCGACAAATCCCGACAAACCGCGTTTGTCGGGGTTTGCCGGGATATGTCGGGTTTGTCGGGGTTTGTCGGGGTTTGTCGAGCCTGGAGGCTACATGATGTCTAACAAGCTTAGAACCCAAGATGATGTTACCAGCTCAAGTTCTAATAACGAAGTTAGTACTCAAAATGCCTGTATATAAGCTCATACAGGCAGTCCAGTTTCTGTTTCTACAATTCTCATGATTGACTATGGGAATTGCACAAACTGAGATGCCTGAGTGTACGTCCCCTCCTTCTATGTTTATTAGGTTTGGTACCCTTCTGGCCTGGCCTTTTCAATTCAATTCAATTAGTATTAGTAAGTACTCATAGAAACCGACCTTCAATAGGCAAAGCAATCTCTAGAATTAAAGTAAGGATTTGCCATCTCCAGCGCCCCACAAAGGTGCCAGACGAGGAGAGCATAATATATCCTTCGGTTATTGATTGTATTATGGATGTGCATCCTCGAATAGTGAAAAACTTCTTTCCCTCCGTGCCTGAAGAGTGAGTTAGGCGTTTTTAAATTGATTAAATTAGTTAGAAAACAACCAACAACCTACAACGTGACGAACTTGCACCAGTAGGGCGGAACCCAGTATGTGCGGCTACATCTAATAAACTTCTAATGGGAGAAATGGAGTGTATATTTAGAATAGATTTACTAAATTATGATTGATTGTCGGTTGACGCTGGTTAAAGGTCGGATATGTTGGTAGTTAGTCAACTCCCTCCTATGTCGAAGCAATTACTTAATGAGGTACGAGACGCTGCACTTGTAACAGGAAAACATTTCGCACTAATTACGTTGAGTAAGCTGAGTTATTTCGCTAAACGTGGGCATATTTTTTTAGAAAGCTCGGTGTTGATTTTGGAGAATGTGACTGAAATAGGCATGAGTACAGGCCTCTCTAATGCTATATTGTGATTTGTGTCCACTACCCATCATAATAAACATCTATCTGATAAAGGACGAAAGAGCGAGGCAAATACGATATCGTGCTTGTATATGTGCAGAGCGCGCATTTATTGCTAGTTTACGATGCAATCTTACACAAAAATATTTTTCCGCGCATTACTGCAACTAACTTTGTGAAGACCCTTTGGGCTGAATTGTCATACTAGACTTGGGCCCATCTCATGCTTCCGATTGGGTAAGAGTATATTTCGAGATGACATTTCGCCCAACAAACAATCAATCTGATTAGAGATGCCCCTGTACTCTTGGTACAAATATATAATGCAAATGTTTGAAGACACAATTATAACCATACGAAAGAAAGCTGTTGTGGCGTTAACTTGAACGTTCACCAGCCATTCTACATGAGCTAGATAGAGAAGTGGGTAACTTGGTGGGTTTCTTGGTCTACTTCAATCTCTGGAAAACGCACATGTTATTCAAAGTTTAGTGGGATATGTGACTATGCTACTTATAATATTAAATCCTTTGTCCGAGCTTAACACGTCAGGAACTATTCATTGGGAGGCTGAAATATTTTTTAAACATTAAATGCATAAGGGTTTTGTGTTTAACTATGTACATTTAAAAAAAATATGTTATTAATTCAAATATATAAAGTGTAAGAATCACCTATTATTAACAAAATGTACCTTAGAATTTGCCATGTGATTGGAAAACGTTGTAACTATAGTGTGATGATTTCTTAATGATCCGCTCTTAGCCCTGAAACTTCGTCATCATAAGATACAATTGCAGCTTGATGTATAATGACAACATTGCGACGGTTTTTATTAAAAATACGCACCCAAAACAATGTGACATTTAATTGTGGAATTAAACCAGATAGCGATACAAACAAGATCAAGATTTTGAGGGGGCAGTCCCACATTTGCATTACTCAACATGTTCTCTAACCTGCCCATGAAACTGCTCTGATAAAATAGCACACAAAGGTACTGCGATGCACGCCGATAGCAAGGTCAAGTTTATTTGTAACCGTTGCAGATTGGCTGCTTGCAAACAGATAACAGTGCCAAAACAAACATACTAAAGTTAATAATACTTAAGAAATATGTCCGACGCGGACTTAAGCGATCTTATACCTTACCTCATTGATTGGAGGGCCAAAAGGTTATCAAAATCTATCTATGAAGTTCAATTCCTGCCCAGGCCTAAATATTCTAATAACCAGTTGCAGTGTAATCAGTTCTAATAACCAGTTGCAGTGTAATGTTCTAATAACAGTTTTGCAGTGTAATAGTTCTAATAACCAGTGCAGTGTAATAGTTCTAATAACCAGTTGCAGTGTAATATGTTATAATAACCAGTTGCTAGTGTAATAGTTCTTATAACCAGTTGCAGTGTAATAAGTTCTAATAACCAGTGCAGGTGTTAATAGTTTATAACCCGTTGCTGTGTAATAGTTTAATAACCAGTTGCAGTGTAAATAAAAACTACTTAACTAGAGAGTTTTAATAGGGTCGTGTGTGTGCCTGTTTTCAATGAGTCTCACACAGCCCTGTTCGTCACTCCTACCTCTCCTTCCATGCTGTCAGTACTGTGCGGCTCTCTTGCTTACTGTTAACCTTATTATCTGTGAGGTAAGGGTGCTTGTTAGTTTCGAGGGTACGTAATAGTGTTTAGATAGTGATTAAACAATTAAATGGGTATTAATATGGTAATTGGTCAGATAACTCTAACCAGGGTTTGTAGACGTCAGTCAAACAGGACACGATGTTCACTGCAAGATCACATGAAGACTGCCCACATGATATCACATCAAATAGATGGGACAGTGAAACTCTCACAAGTTTTGCAGTTTACAGTTTTTCAAGCCGCTTTGTTCCTTTTAGTATGCTCTTAATATGACGGAGGAAACCTCGCCCAAATTTGAAATCTTTTGTATTCGAAGACGCGATTAACAGTGACGATCTAATCAAGACTATATTAGGTGGAGCGAAGTTTGTGGGGTTCGACTGTGAGTGGATCAAGAAAAAGAAGATACTCACTAATTCTGATAGCTACTCTGGAGTCGTGTTGTTGTCAGAGTGAAACAGATGGTTATTACTGAGATGCTTGGAGAGGTTCCTGCAGGACTCGTCCGTCATCAAGTTTTGGGGTCAGTATATCGAGGAAGAGACGGGGGAAAAGAAGAAGACGGATTTCAAAATGCCCTATGAAGGTAAGTGTCAATATTATTTAAATAGGTTACGTTCTTTTCTTGTAAATCTTAAAATGTAATGCCTATCAACTTATAAACGGTCAACAGAACTAATGATATTTTGGTGTCTGTTATGATATGACAAGAGACTCATAAAAACGCCCTAACTGAAAAAAAAAAAAATAATCTCTAACAGGTAAAGTTGATCTACGGAAACTGATGAACCACAGACAAGCCGTACCAGGAATATTTTTGGAAGAAGATTCAAGAGCACGAGAGGGTGCTCCAAAAGCAAGAAAACAGTTAAACCCCAGGTAATTATGAATAGGTACATTTATTGGCATTAGGGTACAGTTGCCTTACTTTCTTTGTACAGGCACAGGTACCGTTTTGGAATATCGTATTGTTATATATATAAAGAGCTGTTGACGGGCACGTTACTTCTGATAGAATTGATTATTTATTTTTCATTAGGTTTTGAGGGTTTTGTTAATATTTCTCGCCCGCTAAATATTTCGTAAATTGATCTGTTTCCGACAGTAATTTCTTCTTTTTCCCATTTTAGAATACAAAGATTTTAGTACATTTTAGCTGTATGATTTAATATTATATATTTTTTTACCTATAGTTTACCTAGATTAACTAAAAACCACTAGAAGGGCAGGTTTAACTTGGTGGGCGAAGGAAAGAAGAAGCTGGGAGACCCAGTACAAGGGATTGGGGGCCTTGTCAGAGAACACTCTCGAAAACATCAGCATGGACAAAAGTTTAGACTACGAGTGGTGACTGGACTGCAAAGTGCTGTCACCTGAACAGATGAAGTACCTGCGCTGTCGCCCTGGCAGCATCTGATAATAGCACACTGCCTTGCATCTCCAAACCGCAATCCCACTTGAAAATCTCAGGATATTGAATGAAGTTGGCGGGATGATTTCTGCATGCCAGTGATGGATTAGAACTTCATTGATCGGACAGGATTTTGCGGAGCTGATGCATGTTTCTACAAGGAACCACCCAGAGCTAAAGTATAAAGGAGTATCTGCTGGTACTTTAAAGTTGTTTTTTGTTACCATTTAAAAATATACAAATATTCACCAATACCAAAGTTATGTGCCATAATTGGATTTTAAATTTTTTTGATTTGAAAATTTTAAAAACTGATAAGCTGTAGGTATGTATTTAACAATTTTATAAAATAGGATGAAAATTCCCTAAAAGTGACAGTTTTTTTATGAATTTTTTTGGTTTTTGAACAACTTATTATAACTGAGCTCTATCAGTAGCAGTTGTGAACATAAGAACATAGCCAATTAATTAATAATTTCCAGCATAAACCAGCGACTCATCTATCAAAAGCACTTGAGAAGACGTTTTCAAATACGAGAAGAAGTGCTTCGAGTAATTTTCCGAATAGTGAGGGCGAGGATGAGGAAATTCCGGAAATACGAGGGCAGCAAGCCCCCATCAACAAAATTGCTTTGATGAAAAGTAACCGGCTCCCACAAACAAACTGTTACTGATTTTATTATAATATCCTTCGATCGGAGATTCAAAACTGCGCAAATTAGATTTAATATAGTGTGCTCAGTTTATTTAGTATTGACTTTTTTTTTTTTTTTTTTTTTAGACTTTATATTAAATTATGTTATATTATTGTTTCCGGAAACTTTAGCATTTATTATTCTTAACATCTTGTATCATGGACAATAATTAAGCAGAATGAGATTTACGGAAGATTTTAATTCAGAAAAAAAACTGCACAGAACCCAGACATATGAATGATAAACCCTTCAAGGGCTAGAATTTAGCATTTTGTAGAATCTGTGTTTGTATGGGAAAACTATATGTAGCATATTTTGTAGGGCTACTTTACATACATTTATTATTATAGAAAGCTGAGTTATATTATCAATTACAATGAAATACGCCTGAATCAGAATGTGACCCTTAAATTATTCTCTTCATATATTCAGGTGCATGTCTGACTCGGTCAAACAATAACTTTACGAATTTTTAAATATCCAATTGCTGACAAGTTTATGAGTTAGCTTGAGGAGTGTCCTATGTCTGTTTCTAACAGCATTTTCTTACGAATATCCCAATTCCCAATGTCCATATTTTAGTAATACTTCTAGATGTTGTTTTACAGGAGGTTTATTAAATTATATATAAAATGAAAAACATTAATAGCATAATTAATAGGTCAAAGTGAAACGCTATTATGAGCTTTTCATTAGAAAAACAATTGTTTAAAAATTGATCATTTCTAAAACAGATATCATGGACACAAAAACATTTACTTCAACATATTAATAACTCAATTACAATTTCTTCAGAAAAGTACTAACATCTAATTCAACAATAAAAATTGCCCCATTTTAACCTACAAAATTATCACCTGCCACGAGAATGCACCTGAGAGATTGAAATCATTCAAGTTATGAGGACCTCCTTTCCCAGACTGATTGCACCTTGAATAGCATTATAGCACGCCTCCAACGAACCCCATAACATTCAGGCTCCACCAGTGACCATCTGATATCACTCACTGTTTTAAAATCTACCTTATTGACTGTTTAAAGGTTCCTTGACAGAGGCCTGGAAACACTTGAACTCATGACTCCACATCTGCACCAAACAGACACCTCGACCCTTTTAGCGAGACGTCACGGGAAGCAGGAGAGCTGGGGTCAAGCAGTTCGGTCTGTTGTAGCAGCGATTTATAAAGACATTGCTACTAGATTGATTACCGTCCATTTCTGAAAGGAGCTGGGCTTGCACTCTGTCATTGACAACCTCCTGTGCGTTTTGGAGCTTTAGCGTCGATTTCATCGAAAAACAAAACAGTAGGGGCTACATTTCGGGACGTTTTCGAAAATTTCCTAACATTTGTCTTCGCTCTTTGTACAACCGAAACTGTTCAGTAAGCTCGCGTCCTTGGAATGCTGATGATGCTAAGATTACATGACTAGCAATGGCTCGAGCCACCTTGGTTTTCAAATCCAGGCTTACCAACAAAAGTAGACCAGACCTTTTTTTTCTAATTCCCGGTCCACACAGCTCAGCATTCTTGAGAGGAAATCTCTATCTTTCCTCGATTTCTCTTCTCACGTGATCAATTCTCCAATGTCTCCCATTTTGTGTCCGGATTCTTCCAGAGGTCTCTGTTGGTTCTGCCAGTCTCATATTTTGGAGAACGTTTCACATTTAATCGGAAGTTACAGTTTTCGTTATAGTTGAGACCTTAAACCAAGCTGCTTAGAGTTCGTCGATAAACTTAAGAGTCTGTTCTAGAGACTCATTTTCGTAAGTTTCGTTTCACTTCTTTTTCAAGTACTGGGCTTTTTGTTCGATGTTAAAGTGGTCTGCCTCATAATAGCTCGGATAATTTCTTCGTACTTTAGGAGAAGGCAACACACGCATGAATCCCGAAAAGGTGGGGCTAATTGCTAGCGACACTCTAGTCACAAACCATCCACCAATAAAATTCACTTTTCCTTCCTGCCATAAGCCCCTCGAACCCGTTGAACAGTTGGCCGGTGCCAGCACAACCACCTCGGGTCAAAGAACTTCCGTATCGGTTTTAACCAGCAGCTCTATATTATCCAGTGTAATATAAGGACCATAGAGATAAGGCAATGTTATCTGAGAGGTGGAGTATTTGTTCTCCAGTAGCTCCTGGGCCTCCCCACAAATGTTGACACCTGGAACGTGGTACAGGACAACTCCGAGGATGTCCGGCAAGATTATGTACTTACCTCCGACTTGCAGCTTCATGAGGGAGAGTGGGTGATTAAATCAACATATACCTTTCAATTTGATTATATTCTAATTCTAATTAAAGGTTCTTTTCAAAAGTACAGTTGTCGGTTTGAAAATTTGATAAGGATGTAACCCGATCACTAAATAAATATAATATAGGAGCTAATTTTCGGATTTGGGGTATTTGATTCAAACATTAAGCTTCATACCGTGTTCTAAAAAGAGTTAAGGTTTAGGCCTGTAGGACCAGTGAAGAATCTAATCAAAATCAGAGGAAATCGAAAGAAAAAAAATAGGAAACCCTTAATCGAATCCCGATGGTAATGTATGTATTTACTTATTTACAAATCATAATATAAACCATACCTTTTTAACCAGAAGAACTATTGGGACGAATAATATCCCTTTTTAAGCTGACTCGTCAAAACTTCAAATCCTGATGAGTTAATACAAGTCATTCTCTCTGATGCGGAAAAACAAACGTGTGGACTATTCTCGTGAACGTTGGAGATTTCAAAAAGAGTAGTTTTCCCAGAGCTGTATGTAGTAAAATTCCGGACTAACTTCTTTTCGCCTTCCACGGCCGAATTGACTTTGAAACAAACGAAAGGAAGGCTGGTAAAGTTTTTGTAGGAAGCAGTGTGTTTAACCACGCAGTCAATGGAATGTTTGCAGGTGTGCCTTACTGGGATTCTTCACGCAAAAATATTGTGTCCGAGTGTAACATTTTTTGGGATCTTTCAAAAAAAATTTTCAGATTGTTCGGTAAGTGAGTGACAGCGTGTTTACGGACCTAACTAGACTGATTCGTACAGAGGAAGCATGTACAGGTGGCGATGGTAGTATTGCGACCCTTGGCCTTTTGTCCAGTTGCCTCGTTCGAATTTTAAAACAGCCATTTGAATTGTCACATGAGTTCAAAACTACTGATTTCGTTTGACTGTCTTTTTGCTGTTGATGAGCAGTGCCGGATTTAAGCGGAGAGCGTCAAGTGACGGGATTGCTATCGATATGAGTTTAAGTTATAGGAATACTCCGCATTATTTGTCTATTTCCAATTAAAACTTTCTGTTTTTGCTTCAACGCTGGTGGAGTGCTGTTTTATGGGGTGAAGGATCTATCATGTAGTAGGAGCGAATCGAAGTGTCACTTTGGCAAGTTTTAGTCATCTGTCACGAGTTTTACAGTGCTCGAAAGCCATTAACTGAATTAAAAATTGTTAGTTCGATCAACGATAAATTCAGATGATACCGTGCTCGTCAAAGATTACTCGCTAATTGGTTGAAATAGCTTCTGCCTTAAAAGTAAGCTGTAAATAGACTTTTTCTAAGTACTTGTAACTTGTTGTATAAAAATGCTCAACAAGAAAAAATCATTGAAGTATTCTTAATTTATCCAATCAATGAAAATATGCTCCAATTCGTCATTATAAAGTTATATGATTTACTTGATGATGAAAGAAAATGTAAGAAATCTTATATTTACTCAATTGAATGTTTTAAATAATACTCATGCTACTTGAAGTCATAGAAAGTGGAAGAAAGCGTGCCAAATAAAAATAAATTCTTAAACTTTTTAAGGGATCTTCAAATTCTTTCTTGAAAGGTTGTTGATTTACAGAATTCATTTATTCATGATTTACTGCGGTAAAAAACTAAAAATATAATACATTTTTACAATAATGGACATCAAAAAGTGCTTTTTTTTTTGGACCAGATTGAACCAAAAACATCTGATTTAAAAAATTTAAATTATAAATTGTTCGTTTATAACAAGGGTTTCAGCGGCAGGCCCCTTAAGGTTAGGGAAACTAAATTTATCTCGTAAATGGTCCAAATCATGTTGTTGTATAATCTTTGAACGTTAAACTTACAGTCGGTTATTGATACACATAAATTGACACCTTAAACAAATGCAAACGTTATAACATATAAGAAATTAATTAAATTATTGAATCGTGGCCATTACAAATTTTCCATGTTTTTTCCTCTCGTCTCTTGCTGACTCCTTCTATAGAAAGAGTGTTTAAAAACACAATCTGTTAGCTCACATTATGGGTTGGCTTTTTTGAACACCATATGCTCCATATCATGATCCATCAAAAACTCTTTTAAATCTTTGCTTGGTAATCGCAATAACTGCAAGTTTGCATTTTTTATATCATGTGCTAGTCCTGAACATGCGCTATCTGAACAACCTCATGACTCTTTAGCTCTTTCGGTGACGCAAATCCTTTTCCACATTTATACAGAACAGGTTGAATCTTTGGTTTCGTACGAATTTATAATTCTCAACGATTTAGAACCTTTTGTTGTATAAGAACAACAGTCACAAAGATATGGTTCACCTCTTCTGTGCCACGTTCCATAATGAATTTTCAATCCATTTTGTGTTTTAGAAATCCTATATGATATACATGGCATGTAATAGTTACACTTTTTGGGACAAATGAATCGAACAGAGGTCTCTGAAAAACAGTTTTTCGATATATACATATATTGTAGTAATACTAAATCTGGACAGTGAGTGAAAAAAGTTTGGCTTGTTCTTTTTTGACAGGATTAAGGGCGCCGTTTTTTAACCCGTGCGTGAGGATGAAACGAAAATTATGTTTATAGAACGGTTTTTGAGCAAAGAATTGAAATATCATCATCTTTACATGAAAACAGAGCATTCTCCATGGTGCTTGTCTTTAATATAATTTTTAAGGCTAATTGTGCAGGTGCTTTTATATTGACAAAAGTGGCAATGATAAACCCCATCTTGGAATTGAAGCACCAGGTAGCTCTTTCTTTTTCAGGTCACGACTACCTTCTTTGTAGAGTTTGTAGGTCCCTCCACCACCCATTTTTTCAGTCTTATCACATTCTGAAGGTTGTCGATCATCTGACGGCACACATTCTTTGACTCAGTTAACATGGATCTGGGCCTTGTTTACATCGCCTGACTCGTGTTGTTGCAATGACAGGTGACGTAATCTTGACGGATCTTGCTTTCCAAGTGCTGGAAGTTATTTTAACAGAATCGGGCAGTAGATTGTGTGATGTTTAACCTTGTCAAGATGAGTTCTGGTAGGACGTTCCCAAGTATGCTCACTTTTTTAGTACTGTATAGAACATTCTTCTAATTCATAGACTTTCAAGGCTCCCCTCCATCGCAACACAAGTACCCCACCTTTATGAGGAGATCATTAATAATATTATCAAAATATCAGAATAATAATAAATTATAAACAAGTGGAGTATTTATATTATACTATATAAAGTATTTTTGTATGATTTAATTTGATATAATTTAGGTAGATATTATTGTGAAAGGAAATTACACATCTAGCTGCAGAATCAATACAACATCAAGTTATCTTTATTTAAGTGGCTGAGACATTGAAGAGATGCGAACTAATGATCAAAGCAAGAGATTACAATTCGGTTCTTTTGCGTTAGTCTAAACGCGACCAACTAGCGCTGGATGCGACAACTAGCGCTAGCCAGCGCTAGTTGTCGCCATCCTGCGCTTGTTGTACGCTAACCAGCGCTATTTGTCGCTGGCTTTGCGACACTGTCGCACGCGATAGTTTGCGAGGGCCAGCGCAACGACCATCGCGGGAAAACAGTTCGATAACTAGCGATGTTAGCGACAAAACTAGCGATGGATAGCGACACTAGCGCTGGCCAGAGCTGGCCAGCGCTAAGCGTTAGCCAGCGCTGGCCATCGATATCAAGCGGAAAAATTTTTGCGCTATTACCCGCGCTAACCAGCGCTAAACAAATAGGGCGCTAACCAGCGCTAGCCAGCGCTAACAGCGCATGCCAGCGCTAACCAGCGCTAGCCTGTCGCTAACCAGCGCAACCAGCGCTAGCGGCGATAGTCCAGCGCTTTGCTGACGGTAATATCGCAATTATTTGGATTTTTATATTTTTCGCTGGCCAACGCTGGGTAGCGCTGGCAGCGCTAGCTGACGAGTAATATTGCAACTATATTGCGCTGGTAGCGCTTGCTGACGAGTAATTTTTCTATTACTATTATCTAGCCTGCTAAATCATCAATACAGCAGTCGTCTTCGAGATTGTTCTAACAGCGGCCCCCGATGTTGTAACCAACTTCAACGATGTATTGTATAATTAATAATACCGTTAGGGTTAGGGTTTTCAGCATATGTTTTGTTATGGATTGGGTTATAGGGTATGGGTTGGGATCAGATTAGATGGGTTAGCGGTTTCGAAAAGTCGTTCAGAACCTGCTAGAGTCAGAGAAAGGGTTTAAAAAAAGTCACGTGACAGTCCGAGTGCAAAGTGATTTAATAATCATCCGAGTAAAGTAATATTCGCAAGTATTTGATTTCGATACATTGCGCTGGTTAGCGTGGTTAGCGCTGGGCCAGCGCTGGCCAGCGCTAGCTGACGGGTCATTAGCGCAATAAAAGTTTGCGCTGGTATCAGTTGGCCAGCGCTGGCCAGCGCTGGCCAGCGCTGGCTATCGCTAGCGCTGGCCAGCGCTAGTTGTCGCTATCCTGCGCTTGTTGTGCGATCCAGCGCTAGTTATCGATGTTTTCTGCGATGGCCAGGTGCACGCTGGCCATCGCAAACTATCGCGTGCGACTGTGTCTCATAGCCAGTGACAACTAGCGCTGGATAGCGACAACTAGCGCTGGATTGACACGAACAACTTGCGCTGGATGGCGGATACAACTAGCGCTGGATAGCGTACAATTATCGAACATATATTTTTTGCGCTGGCCCATGGTTATCCAGCGCTGGATAGCGAAACTAGCGCTGGATGGCGACCAACTAGGCTGGATAGCGCATAGTTGTCGACATCCTGCGTAGTTGTCGCGTTTTGACTATAGCAAAAGAAACCTACAAATTCTAATAAAAAAATTATAAATTGTTCTCATAAATTTTGTGATAATTTGTATTATTAAACGAAAACTCGGTATTTTCTACCCCCCGTACTATGCGACAAAGTAAAAAATAGCTAGGATAATTTACACATTACCCGGTACTTCATGATATATTTTATATTGAATTGCAATTTCTGCGATAGGACACATCCTTTTATACACATTTCTACTCCACATCCTTATTCCTACATGTAGTATTAAAACTGATGATGGGCAGTTAATCGGCTTACATTGAAATCAAGCAATCCACTATATTTCCAGCACAAAACCGTTGGATAAGGTCAATAGTGCAGAAGGAGAAAAATCCATATCGTTTGTGCATCAATATGATGAAGGACAAAAACTTTGTGATTAAAAAATGAGCGATAAAAATTAAAATTGGAAATATTCGACCTTCTATTTAAAGGAATTAGATTTTAAGGATAGAAACCTATTTCTGTTTTTTTTAAATAAATTTTATTGGGATTCTCAAATTAGTAAGTATTTGTATGAACTCTCGGAATGTACAAATATCTCATGTTTTTTCCTCTTGTGCTCTTGATAAGACTCCTTCTATAGAAAGAGGTATAATCACAATCTGTTATGCTCACATTTTTTAGGGGTGGGCTCTTTTGAACCATGCTTTTTATTCCTGATTCCATCAAAACTTCTTTCTCTTTTGTCCGAGAAATAAGCTGCTATAACTGCCCAATTGTGCATTTCAATGATGTTGCTAGTCCATAACATGTTATATGATGAACTTTTAGCTCAAAACCTTGATGCAAAATCCCTTCTCACAATATTTATACAAAATATTTTGAAAGTCCCTAGTATGTCTACGAACATGATCTTCCAACTGATTTTTTACCTAAGGTTTTAAAACAACATGCACATGTTAATGATTCGCCTTTTCTATGATCATTCCTTAATGGGTTTTCAAAACCATGTTGTGTTTTTGTAATCTACAAGACATACATGGAGTAAATAGTTCACTTTTTGGGAACGCTTAGAATCGAATAACAGTGTCTCTGATAACAGCTTTCTTTTTCCTATGCACATGGTGTAACTACCAATCTGACATGAAAAAAGTTTGGCATGTTCCTTTTGACAGGATATGTGGCGTTTTTTAACACCGGATGGATGAAAACAAACTTTATGTTTTTGGAACGGTTTTTTTCGAGCAAAGATTTGGATATCTCACTCTTTAACATGAAAACAGAGCGCTTCTCCAAGGTGCTTTGACTTTAATATGATTTTTAACTTGTTATTGTGCGAGTGCTTTTATATTGACAACAGGTGGCCATTGATAATCCCCATCTGGAATTGAAGACCTGAGTAGCTCTCCTTTTTCGGTTACGTCTTCTAACCTTCTTTGTAGTCCCTCCACCACCTTCATAATTTTCCGTATTCATCACAATCTGAATCGGTTGTCGAACATCTGACGTACACATTCTTTGTACTCTGTTAACATGGTATCTTGGGGCCTTGTTTACATCGCCTGATCTTGTTGTTGCAATGCAGGTGACGTATTCTTGGACAGGATCTTGCTTTCCAAGTGCAGAAGTTCTTTGTACAGAATCGGGCAGTAGATTGTTTGATGTGTTAACCTTGTCCAAGATGAGTTCTGGTATGACGTTCCAATGTATGCTTTATTTAGTACTGCTAAGAACATTCTTCACATTTCTAGGACTTTCAATAAGTTGCCCTCCATCCGCAACACAAGTATCACACCTTACTGGACGAATTGGAGATTTTGATTAGGAATCAGGAATTTTAACGGTATATTCTGAACAGTTTGTTGAATGAATTGCACATGTTACACAGAGAGATTAAAGACTTAAAGAAATCTGCTATCATTAAAGCGATCAATTTCAACTTTCATTCAATTTTGGAAGCAGTCTAATAACCAATGTCAGGGGAATGCGAATGGTCTTTTTAGAAGGATTATTACTGCTTTTAAACACTTTTAGAGCTTAAACACGAAAAGTTGACTTGTCAAGGAATTTTATCTACAATGTGGAAATATTAATTATGATTGATAAACCCAGTGAAACGAACAAGAAGTCCACCAATATTTTTGCATTCATATCGCCTAAGTCTGTGTATGCAATCTAATTCTTTGTTCGTGATTCCACTGCACGCACTCGTCAACCTTTTTCACATTAATTGATGAACAATGTTTGTTATAATCACATATGCAAAGGCACTCTTGCCCTAGAACATGTAATATTCAATGACGCATATTTAATAGCCTTCCTTCATTCTGCTTAAAAGCAGCCAGGACTATTCGTTTCTAATCTTGTGTTCTGTTGCTTTTATCTTTCAACTTGGACTGAAATAGGAAACAGTTAAAGACCCCAGATAAGTTCTTGACTTCCGGAAATATGAATTGATTTTGTGAATCATTGTTCAATGCCCAAGTGCCTACATATAAGAGCAAGAATACTGCTAGACAAAGGTTGACCTTTCCAAAATCTAGTATCAAATTTACAAAAAAGGAAGGAAAAAATTCTCGGCACAATCTCATCCTGACTTTTTCAACGAAACGTACTACCTTTACTGCCCTTGATTCAGTGAGGCTGCATGATTGAGACCTATACTGACCAATCAAGCGATGGATTTATAATATTAACATCATGAAATGTCATCAAATCTACACCAAAGTGAACGGTTATATTAGCAGATTTTGTAAGATATATAGTGTACCTGTATCTGGTCAGAACTACAGAAAGAGGTCCCATACCCCCGTCAATAACCTTCTTCCTTACACTGTTCAGCTGTGTTCTATTGAAGAGAACCACTCTTTCACTGCAGTATCAAGGGTTACAGGAATTTTAATATTACTGGAAATGGTAATTCGTAGTTTTGATTATTTAATTTCGATGTCATCAACATTAAATCTTTGGGTACTTTACATCTGGGTTGCATCTTGAAGAAAGATGAATTTATTTCAACATTATTAAAGCAAATATAAGCTTATATCTAATAGTCACCACTATTATCTATTGTTGCTGGCCTCGGTTACAGAAGCTGAGAGCCGAGGCGGGAATGCTGGGACAGATGTTTAAGTGTTATGATCGCAAGAGGGTCCATGCTGCATGGTGGATAAGTATCAAACTTTATAGATACTTTTAAACTTGAAGGATGATGATCAAAAAAATTTACTGCATTGTATTGTTTTAAATTTGTGACTTATAATTGTTTACGAGTGATTGTATAAATTCAAAGTTAAATAAAAAATTACAGTTGATAAAAGGATATTGATTCAATAAAATTTCTAGAATTGGCACATTTGAAGGCAAAACAAATTAGCTGTCAGACCATCGTACATAAAAAGGCTAGCATAATAAAAAAAGGCTCTCAAATCTACCAAATGTAGCAAAATGAACTCTCGCCAACATTTCAAATTTATATCTACCCAGCCGATAATTAGCATGGCCGTAAATTTATATTGGGTACTGTGCTTTAGCATATTAACACGATATCTGAAGAGAGACTGTTCTTGTATAGTATTATGGCATGTGCATTATAAAGCATACAAGTTTGACTCTTCACTATCCTTTTGAATCTTCTAGCCAAATCCGCTGTTCGTATTTCTGTGTGTAACGTTCTTCAGAGTGAAAATAAATCCTAGCATTATTTATAATGAGGGTATATGAGATTTTGAAAAGCCTGTAAAGTGTAAATTTGTATCTCATGATTAAGAAACCATGATAAAAGATAAGCAGTTGTACCTGTATGTAGACTATGTTAAGGTAATCATCTGAGGCTTGTAGTTAGTTACGTGCAGTTCCTGCACATTCAAACCACTGATTCGCACTGAAGTTAAACCAAATGACAAGGTGATGGTGAATTATGGGGGCCCCAGGTGGGGCATGCAAATAACAAGGAGACTTGGTGATACTGGCCCCCCGGGACATGCATAGGAGAAGGGGCTAATTTATAGCTGTATTTACACTGTACAGCCGTTAGTACAACACAGTATTCACATATTATAGTACTGTCAATACCAATTAATTACGGTCACTAAATAGATTGACAGTACTGGACAAGTGGAAGATGAGTGAGTAGGTACAGGCAGTGGGCGTCCATCTGTGACAAATGTTACTCAACAAATTGTACTCCTGTGTTGGTATACTTGTCTGTTACTGTTGTTCTCAATGAATTCGCCATGTCAAATGATTTCGGGAAGTTAACGATTGTGGGGTTTTTCACAATAAAATAATCTGTTCTCCGTAATTGAGAGAAGAAATTAGTTTTCATACGTAATGTTTATCTGATAATCATATCACGTAAATCATAAGCTAGTTTCTGGGGTCTATTTCATTTCAGGAATCTTTTAGTATCACGGGCCTAACTGTTTTTTTTTTTTAGGGGAGGAATAGTCCAAGACTCAGTATCTCATGGAACCTAGCTTAGCTGACCACCAAGAGGCAAGAACGTGGTGGTTAATTGTTATGTGTATGTTTAGTGTACCTGTACATACCGTTTGATAGCGGAGGATTGAGGTTTCTGGGGAGGCTTGGTGATTTCATACTTCTTTTAGATAGGGTTGCGTCCCTAGGTTTATGTTCTACTTCCATCACATTGTTATACTTCTCAAGTAAACTTGTAAATCGGAACCTGGATCATAACCGTAATCAAAAAAAGCTCAAATATATTGATTTAAAAAGCTATACCCAATTGAAATAAAGTATAATTATAACCACAAACTTAGTCCCGCAGGCCAGGTAAGATCAATTACCCGAGTTGAGAGTTCTCAAAAAGCCCACTGATCAATCTTACTTGAGGAATAATGTTAGTGATCCGTCCTCAGTAAAACAAGGGGAAGATAGGAAGGTCCCAGAGTGAGTAGAGGAAGGAGGTGGATGTGCTGGTTGTTTGTTACTGGCCACCTAGTGCTGCTTTTCCCCTGGCGAGGCACTTTCCTACTGTGGACTGTCATCTCCCTGTGTAAAGTTTAGTGAACATGAAGGGAGGTGTGTGTTACAGCTGTGTGTTATAGCAACATTTATTGGGCTACACATGGATACCATGTATGACTCTAAGAATATTATCATTAAGTGTTAGCTGCTCTTGAAATTATTTTCTCCGTATAAATCTTTTCAACATTAATCTGAACGTCATTAATAATACAAGGTTTTGTTCAATGTAAAATAAATGAACTGCTTCCTGCCAACTGGTAGATTAGACTTTACCTTGGAAAGTATCGAATTATCACTGCTCCTCTTGATCTTAGATACAGTTAACGTATAAGGAAGTGAGTTTAACAACCAAGATAGCTACGGATATTGGGTCACCCTGAGTTTATCATTATGTTTTTGTAATCATACTTTTCGCATGTTAAGGAACTCTACTACAAATATGGATAGGGTAATATGGATAGGAATAATAATAAAGTGAAGACTTTAAAATTTATGGTCTGCTTAATCTAAACCATCCCAAAAAAAATAGGTAGGACTGGATAACTGTTGCTTGAATAAAATATCGGATAAAACACTTTTGTACTTAGAAGATTATTACTAAATAAGACAAGTTCTTTAATATTTATTGTCTTTAATACTAGGAAACCTAAATTTATCATAAGGGTCGTTTAGTCATTTTATTTATATTTATTAACAACTAAAAATAGTATGTCTTCGCCCAGCGAGTTCAGTACCTGTTTTTTAGTGAATTAACTTGAAACTTCTTTGTTGCTACAGACTCACAAATACAAGCTTTGAACAATTTTTCGTGGAGGGGGAAAATTATGGTTCTAAATTGTTCCGGGGAATTACCCCAACCCATATCTTTCCTCTCCAGTTTCACCATAATAATCCATCTGCCGCGGTAAAACAAACGGGAAGTGTTTAGAATTAGGGTATATTCTTAGAAAAAACCAAGATGTGTTTATAGATTAAGGGTTATTTTTCTTAGTAACTTGAGTTTTTATTCGGGGAGTTGGAAATATGATAAATTAGTTTTGGTCTAGGGGCAAAATCGAGGTTCCTTGAGGGTTAAAAAACCTTTTAATTTCAGGTGGGGAGGGGCGAATATTGATTTTATGGGCTGGGGGCAAATCTTCTAAATTGGATTAATCCGTTTACAAATAAAGATCTTGCTTGGGGCTTTTTAAGTTACAAGGATTCTGCTAAAAGTTAGTTTGAATGTTACCTGACACTATAAAGGATTACATGATAGCTACCAGTGGGGGAGTTTTTTGGATATTTTGGAGGAGTTGGGCCCTTACGTCCATTAGAAAGAATCTCTCTTAACGGGAGTGGGGACTCGTGGGGGCGTTGGGGGGACACCAGTTGGACATGGTTTTTTCGGTTTCCATGTTAGTCATTTTTGACACACTGCAGTCATTTAATACCTTGCATATATCTATATCTTGAATTTTTCACATGTATTCGGGGGGGGGGAGATCCATACGTTTTTCCTTTTTAATTTTAGGGATTATAAAGTTACCTGCTTACATTATTCTTTCTCTGTGAAATCATCAAACCATAAAAGTTAACGTTAAATTGTAAATTACAAGTTGGCACATAAGTACTTTAGAGGAAAATTATTTAGGGAAAATTACCTTTAACTGTGGTTATGCCCCTTTGAATTCCCTGATTGAGTCAGATAGTTGTTCCTTTCTTAGTATTGCTCTGGCATTTTTTTGTGGGGTTGTGTCTCAATAACGGTTTTGGATCTGTTTAGGGAAAGTTGAGATTTAAATAAAGGGACGGGGAACAGAAAAATTTGGGGAAAATGTTGTATGTCTAATTTTGACCTTTTTTATGTTTTCACTTAATACAACAAGTTTAGTGGTATTTTATTTTTTATAAAAATTCGTCAAAATGGAGTTCAAAAAAAAGCAAATAATTCCAATTTTTTGGGGGGCTTTTATTGTCAATTTATAAATCACGGCCCAACATCAATCTTTGGTTGGAAGATTTTGGATTCAGCATCATATTTGTTATACCGCCTTAAGGGTCCACGCATCAATGACATTCTCATAAATTGTCAGGGCGAGGGGTACAGGTAGGATTTGGTAGGAGTTGGTGGTAGGATTTTAAAGGAATTAACGTGGTGGTCCTCGGTGTAACACTGTGCGGTGGTACGCGGTGTGTGTGTCTTACCACGGGGACCTGGTGGATGGTTGATAAGATTTCCAATTGTGTAGGTCTGAAGAAGCATTAGTATCGGGCGTTGTCTTCTACAGGCTATCCCGAAACTAGTGGTACCAAACCAAATGTAAAACTAAATCCCTGTTTATCTTACCGTCAACTTGTAGGTCCTAGGTAGGCTTATTGTCGTCGATCAGGAGAAGCTGATCCACTTTAAAAAGAGAGTTTCTAGTAATCTCCAAGAATTCTCACCCATGTCTCTACCGGAGTTGACCTCAAATCCTGCGATGTTGAAACCGTGAAAATTGTGTTTACGTATGCATGCGAGGAAGCGGTTGAAACCAAAGAAGTACGCAGGAAAGCAAAATAATAAATCCACTTATAAAGTTTTGCTTGCAGGTATCGCAGAAAAAGATGGAATACGAGATACTGCGTAAAATCATTATCCCTTGTTCAACATATTTCGTTGACTTACGTTTATTTCGTCATGTCAAGATGGATTTCTTCTCCAGCGGGTACTTAGGATGGTTTACGTGTATCAGTAGTAGACTGTGTGAACCGTACATTAAATTTAAAGCTTGTATAACGCTGATAAGTTATTGTGAAAGTTAATCAGTGAATTGAGATAATATTCCGGGACGACCTCAAGAAGTAAAGAAAACAATTTTTCTGATGATGAACTTACTTTGTGCATTAGTTTGTTGTTAATT
Source organism: Bolinopsis microptera (assembly GCF_026151205.1). NCBI lineage: Eukaryota > Metazoa > Ctenophora > Tentaculata > Lobata > Bolinopsidae > Bolinopsis > Bolinopsis microptera. The sequence continues at coordinate 1,260,266 of NC_087077.1, forward strand.
GTAGGATAATCATTCCGTGTGGCGTGGAACATCAGTGCTTATCAGTTGGTTAATCAGAAGCTCTCTCCATGATTGCGTCAATTATAGTTATCCTGAGAGACAGCTGTCAGTTTAAACATTGATTTTTACTCGCTGCTAATGGCTAAAGTTAAATTGGCTTATACTAACAGTTACATTCGATAAGCTTAACTGGAATGAGGGCTTAAATTACAGATTCAAACGATAAAGCAATGTTTGGGAAAAGTTAGTTATTTCATATTAATGGAAATGATAAAATATTGCTTCAACAATCAATCACTTATTACGTTCACTATAATATTAGTCAATTAGAACATACCACTATACCAGGCCACGTTTGGACTCCACTTAAACTTATGCTTGACAAGCATAAGCTTTGATATTTTGCATTATAAGTGTTAAAAAATAACAGTATTTTGAATCATATTGAAGAAAATATATTCATCACTAATTAATAAGTTTCGCGCCTGACAGGTAGTTTTTAACAGGTTTAATAATCTGCAAGCAACTGTGAAAAAGCACCAAAATCAAAGTCAAACAAAAGAAATTGATAAAAACAATAATTATACTTATAACTGAATTAGTATTTCATTATTGTAAGCTAGTTAAACGCTTACCATATAAAAGCTTATTTAAGATCCGCCAAGTAAAGTCTGGGCATTCGTTCTGATATAGTGGGCGCTCTGACTACAATACTGCGCTCTGACTACAATACTGCGCTCTGACTACAATACTGCGCTCTGACTACAATACTGCGCTCTGACTACAATACTGCGCTCTGACTACAATACTGCGCTCTGACTACAATACTGCGCTCTGACTACAATACTGCGCTCTGACTACAATACTGCGTTTGACCTAAAATACAACATTATGTTGATAGGTGATAATTCTGTTTTTCCTCCACTAGCGAGCTCAACAAGTGAAACAAGTAGTTAATGTCACAAAAATATTTTCGATGGTCTACATCTTCATCAGTTCTGAAATTTATCAATTAAAATTAAATATAACGACAAGGAACATATGTGGTAAAACTCTGACAGAAAAATATATTAAATACTACGATACGAAGAATTATGACATACACTGATTACAACATTACATCATGCGACTCTTAAACATAACGCCCCACTCACTCATCTTAAAATACAACTGTAGCACAGAAACGTTGAGTTAAAAAATGCCTGGAACGCTTTTAACAACACGGAAATCAATGGTTAAAATAATTCATTGCTTAATTATCGTAATTCAGAAAATAAAGTGAAACAGTTATCATACCAAATTGTGGAGCTGATCGAGGAAGTGGTTCATCATTAATCACAATCTGTTCGTCAGTTCGTCTAGATGGAATCTTCTTTCATGTTCGGTATACTCCACCTGAAACCCCAGTTTTAAATTTTGTAGTACATGTTGCTATTCTACATCTAAATTACCTTTATTATCCATATTATTATTATCTGTGTGTTGAACAGGGGGATGAAACCGAGCTACTAGTAAATTCTGTCAACCAGATATAACCAAAAGCTTGGCTACTATATTTTTGTGCAGTCATGACTTAACTTACTATAACTGTGGGTGATTCTCGATAGGATTAGGAATCCCTCTCACTATGATCTTCCACCAAACTTCATGGTCGACTATAATAGCTGTTCGTTAACCACCATCTTTTAAACCTACGTTCCATTTGTCATACGTTGTATGACCCGCCGCGCACGAAGTGCGCGGCTCCCCCTGTATCGTCGAAGACGATATACCACTATAGTGAAGCGACAGTGGGGGTCACCACGTGATACTGATACAAAGTTCCATAACTAACCTTTTAAAGAAAATTAAGATATCTGTATCATTATATTTGGAAGCTTGATGGACGCACGGTTGGTATAATGTTGACACACGGTTGGCACAAAGTTGGCACACGGTTGGCACGCGGTTGATACAAAGTTGGCACACGATTGACACGCGGTTGATACAAAATTGGCACAAAGTTGGCACACGGTTGGCACGTTGTTGATACAAAGTTGGCACACGATTGACACGCGGTTGACACAAAATTGGCACAAAGTTCGCACACGGTTGGCACGCGGTTGATACAAAGTTGGCACACGATTGACACGCGGTTGACACAAAATTGGCACAAAGTTGGCACACGGTTGGCACGTTGTTGGCGAACAGTTCACGGTTGGAACAAAGTTAATACATAGTTGGCATTCGCGTTGGCGCAATATTAAACTCGTCGATGAGTTGCGAAGCAGCTCAGAGCGCACGTCAGTGACAGCTTAGGTTACACTTACTAACATACAATTCGTAAATCATGGTCAAGTATGCCGTGGTCCGTGTGGGGCCGGTTCAGTCATTCAGTGGCGAGCATTTTGCTCTGATGTCTTAATTTTCTGGGATGCAAATGGTCTTCATGGTTAGGGTTATATCATTTAAGTTAAATTTTAACTTTCTAGTTTCGCCTTTACCAGTCAGTTGTGATATTTTACTTGTCGGTACTACATTACTACATGAAACCGTTTTAAAAAGTTGCAGTTTTGAATCCCTAGGGTCAACTCCCTTGTTAATGTTGATAGGGCCAACTCGCAGGTGATGGTTATCTCCTCTACACGTTGAACTGGAAATTTAGTGTTCGTCTTAACGTATCTCCAGGTCGTACTTTGATATACTTTACTGAAAATATGGTTCATAATCAAACTTACTCGTATGTACCAAATAAGCGTAATCACTCATCAAAGGAGGGCGCCATTTTCCTTTTGTTTAAAAGAAAACGAAAAATCGTCCGATCAGTCAAGAAATTGTGTAACTAAGCGTACGGTCAGCACAACAATTTTTTTGGGATAACAAATTAATCATTAATTTAATGGCAGGCCTGACATTTTTTCGCTCTTAAGAAATTATGAATTTTGGAGGGCGAACATATTTGACCGTGGATTTAGAATATTAGAATCAGTGAACTTACCAAGTAGCAAAGCTTATACTCGCTGATCTGTCAGTCAGCCAATAATCTGATAACTTCCAGCAGCGGCCATCATGAAGACTGTAAGCTTTGTTCGTTTAGCGCTCCTAAAATATATTTGTTTTATTGAAGTCACCGAATTCAAAATTAACATACCGATCGATAAATTATAAGCTAAACAATTTAACAATTGACAGTATTGCAAGTGTTAAGTTACCAAGTTGAGAGCTTCATGCCTTCACTTGACCTGATCCTCCATTCAGTATAATCTCATTTTTTATTTTGGCTGTCCTCATTTGTAATTCCTCCTACCTGAAACATTGATTATGAACTTGTTCGGACTATATAGTTTTGCACAAGCACACAATTTCATTTTAATCACGCAATGTCCAGTGAGAATAATCGAATTAAAAATATAATCATCTGTAAATCTACTGTACCCATTTGTATAGTTATACTTATACGTCAAAACTTTATGTCATGGTTCTGCCCTAACAGCTATCTTAAAACCATGCCCACTCAGCTGCAGCGCGTTTTCACTTTTACTGTATAAAAGTAATAAAGATACCTTAACCTAGGTTTATTGACGTCATCAATCTTCCGCGTGACTCATTGCTCCACCTATGATGAGCGAGATGCAGGAACTTATTCGCTGTGCAGATAATGCAGCGTTTTACAGATATCTAGGTTGAGGAAAAATTACAATTTCTCGAGCCTTTTCCTGACAAAAACGGCTTTCCTGAAATCACAGTTTTCACAACGACATGAGGCACGCGTTTGTAGAACATTTAATCGTCGAGCGCGAATATGGGAAACTCACCGTATTTGATTTATTTCCCACATAAAGAACATGCGTTTCCATAGTAATTACAGATGCGTTTCCTGTGTTGTCTGTTATCCAGTCGATCCAACTAATTCTTCAAATTTAAACATAACAATAATATAAGCTTCAAAGTTATCTTGCATGAGTTACCACGGCCACAGTAAAGGCAGTTTTGTCAGTGTTTGGTGTCAATCCTCTTTCACATGTATTTTTCGTGCTGATTTGGTGGCCATTAAAGCATTTGACCCAGTCAAAAAAGTTTCAGTTGTATACCTTATGTATATATTTTACGGTTTTTGCGGAAAGTTGCGTTAAAGTTGATACCGTGGTGTCAGTAAAATGGTACGGATAAACACATCCATCCATATCGTCTCGCTTTATTATTATATATACTATATATAGTAAGATGGCAATCAGAATATTTGTTCGTGGTAATGTTGAACAAAGCTACTAAGCTAGCTGGCACGATGTTTCCCGTAATAATAATGAACATTTTTTAAACATTTAAAACATAGAAAATCTTATTTTGAACTTTTCAAAGCATGTAGAATGTAGGGGGTTTAAAGATGAACGCAAAGAAAACAGAGATCATGGTCATTGGGAAAGATACATCGCAGCACCCACTCCCAGAGAATAGGACCATAGATATAACTGTCGATGGAAACTCTGCAAAGCAGGTCACTCAATTCACTTATTTGGGTGCCAAAAATACATCAGATGGCAAGATTGATAAAGAAATAAGTGTCAGGATTGGAAAAGCAACCGGAGCTTTTAACCCAACTCAACAACATTTGGAAGAATAAGAACATAAGCATTAACAACAAAGTGCGAATCTACATCGCAGCTGTTCTTACCATTCTGACCTATGGATGTGAGATATGGAACACGACTCAAGTGCAGACAAGAAGATTGGAGTCTTTCCATCAGTACTGCTTAAGAAGAATCCTGAGAGTGAGGTGGTTCCATCGAGTAAGTAATGAGGATGTTTTAAGAAGGGCATCAATAACTGCCCTTGCTGACATAATAACAACAAAACGGCTGCGTTGGTTTGGACATGTCAGTAGAATGCCTGAAGATCGGTTGCCCAACTATTTACTTGAATGGAAACCCAAGCATGGGAAGAGATCAAGAGGCAGGCCTAGGAAGAGCTTAAATGATGTTTTCATTGAGGATGCTGAGCAGAGATTGGATCGTAATGGACTCACGATTGATTGTATGAGAAGATTAGCTGCAGACCGAAAGGGATGGAGAAATGTTACCCGCCGAAGTTATATAATACAAAGTAATGACGTAGTCGACGCAGACTAATCCTTTTGGATGGAGATCTCGCCATGTAACATGTAGAATGTAGATGGTATTTAATTATTATAATACTATAAGAGTTACATAAAGTTTCGATTTCCACCTTTACAATCGCGCCCCACATCCAGAAAGACGGCAGGTGGCAGATAATCTGTGAGGAAATTTTGGAGGTGGCCTGACCTTTTTTAAGAGCATACAAAAATTTTTAGGGGGGAAACATAGATCTGTGAGGAAATTTGAAACTTTATAGCTTTGCCTTTGGAACACGCCACTCTACCAAATTTTGGGTTTTGGTAACGAATATATCTATAGATCCAAACCTGGAGAAGGAATTTTTGCCGGGGTGCCATATACTTCAATCTCAGCAATGTTCCAGTCTCCTACCGTTCCCTCCTGACTTATCTCAACAATATTTCCGTCTCCTTCACAGTCGAAAGTGTAGGTACTTTCCTCACTGCTAATCTTACCACAATCAGTAACTTGCTCATTTCCTGTTTTTATGAAAACTGAAGCTCCAACTATCCTTTCTTGACAGCAATTCTGTCTGTTGTAGATGATCACTTTAGTAACAGAAGACTGTGTCTCCAGATTAACGCGCATCCACATACCGTCTTCAGCTTCTAATGTGTGTGCAAAATTGTTTAGATCTCCATCCATAAGATTTGAGGGAGGGTATGGTCCGTAGTGGTTCTTCATCTCTGCACTTGCAATGGTCAGCATATTTTCTCCTGAAATAGTTCTTTGATGATGGTTTACAAATCTTTCACTGTCCGTCAATCTTTGAAATACCTCAACATTGATCCCATACCTTTAGCATATTATTGCAATTCGAAATTATCAGCATAACAACTTTTATTGATTCATTTCAAAATTCGACATTTATGCCGTAAATATATTTACCCTCGGCTTCGGAGAGATTCATCACAATCCCAAATAGGATCATGTAAAAGTACATTTCTGATCGATATAAAATGATAAGTTTTGACAAGTTTTGCTCAACAAAACCAATGTAAAATATTAAGTTGTACTCGGTGATGATCCCTATTAGAATTAAACATTACAAAAGTTTTAACGTACAATCGTGGAAAAAACTATTTATTGATTTGTCCGAAATGTTTTCTTAAGAATTATAAATGAAAAAGTGGTGTCATCTCGGCCCGCTACTTTGAAAACCAAAAATACCACGATGAGAACAAGTATGTTCAAGGGGCGAACGAATGATAAGTAAGTAGTAATTATTCAAGATTTAAGTTAAGAATATGGATGTGTATAGCAGTGCCCAAGAAGCCTGGCCATTAAGTGTGAAATTTAAGGTAGACTTCAAGGTTAAGTTAGGGTCAGGGGCCCTAGAGTTTAATCCTAACCCCACAAAAGTCTACCTCAGAGCATACCATCATTGGTTTGGGCTCCAAGAGCGACCAGCAAACCTAATGGCATCATCCTGCTTGCTGCGTCTTAAGTATCAGTTCTCAAAGAGATCACGTGAAACAAGCCTGATAGTTGGATAATATCCGGTTAGAAGAGACAAGGACAAATGAAACAGGAAGTTAGGAATTTAGGCAAATTTTTTCGGCGCCAACGCCATCTCCAGGCTCAAATTATTTGTTATATAGTAATGTTCAACCGGATACAACCAGATATTATCCAACTATCAATACTTCAAAATCTTTAAGCTTTATTACAATTCGTAAGCCGTGAATGAATGGGAAAAGCGAGCGACCGATTTCATTCTCGGTATCAATTTGCATTTGCGGACAGTTCCTCAAATTAATATCATTTCCTTTTGTTTGGAAAAGAGAGACACTGGCAGCGGTTCACTCTACCCATGATTATGAGTTTTGGTCAAATATCATCTCTTTTTGATTATAATGTCAGGATAATTTACACAATCGAAACTTCATTAATAAGGAGATAATTTCAACGATTTCGAAATTCTGCCTTTGAAAACGTTTCCTTGTGTTTAGGTAGGTATATCTGTCGATAACCGACTGAATATGGCACTTTTTACTCATTCAAGTTGGCATTAAATTCATGTATAATGCCATTTAAATATCTTGGAAAGCAGAATATATTCGAAATCACGAATGAGCAAAATTCTCACCTTTCGCACGTGCAAACTTTGAGCGGACGTTGCGTGCGTATACAATATTGAATCACCGTACATTTTTGCATGGTGGTATTTAATATATAGTTTGATAAGCATGCAAAGTTTCAAAAGATTTCAAAAAGAACTTGGATCACAACGGGACTCCAAAGTTGATAAAAATCTTGAAAATCAAAATTTTTAGTGATTTTAGCTATTTTAAATCAATTTGGGCGAGTCCCCACGTGTGCAACTTTTCGATTTTTAACTTTAAAACTAGCCTATAACACAATTTACACCTTTAAGAAGCAACATTGAGCTCCACAACCCAAGGGATGGCCCAACACCAGAGAATACTAATTCACAACTTTTATGTTTTTATAAAATTATTCTTCAAAAAAGCACTAACTTCAATAGCAAATATCTTTATGAAGGAAACTTTTCCGGTAGATTTTCGGAATGCTTGAACAATTATCTAAGGTAAAAATGTCCTCAGATTTTGAATAAAATTACTCCTTAATCAAATGGTGTAAAATTGATTTGAAAAGTTGTTACTTTGTCAAAAATCAAGTTTTAAAAACACTTAATTTGATGACGTCATCAAGTGATGATGATGACGTTAAATTATTATTATAAGTATAAACAATTATCTTCAAGACCTGTGGTTCAAAATGACTGTATCTTTTATACTTTTGAATCTACTGACACTTGAATCTAGGCTACAATTGACTGCCAATTGACTGCCAAAGCGTCTATATATACCTTATCGGACCTTATTTGGACGGACATTACTTGAACGCTGGAGGCACTAGCGTTCATCTTAATGTCCGTTCAAATAAAGTCCGTTCAATTAATGTCCGTCCAAGTTAAAGTCCGTTGAATTTTTTCAAAAATTTTTTCATTTCGAACTTTTTGTCCAGAATATGACAATTTTTTAATTTCAGTCAATTTCAATAGCTATCATTAAACTATCATTAAACTATATATTATATATACTTCACAACAATCTGTTGTAAAACAGGGGATCCAGAAAACCCACTTGCCGATACTGCTGAAACATGAAATTTTGTTTACAGTCGATTTGGACAAGGTCTAGACGCCCTGCAAAGTTTCAGATCTCTAACTCAATTTTAACATGGTTTTTAAGGCACCTGAATATGGCGATTTTGGGTTTTTTACCTAATTTCGTATAACATGCTGGTGCGTATTTTGCGCAAATTTCTTAAAAACCTCCACATGATAACTATTTCATATTCCTGTCATCTTTAACACTGAATTATAATGTTTTGAACTTAAATATACCTGCTGAACTACTTTCGATGAGTCTTAATGCCTGGAAAACAATAAAGGGGATATAATAGTATAGGGGGTAAATAGTGTTGTGAATATAAGGGCAACGGTTATGCTTGCCAGCATTGTGATCATGAGACTAATAAACAGCGAAATATTCCATCATTCGATTTTTGAAATAAGCCTGTTAAAGCAAAGTGTCAATTTATACGACCGTGCATGGACCGCACGTCGGTAGATAAATATTACAAAGTTGTAAAAACTTTCAGACTGTTCAGTCCGTGATTTTGCAACGTGGCTCTTGATGGGATATTACTCAATTTAATGTATTTTATCTTTTGCATTTTGCAGCGAGGCGGTGGGGAAGAAGAGAAATTAACACATTATACATATTACAAATGTTTTGACTGGGCTTGCTGAAGAGTCGAAGGCTGAAAGCTCATAAAAACCATACTCAATTATGAGCGGTAAAGCTTCTAGAACTTTCTATCACAAAACAGAGAGACCAGTTTGTCTAATGGCATCATCCTGCTCGCTGCGTCGTTGGTAATAGTTCTCAAAGAGATCACGTGACTGAACTAAGCCTGTTGAAGCAAAGTGTTAGCCAGCCAGCCAATCGTTTTCCAGAACTCTAATTATTCTAAATCGTGTACGAGGTCAACTTGAATATTTTCCAAATGTACCAGTTTCATTATGGGCATTGGGCGAGGGACAAATCTCAATATGCTAAACTAATGGTTTGCACCCATTAAAATAGGATAAGCGAGCTCCTCGACATGGGACTCATTGTCTGAAAGTTTAAGTTATTCGAAAGCTTTGTTTTTGGTATGGTCATTGGGCGAGGGACAAATCTTAATATGCTAAACATATGGTCTGCACCCATTAAAATAGAATAAGCTACACGGGACCCATTGTCTAAAATGCGGGTGAGTGGGAACCTTGCCGTACGACTACGACGGCTCGGTCATATAATTAGTAGCACATTTATTTCAATGAACAGTTTATCACAAGATAATAAATCATAACTAAAGATAAGCAGGTTTGCTTATAAAACTCCTCTATTATTATATAGCGTGTGCAGCTAGAGTTAAGAACAGCTGCCCACGCACCACAGCTTGAGTTAGGCACTAGGCAGTGATTACATTGATAACTGTTGATTGACCCTTCCAGATCGTAGAGGTCTGCAACACATGCTCGCTTTGCACATGCATCGTTTTTATCTCTCTATGACTTTAATAATAATAATAATAATACCGACTGCCAAGGTCTGACGCCTAGGCAGTCGAGACCTCTTATTGAGACCCTTTATAATAATATACATTTAATAATAATAATAATAATAATATACATTTAATAAACATTTGTAGTAGTGTAGGATTGTTTGAATTTCTTTTTGCTAGGTTTTATAATTTTTATTTGTATAACTATAATTTGTGATTGTTTCTCCCGGTTTTCTTCCCTTGCGTAGCAAGCCCTGTCTCTTGTAAAAACAACCTCGAAAGATTTGTAGATACACATAGTCTCTACACCTTTACCCTCTGGTCCCTAGGGTCAGCTGATCCCGGGCCAGAGGAAAACTACCGACTGCCAAGGTTTGACGCCTAGGCAGTCGAGACCTCTTATTGAGACCCTTTATAATAATATACAGTTTTGTGTACAAGTAATTATTGTCATTTACTGGACTAAGGGGTATACATGTGTTGGAGTTTTTCTCTTATTTTTCTTCTCTTGCTCTGCATGCCCTGATTCTTGTATAAACATGATGTTTGTTTAAATATTGTATATTCTTGTATTGATTGTGGTATTTTGTGGGTCAGATTCAGCAATACCCAATGGGTACTTGCTGAATCACTGTTTTATACACTCTGTAGCCAGTCCCTGTGTTCCGTCCCTTGCCCTGCAAGCCCTGTTTCTTGATTATACAGCATTTATTTATCGTGTATTACATTGTAGTATGTAATAAACATTTGTAGTAGTGTAGGATTGTTTGCATTTCTTTTTGCTAGGTTTTATAATATTTCTTTGTATAATTTGTGATTGTTTCTCCCGGTTTTCTTCCCTTGCGTAGCAAGCCCTGTCTCTTGTAAAAACAACCTCGAAAGATTTGTAGATACACATAGTCTCTACACCTTTACCCTCTGGTCCCTAGGGTCAGCTGATCCCGGGCCAGAGGAAAACTACCGACTGCCAAGGTTTGACGCCTAGGCAGTCGAGACCTCTTATTGAGACCCTTTATAATAATAATAAAGCAATAAGCAATTTAAAGTCATGTCCGTAGCCCGCTCGTCGCACGTGCATTAATTATGAGTAATTAAACTTGCATGTTGTAGCTTACCTGGGGACCTCAGGCTATCATGTTTATAAACAATAGAGATTAGGCGGAATGACAGGCTGAGCGCGGCCCAGTAAGTTGTACTTGTAGCTTATCATTATAATATATATTTTACCAAAACCCATAATTGGGTAGAGTGGTCGAGTGGACCGTTACCAGTGTCTCCCTTTCGCAAACAAAAGGAAATGATATCAGTTGGAATAACGGTTCTCAAATGCAAAATGATAAGGAGAATGAAATCGGTCGCTTATACAGCAGAGAGAATTGATAGAATTGTCTGAGAGGGAGAGATAGCACAGACAGGGACACTTCGTAGGAAGTTTGTGCTTGCCGTTTGATCAGCCGAGCGACACGTGACAGGGAAGAGCTTCGCTTGATTGGTCAATGTTATGTTATAGCTTTTGGCTTGAGCTGCAGGATTTTAGCGTGTGATCTAGTTGTGAGGGGCTGTTTTCCAAAACTCCAGGGGCTCGTGAAGTGTCTTACACAACCTCTCCGAGCCCAAGATCCGTAGTGCGTGGTGAAGAGCCACACCCTTCTCGAGGTGCCACTGTTAAGCTTAGTAGCCTGTTCTGGGTGATTCCAGTTAAAACAGGTGAACGGTAACAGAACACTGCGGCTCTAGACCAGTACAGGTCGAAAAATATAACCGGGACATCTGTCTCGTTAGGACTGCATGCGGTTCATCGGGTGCGAAGGGCCAGCATCCCTTCCACCTCAAATAACAACGCTACAGAAACAACAAGGAAAAACCGTGATAGGAGTGATTCTCGGAATGCAAGGAATGGTGATTCCAGTATGAAGCGGTCTGGGCAAAGCCGCAAGGACCCCAGGACGCAGATGAGAACGAAGAGGTCACCTTATTCCCGCAGTGTTATTAGTTCACACATCACCAACGTGAACCCCGAAAAAGGGAGATCATCCCCTTCCAATTTTATAAAAAACAGACTTAACTTGGGGACGTGGAATGTTCTGTCTCTGGAAAGCAGCACATCGAAGCTTTATGAATTGTCACAGAATGTTTCTAAGTACAAGCTGGATGTTCTGGGTCTTACGGAAACACATAGACCAGGTACTGGTGAGGAAATGCTGGATAATGGGTCATTGTTCATTTATTCAGGGAGATCGGATGGGCATAGGAGGCAGGGTGTTGGGTTGGTTTTGTCAAAAACCGTCAAGAATTCGCTTATCTCTTACACCCCTATTTCGGAGCGTATTCTAGCAGCTAGGCTACATAGTCGGCACATCAATATTTCTGTTGTGGTGGCCTATGCTCCTACGGAGGATGCGCAGGATAGCGTTAAGGACGATTTTTATCAGCAGTTGGGGGGATCATTCGACAGCCTACCCAGTCACGACGTGAAGATTCTTCTTGGTGACTTCAACGCCAAGATTGGTCGCGACAACTCTTCTTGGTCTGGGGTAATTGGAGGAGAGTCCCTGCATGAGACGTCAAGTAATAACGGACTTCGGCTGTTGGATTTCTGTGCCATGTATCAGTTGACAGTTGGGGGAACATTGTTTCAACACAAGGACATCCATAAAGGCACCTGGAGGTCTCCCAATGGCCGTACTGTCAATCAGATAGATCATGTTTGTATCTCTACCAAGTGGAGTCACTCTCTTCTTGATGTTCGAACTTATAGAGGTGCAGACATAGGCTCTGATCACTACTTGGTCAAGAGTCCTATGAGGATCAAACTGATGGGAATCAAAAAGATACTAAGGGTCACAAAGAAAAGCACCAGCTATCGAGCATCTGCGTGACCAATCTAAGGTACAGGAGTATTGCATCGCACTGCATAACCGATTCAGTGGTCTGCCGGTGGAAGAGAGTCTGGATGGAGAGTGGGAGTTGGTCAAGGAGGGCATCAGGGAGGTTTCTTTGGAGGTTTTGGGTCAACGCCCGCGCCGGAGGAAGAAGCAGCACTTGTCACAAGAGACAAAGGATCTTATCTCGGAGCGGAGTAAGGTCAAGCAGAAATGCCCAAGTGATGGATTCAATAGATCTGAGTATTCTCTTGCTAATAAGCGTGTTAAGAAGAGCTGCAAGAAGGACGATGAGAACTGGGCTTTACGGGTTGCAGCCGATCTGGAAACAGCTTCTTCACACGGTCAGCAGAGGGAAGTCTGGCAGATGATCAAGTCCTTGTCAGGCAAGAAGAGTCGAAAGTCAACTGCTGTCAGAGATAAAACCGAGAAGTTGATTTCTGACCCTGCTGCTCAACGAAAACGATGGGGTGAGCACTTCGCTGAACTACTAAACCCGCAGATAGGAGACGTGGACCTTTCAGACCTAGACAGTCTAGAGGTCGCACCATGTTTTCCGTATCTGAGTGATAGTGATTTACCCCCGAGCAGAACAGAGATCTCTGAGGCTTTAAAGAGTCTGAAGAATCACAAGAGCCCGGGAATTGATGAAATTTCCAACGAACAGCTGAAGTATGGGGCTCCTGGTCTTTTAGACAGGCTTGAGAAACTGTTTGCACGTGTTTGGGAGACGGAGAATGTGCCAGAGGATTGGGTTAAGGGTATCATTGTTATTGTCCCGAAAAAGGGTGATACATCATTCTGCTCGAACAACAGGGGCATAACCCTACGCTCCACGGCATCAAAACTCTATCAGATAATAGTGTTGCGACGGATGAATGCGGGGCTTGAAGAACTGCTCCGAGAGAATCAATGCGGGTTCAGGAAAAACAGGTCTTGCATTGATCAGATTTATTCACTCCGTACTATTATTCACAACAGCATTGAGTTTAACCTCCCCCTGTACATAAATTTTGTTGACTTTAAAGCTGCATTCGATTCACTTAATCGGGAGTTTATCTGGAAAGCTTTCAGTCATTATGGCTTGCCTTGTAAATACATTCGCATAATGCAAGCATTCTTTTGCGGCACCGTCAGCGCTGTCAGACATAATGGTGAGCTCTCAGATTGGTTTGACGTTACATCTGGCTCTGGGCAGGGGGATATTCAGGGTCCACCTATCTTTAATGTCTGCATCAACCTGCCTGCGCAGCGGGCTGAGGATAACAAAGTGTTGTCACACGGGGCAGTGCTGCAGAGAGCTACCACCAGCTCTGGTCAGGATACAGTCGTCCTGGATACTGACTATGCAGATGATTTGGCTATCATGGACAACACCAAGGACGGTCTCCAGGAGACGACTGATCTTTTATGCAAGTATGCGGCTCAGGCTGGCCTCAGAATCAATGCGAAGAAAACAGAGGTTATGGCCATCGGCAAGAATACATCACAGAGGCCGTATACTGAAGCATCAACAGTGGACATTAAAGTAGGAGACACGGCTATTCAGCAAGTCAGCAACTTCACTTACCTTGGGTCGATTATATCAAGTGATGGGACTATTGACCGGGACTTGTCTGCACGGATCCAGAAAGCCTCAGGAGCATTCAATCAGCTCGGTAATATTTGGAAGAATCGCAATATCCAAACTAACACCAAAATACGGATATATGTTGCAGCGGTTCTAACAATATTACTTTATGGAAGCGAAGTCTGGAACACTACTTCAAAGCAACTACATCGCTTCGAAGTTTTCCATCAAAACTGTTTGAGGAGAATCCTTCGAATTAAGTGGTTCCACCGGACGAGCAATGTTCAAGTGTTGGAGCGGGCAAGAATAAACCCGGTTATAACCTACATCAGTGCCAACCGTCTTCGCTGGTTTGGACATGTTTCTAGAATGCCGGACACCAGGCTACCAAAGTATCTACTTGACTGGACACCTGCTCACGGCCGAAGATCACGTGGGCGGCCAAGAAAGAATTGGCGAACCTGTGTCCTAGAAGACGCAGTAACATTCACAGGAGATCCAGACATTGTATTTGATAAGGTCCGTGAGTTGGCAGGAAATCGCAAGCACTGGAGAGAGATGATACGACATAAGCGGCAATTCCTTGGTGCAGGCCACTCGAATGATTGAGGAGACCTTATCAAGTATCAAGTATCAAGTAAGTTCACATATTACGAAATCACTTTTTGGACAATTTGTAACCCCTCTCGCCCCTCCGTAATCAGTTTTATACATAGCTATTGTGTCAAAATTACACTAGCGTAATAATTTGGAAACCCCCTCCCCCTCGGTTGATTACGTAATAATAATATGTGAACGACCCCTAACTGCAAATAATATGAAAACATAGTATTATAGTACTACTAACCGATTTTTTTACATATTTCTTCACATAATGATAAGGATCAACCGAAATGGGGGCAAAAATTAATTAAGGCATCTAGAATGATGCAATTCTACGAGCAATGTTGTCATACATGTATAATTATGATGATTAGCGAATTCACGTGAATTATAAAAAATACCACTTTTTTAAATGTAATGATAATTATTTATTATAATTATAATGTAACTTCAATTCAAATACAATAATACTTTGTTACAAATTTTCTAATCGTTAAGCTCTAAGTCTAACCATAGCTTCTCATAGCCGCAACCACGGTGTTGTCACTTATTATTACCTGGGGACCCCAGGCTATAATGTTCCAAATAGAGATTCGGCGGAATGTCGAATGACAGGCTGAGCGCCGCTCAGTAATATTGTCAAATTTACAATTACTATTAGTTAGCAGCAAATTAGCAAATTCGGTGGTAAACGCAGATTCCTGCAATATCATTCTCATTGCTTCTCGTTCTCATTGCTTCTTAGTTCGTAAACTTGGCCACATCATATTCATATGATTGTATATTCGACAGCTTCATAATGCTTCATCTTTCAAAATGGTTCCTCACGATAACCTTTAGATTCTGAATTCTTCAACAGCGAGATCGTAACTGATAGTACAATAATTCATATTGCTGTTGATCAGACTTAAGAAAGCAACTGCTTTAAGTGTCAGTAAAGCTAGGGTCACACACACGTCACAAAACACCGGTCTCACTGATAGGGTTACAGGTCATCATCTTGATAAACTCTTCGTAGTCTATCAGACCATCTCCGTTCAGATCAGCTTCACGGATCATGTCCTCTACCTGCCAAACATACTGATTATTATCTGGATTATTCATTTTCTGTTCTTGTTTATTTGTTCAGTGATGGGGTCATTGTAAAAACATACTGATTATTATCTGGATTATTAATTTTCTGTTCTTGTTTATTTGTTAAGTGATGTGGTCATTGTAAAAACATACTGATTATTATCTGGATTATTAATTTTCTGTTCTTGTTTATTTGTTTACTTTTAGTGATCGGGTCATTGTAAAAACATACTGATTATTATCTGGATTATTAATTTTCTGTTCTTGTTTATTTGTTTAGTGATCGGGTCATTGTAAAAACATACTGATTATTATCTGGATTATTAATTTTCTGTTCTTGTATATTTGTTCAGTGATGGGGTAATTTGTATCACGTCGTGACCCCCATCGCCGTTTCACTATAGTGGGTGATACAACGTATGATAAGGGTAATTGTGATCCTCAAACCCTGCTGGTTCCATAATATGCATATATATATGCATATACCCGTTAATTTAGTTATATATAACTAAATTAACGGGTGATACTCGTGAAATATCTGTTTCAACTCGGCGCGCGTCTTGGTAGGTTATAAACCTACAAATAACTAGATAATTATACAGGACGTGGTATTTAAAAAGGAGTCAATGAACCGGTTTACAAAGGTTCAGCTACAAATCTCTAATCACCTGATCCATTGGTAAGTTCTCCCCCATGTTAGAAAGAATGGTCTGGAGTTCCACCGCATCAATATAACCGTTGTTGTCCTGGTCAAACACCTTGAACGCATCCTTCAGGTCGTCTTCTTTTTGGGTACCGTACTTTATCATTAACTGGCAGAACTCTGTAAACTCTATCTGGAGAGAGTACTTTATCATTAACTGGCAGAACTCTGTAAACTCTATCTGGAGAGTACTTTATCATTAACTGGCAGAACTCTGTAAACTCTATCTGGAGAGAAGTACTTTATCATTAACTGGCAGAACTCTGTAAACTCTATCCGGAGAGAAGTACTTTATCATTAACTGGCAGAACTCTGTAAACTCTATCTGGAGAGAAGTACTTTATCATTAACTGGCAGAACTCTGTAAACTCTATCTGGAGAGAAGTACTTTATCATTAACTGGCAGAACTCTGTAAACTCTATCTGGAGAGAAGTACTTTATCATTAACTGGCAGAACTCTGTAAACTCTATCTGGAGAGAGTACTTTATCATTAACTGGCAGAACTCTGTAAACTCTATCTGGAGAGAAGTACTTTATCATTAACTGGCAGAACTCTGTAAACTCTATCTGGAGAGTAGTACTTTATCATTAACTGGCAGAACTCTGTAAACTCTATCTGGAGAGAAGTACTTTATCATTAACTGGCAGAACTCTGTAAACTCTATCTGGAGAGAAGTACTTTATCATTAACTGACAGAACTCTGTAAACTCTATCTGGAGAGTACTTTATCATTAACTGGCAGAACTCTGTAAACTCTATCTGGAGAGAAGTACTTTATCATTAACTGGCAGAACTCTGTAAACTCTATCTGGAGAGAAACTTTATCATTAACTGGCAGAACTCTGTAAACTCTATCTGGAGAGAAGTACTTTATCATTAACTGGCAGAACTCTGTAAACTCTATCTGGAGAGAAGTACTTTATCATTAACTGGCAGAACTCTGTAAACTCTATCTGGAGAGTAGTACTTTATCATTAACTGGCAGAACTCTGTAAACTCTATCTGGAGAGAAGTACTTTATCATTAACTGGCAGAACTCTGTAAACTCTATCTGGAGAGAAGTACTTTATCATTAACTGGCAGAACTCTGTAAACTCTATCTGGAGAGAAGTACTTTATCATTAACTGGCAGAACTCTGTAAACTCTATCTGGAGAGAAGTACTTTATCATTAACTGGCAGAACTCTGTAAACTCTATCTGGAGTGAAATACTTTATCATTAACTGGCAGAACTCTGTAAACTCTATCTGGAGAGAAGTACTTTATCATTAACTGGCAGAACTCTGTAAACTCTATCTGGAGAGAAGTACTTTATCATTAACTGACAGAACTCTGTAAACTCTATCTGGAGAGAAGTACTTTATCATTAACTGGCAGAACTCTGTAAACTCTATCTGGAGAGAAGTACTTTATCATTAACTGGCAGAACTCTGTAAACTCTATCTGGAGAGAAGTACTTTATCATTAACTGGCAGAACTCTGTAAACTCTATCTGGAGAGAAGTACTTTATCATTAACTGACAGAACTCTGTAAACTCTATCTGGAGAGAAGTACTTTATCATTAACTGGCAGAACTCTGTAAACTCTATCTGGAGAGAAGTACTTTATCATTAACTGGCAGAACTCTGTAAACTCTATCTGGAGAGAAAAAACAGCTATTCAATATAGAACTAATTGCTATCTGGAGAGAAACACAGCTATTCAATATAGTACCGTACTTTATCATTAACTGGCAGAACTCTGTAAACTCTATCTGGAGAGAAGTACTTTATCATTAACTGGCAGAACTCTGTAAACTCTATCTGGAGAGAAGTACTTTATCATTAACTGGCAGAACTCTGTAAACTCTATCTGGAGTGAAGTACTTTATCATTAACTGGCAGAACTCTGTAAACTCTATCTGGAGAGAAGTACTTTATCATTAACTGGCAGAACTCTGTAAACTCTATCTGTAGTTACTATAGTTACTGGAGTACTTTATCATTAACTGGCAGAACTCTGTAAACTCTATCTGGAGAGAAGTACTTTATCATTAACTGGCAGAACTCTGTAAACTCTATCTGGAGAGAAGTACTTTATCATTAACTGGCAGAACTCTGTAAACTCTATCTGGAGAGTACTTTATCATTAGCTGGCAGAACTCTGTAAACTCTATCTGGAGAGAAGTACTTTATCATTAACTGGCAGAACTCTGTAAACTCTATCTGGAGAGAAGTACTTTATCATTAACTGGCAGAACTCTGTAAACTCTATCTGGAGAGAAGTACTTTATCATTAACTGGCAGAACTCTGTAAACTCTATCTGGACGGAAGTACTTTATCATTAACTGGCAGAACTCTGTAAACTCTATCTGGAGAGAAGTACTTTATCATTAACTGGCAGAACTCTGTAAACTCTATCTGGAGAGAAGTACTTTATCATTAACTGGCAGAACTCTGTAAACTCTATCTGGACGGAAGTACTTTATCATTAACTGGCAGAACTCTGTAAACTCTATCTGGAGAGAAGTACTTTATCATTAACTGGCAGAACTCTGTAAACTCTATCTGGAGAGAAGTACTTTATCATTAACTGGCAGAACTCTGTAAACTCTATCTGGAGAGAAGTACTTTATCATTAACTGGCAGAACTCTGTAAACTCTATCTGGAGAGAAGTACTTTATCATTAACTGGCAGAACTCTGTAAACTCTATCTGGACGGAAGTACTTTATCATTAACTGGCAGAACTCTGTAAACTCTATCTGGAGAGAAGTACTTTATCATTAACTGGCAGAACTCTGTAAACTCTATCTGGAGAGAAGTACTTTATCATTAACTGGCAGAACTCTGTAAACTCTATCTGGAGAGTAGTACTTTATCATTAACTGGCAGAACTCTGTAAACTCTATCTGGAGAGAAGTACTTTATCATTAACTGGCAGAACTCTGTAAACTCTATCTGGAGAGAAGTACTTTATCATTAACTGGCAGAACTCTGTAAACTCTATCTGGACGGAAGTACTTTATCATTAACTGGCAGAACTCTGTAAACTCTATCTGGAGAGAAGTACTTTATCATTAACTGGCAGAACTCTGTAAACTCTATCTGGAGAGAAGTACTTTATCATTAACTGGCAGAACTCTGTAAACTCTATCTGGAGAGTAGTACTTTATCATTAACTGGCAGAACTCTGTAAACTCTATCTGGAGAGTACTTTATCATTAACTGACAGAACTCTGTAAACTCTATCTGGAGAGAAGTACTTTATCATTAACTGGCAGAACTCTGTAAACTCTATCTGGAGAGAAGTACTTTATCATTAACTGGCAGAACTCTGTAAACTCTATCTGGAGAGAAGTACTTTATCATTAACTGGCAGAACTCTGTAAACTCTATCTGGAGAGAAGTACTTTATCATTAACTGGCAGAACTCTGTAAACTCTATCTGGAGAGAAGTACTTTATCATTAACTGGCAGAACTCTGTAAACTCTATCTGGAGAGAAGTACTTTATCATTAACTGGCAGAACTCTGTAAACTCTATCTGGAGAGAAGTACTTTATCATTAACTGGCAGAACTCTGTAAACTCTATCTGGAGAGAAGTACTTTATCATTAACTGGCAGAACTCTGTAAACTCTATCTGGAGAGAAGTACTTTATCATTAACTGGCAGAACTCTGTAAACTCTATCTGGAGAGAAGTACTTTATCATTAACTGGCAGAACTCTGTAAACTCTATCTGGAGAGAAGTACTTTATCATTAACTGGCAGAACTCTGTAAACTCTATCTGGAGAGAAGTACTTTATCATTAACTGGCAGAACTCTGTAAACTCTATCTGGAGAGAAGTACTTTATCATTAACTGGCAGAACTCTGTAAACTCTATCTGGAGAGAAGTACTTTATCATTAACTGGCAGAACTCTGTAAACTCTATCTGGAGAGAAGTACTTTATCATTAACTGGCAGAACTCTGTAAACTCTATCTGGAGAGAAGTACTTTATCATTAACTGGCAGAACTCTGTAAACTCTATCTGGAGAGAAGTACTTTATCATTAACTGGCAGAACTCTGTAAACTCTATCTGGAGAGAAGTACTTTATCATTAACTGGCAGAACTCTGTAAACTCTATCTGGAGAGAAGTACTTTATCATTAACTGGCAGAACTCTGTAAACTCTATCTGGAGTGAAGTACTTTATCATTAACTGGCAGAACTCTGTAAACTCTATCTGGAGAGTAGTACTTTATCATTAACTGGCAGAACTCTGTAAACTCTATCTGGAGAGAAGTACTTTATCATTAACTGGCAGAACTCTGTAAACTCTATCTGGACGGAAGTACTTTATCATTAACTGGCAGAACTCTGTAAACTCTATCTGGAGAGAAGTACTTTATCATTAACTGGCAGAACTCTGTAAACTCTATCTGGAGAGAAGTACTTTATCATTAACTGGCAGAACTCTGTAAACTCTATCTGGAGAGTAGTACTTTATCATTAACTGGCAGAACTCTGTAAACTCTATCTGGAGAGAAGTACTTTATCATTAACTGGCAGAACTCTGTAAACTCTATCTGGAGAGAAGTACTTTATCATTAACTGGCAGAACTCTGTAAACTCTATCTGGACGGAAGTACTTTATCATTAACTGGCAGAACTCTGTAAACTCTATCTGGAGAGAAGTACTTTATCATTAACTGGCAGAACTCTGTAAACTCTATCTGGAGAGAAGTACTTTATCATTAACTGGCAGAACTCTGTAAACTCTATCTGGAGAGTAGTACTTTATCATTAACTGGCAGAACTCTGTAAACTCTATCTGGAGAGTACTTTATCATTAACTGACAGAACTCTGTAAACTCTATCTGGAGAGAAGTACTTTATCATTAACTGGCAGAACTCTGTAAACTCTATCTGGAGAGAAGTACTTTATCATTAACTGGCAGAACTCTGTAAACTCTATCTGGAGAGAAGTACTTTATCATTAACTGGCAGAACTCTGTAAACTCTATCTGGAGAGAAGTACTTTATCATTAACTGGCAGAACTCTGTAAACTCTATCTGGAGAGAAGTACTTTATCATTAACTGGCAGAACTCTGTAAACTCTATCTGGAGAGAAAAAACAGCTATTCAATATAGAACTAATTGCTATCTGGAGAGAAACACAGCTATTCAATATAGTACCGTACTTTATCATTAACTGGCAGAACTCTGTAAACTCTATCTGGAGAGAAGTACTTTATCATTAACTGGCAGAACTCTGTAAACTCTATCTGGAGAGAAGTACTTTATCATTAACTGGCAGAACTCTGTAAACTCTATCTGGAGAGAGTACTTTATCATTAACTGGCAGAACTCTGTAAACTCTATCTGGACGGAAGTACTTTATCATTAACTGGCAGAACTCTGTAAACTCTATCTGGAGAGAAGTACTTTATCATTAACTGGCAGAACTCTGTAAACTCTATCTGGAGAGAAGTACTTTATCATTAACTGGCAGAACTCTGTAAACTCTATCTGGAGAGAAGTACTTTATCATTAACTGGCAGAACTCTGTAAACTCTATCTGGAGAGTACTTTATCATTAACTGACAGAACTCTGTAAACTCTATCTGGAGAGAAGTACTTTATCATTAACTGGCAGAACTCTGTAAACTCTATCTGGAGAGAAGTACTTTATCATTAACTGGCAGAACTCTGTAAACTCTATCTGGAGAGAAGTACTTTATCATTAACTGGCAGAACTCTGTAAACTCTATCTGGAGAGAAGTACTTTATCATTAACTGGCAGAACTCTGTAAACTCTATCTGGAGAGAAGTACTTTATCATTAACTGGCAGAACTCTGTAAACTCTATCTGGAGAGAAAAAACAGCTATTCAATATAGAACTAATTGCTATCTGGAGAGAAACACAGCTATTCAATATAGTACCGTACTTTATCATTAACTGGCAGAACTCTGTAAACTCTATCTGGAGAGAAGTACTTTATCATTAACTGGCAGAACTCTGTAAACTCTATCTGGAGAGAAGTACTTTATCATTAACTGGCAGAACTCTGTAAACTCTATCTGGAGAGAGTACTTTATCATTAACTGGCAGAACTCTGTAAACTCTATCTGGAGAGAAGTACTTTATCATTAACTGGCAGAACTCTGTAAACTCTATCTGGAGAGAAGTACTTTATCATTAACTGGCAGAACTCTGTAAACTCTATCTGGAGAGAAGTACTTTATCATTAACTCGCAGAACTCTGTAAACTCTATCTGGAGAGAAGTACTTTATCATTAACTGGCAGAACTCTGTAAACTCTATCTGGAGAGAAGTACTTTATCATTAACTGGCAGAACTCTGTAAACTCTATCTGGAGAGAAGTACTTTATCATTAACTGGCAGAACTCTGTAAACTCTATCTGGAGAGAAGTACTTTATCATTAACTGGCAGAACTCTGTAAACTCTATCTGGAGAGAAGTACTTTATCATTAACTGGCAGAACTCTGTAAACTCTATCTGGAGAGAAGTACTTTATCATTAACTGGCAGAACTCTGTAAACTCTATCTGGAGAGAAGTACTTTATCATTAACTGGCAGAACTCTGTAAACTCTATCTGGAGAGAAGTACTTTATCATTAACTGGCAGAACTCTGTAAACTCTATCTGGAGAGAAGTACTTTATCATTAACTGGCAGAACTCTGTAAACTCTATCTGGAGAGAGTACTTTATCATTAACTGGCAGAACTCTGTAAACTCTATCTGGAGAGAAGTACTTTATCATTAACTGGCAGAACTCTGTAAACTCTATCTGGAGAGTACTTTATCATTAACTGGCAGAACTCTGTAAACTCTATCTGGAGAGAAACTTTATCATTAACTGGCAGAACTCTGTAAACTCTATCTGAGAGAGTACTTTATCATTAACTGACAGAACTCTGTAAACTCTATCTGGAGAGTACTTTATCATGTCATTAACTGGCAGAACTCTGTAAACTCTATCTGGAGGGAAGTACTTTATCATTAACTGGCAGAACTCTGTAAACTCTATCTGGAGAGAAACTTTATCATTAACTGGCAGAACTCTGTAAACTCTATCTGGAGAGAGTACTTTATCATTAACTGGCAGAACTCTGTAAACTCTATCTGGAGATAGTACTTTATCATTAACTGGCAGAACTCTGTAAACTCTATCTGGAGAGAAGTACTTTATCATTAACTGGCAGAACTCTGTAAACTCTATCTGGAGAGAAGTACTTTATCATTAACTGGCAGAACTCTGTAAACTCTATCTGGAGAGAAGTACTTTATCATTAACTGGCAGAACTCTGTAAACTCTATCTGGAGAGAAGTACTTTATCATTAACTGGCAGAACTCTGTAAACTCTATCTGGAGATAGTACTTTATCATTAACTGGCAGAACTCTGTAAACTCTATCTGGAGAGAAGTACTTTATCATTAACTGGCAGAACTCTGTAAACTCTATCTGGAGAGTACTTTATCATTAACTGCCAGAACTCTGTAAACTCTATCTGGAGAGAAACTTTATCATTAACTGGCAGAACTCTGTAAACTCTATCTAGAGAGTACTTTATCATTAACTGGCAGAACTCTGTAAACTCTATCTGGAGAGAAGTACTTTATCATTAACTGGCAGAACTCTGTAAACTCTATCTAGAGAGTACTTTATCATTAACTGACAGAACTCTGTAAACTCTATCTGGAGAGTACTTTATCATGTCATTAACTGGCAGAACTCTGTAAACTCTATCTGGAGGGAAGTACTTTATCATTAACTGGCAGAACTCTGTAAACTCTATCTGGAGAGAAACTTTATCATTAACTGGCAGAACTCTGTAAACTCTATCTGGAGAGAAGTACTTTATCATTAACTGACAGAACTCTGTAAACTCTATCTGGAGAGTACTTTATCATTAACTGGCAGAACTCTGTAAACTCTATCTGGAGAGTACTTTATCATTAACTGGCAGAACTCTGTAAACTCTATCTGGAGAGAAACTTTATCATTAACTGGCAGAACTCTGTAAACTCTATCTAGAGAGTACTTTATCATTAACTGGCAGAACTCTGTAAACTCTATCTGGAGAGAAGTACTTTATCATTAACTGGCAGAACTCTGTAAACTCTATCTGAGAGAGTACTTTATCATTAACTGACAGAACTCTGTAAACTCTATCTGGAGAGTACTTTATCATTAACTGGCAGAACTCTGTAAACTCTATCTGGAGGGAAGTACTTTATCATTAACTGGCAGAACTCTGTAAACTCTATCTGGAGAGAAACTTTATCATTAACTGGCAGAACTCTGTAAACTCTATCTGGAGAGAAGTACTTTATCATTAACTGGCAGAACTCTGTAAACTCTATCTGGAGAGAAGTACTTTATCATTAACTGGCAGAACTCTGTAAACTCTATCTGGAGAGAAGTACTTTATCATTAACTGGCAGAACTCTGTAAACTCTATCTGGAGAGAAGTACTTTATCATTAACTGGCAGAACTCTGTAAACTCTATCTGGAGAGAAGTACTTTATCATTAACTGGCAGAACTCTGTAAACTCTATCTGGAGAGAGTACTTTATCATTAACTGGCAGAACTCTGTAAACTCTCTCTGGAGAGAGTACTTTATCATTAACTGGCAGAACTCTGTAAACTCTATCTGGAGAGTACTTTATCATTAACTGGCAGAACTCTGTAAACTCTATCTGGAGAGAAGTACTTTATCATTAACTGGCAGAACTCTGTAAACTCTATCTGGAGAGAAGTACTTTATCATTAACTGGCAGAACTCTGTAAACTCTATCTGGAGAGAAGTACTTTATCATTAACTGGCAGAACTCTGTAAACTCTATCTGGAGTGAAGTACTTTATCATTAACTGGCAGAACTCTGTAAACTCTATCTGGAGAGAAGTACTTTATCATTAACTGGCAGAACTCTGTAAACTCTATCTGGAGAGAAGTACTTTATCATTAACTGGCAGAACTCTGTAAACTCTATCTGGAGAGAAGTACTTTATCATTAACTGGCAGAACTCTGTAAACTCTATCTGGAGAGAAGTACTTTATCATTAACTGGCAGAACTCTGTAAACTCTATCTGGAGAGTACTTTATCATTAACTGACAGAACTCTGTAAACTCTATCTGGAGAGTACTTTATCATTAACTGGCAGAACTCTGTAAACTCTATCTGGAGAGAAGTACTTTATCATTAACTGGCAGAACTCTGTAAACTCTATCTGGAGTGAAGTACTTTATCATTAACTGGCAGAACTCTGTAAACTCTATCTGGAGAGAAGTACTTTATCATTAACTGGCAGAACTCTGTAAACTCTATCTGGAGAGAAGTACTTTATCATTAACTGACAGAACTCTGTAAACTCTATCTGGAGAGAAGTACTTTATCATTAACTGGCAGAACTCTGTAAACTCTATCTGGAGAGAAGTACTTTATCATTAACTGGCAGAACTCTGTAAACTCTATCTGGAGAGAAGTACTTTATCATTAACTGGCAGAACTCTGTAAACTCTATCTGGAGAGAAGTACTTTATCATTAACTGGCAGAACTCTGTAAACTCTATCTGGAGAGTACTTTATCATTAACTGGCAGAACTCTGTAAACTCTATCTGGAGAGAAGTACTTTATCATTAACTGGCAGAACTCTGTAAACTCTATCTGGAGAGAAGTACTTTATCATTAACTGACAGAACTCTGTAAACTCTATCTGGAGAGAAGTACTTTATCATTAACTGGCAGAACTCTGTAAACTCTATCTGGAGAGAAGTACTTTATCATTAACTGGCAGAACTCTGTAAACTCTATCTGGAGAGAAGTACTTTATCATTAACTGGCAGAACTCTGTAAACTCTATCTGGAGAGAAGTACTTTATCATTAACTGGCAGAACTCTGTAAACTCTATCTGGAGTGAAGTACTTTATCATTAACTGGCAGAACTCTGTAAACTCTATCTGGAGAGAAGTACTTTATCATTAACTGGCAGAACTCTGTAAACTCTATCTGGAGAGAAGTACTTTATCATTAACTGGCAGAACTCTGTAAACTCTATCTGGAGAGAGTACTTTATCATTAACTGGCAGAACTCTGTAAACTCTATCTGGAGAGAAGTACTTTATCATTAACTGGCAGAACTCTGTAAACTCTATCTGGAGAGTACTTTATCATTAACTGGCAGAACTCTGTAAACTCTATCTGGAGAGAAGTACTTTATCATTAACTGGCAGAACTCTGTAAACTCTATCTGGAGAGTACTTTATCATTAACTGGCAGAACTCTGTAAACTCTATCTGGAGAGTACTTTATCATTAACTGGCAGAACTCTGTAAACTCTATCTGGAGAGAAGTACTTTATCATTAACTGGCAGAACTCTGTAAACTCTATCTGGAGAGAAGTACTTTATCATTAACTGGCAGAACTCTGTAAACTCTATCTGGAGAGAAGTACTTTATCATTAACTGGCAGAACTCTGTAAACTCTATCTGGAGAGAAGTACTTTATCATTAACTGGCAGAACTCTGTAAACTCTATCTGGAGAGAAGTACTTTATCATTAACTGGCAGAACTCTGTAAACTCTATCTGGAGAGAAGTACTTTATCATTAACTGGCAGAACTCTGTAAACTCTATCTGGAGAGTACTTTATCATTAACTGGCAGAACTCTGTAAACTCTATCTGGAGAGAGTACTTTATCATTAACTGGCAGAACTCTGTAAACTCTATCTGGAGAGAGTACTTTATCATTAACTGGCAGAACTCTGTAAACTCTATCTGGAGAGAAGTACTTTATCATTAACTGGCAGAACTCTGTAAACTCTATCTGGAGAGAAGTACTTTATCATTAACTGGCAGAACTCTGTAAACTCTATCTGGAGAGAAGTACTTTATCATTAACTGGCAGAACTCTGTAAACTCTATCTGGAGAGAAGTACTTTATCATTAACTGGCAGAACTCTGTAAACTCTATCTGGAGAGAAGTACTTTATCATTAACTGGCAGAACTCTGTAAACTCTATCTGGAGATAGTACTTTATCATTAACTGGCAGAACTCTGTAAACTCTATCTGGAGAGAAGTACTTTATCATTAACTGGCAGAACTCTGTAAACTCTATCTGGAGAGAAGTACTTTATCATTAACTGGCAGAACTCTGTAAACTCTATCTGGAGTGAAGTACTTTATCATTAACTGGCAGAACTCTGTAAACTCTATCTGGAGAGAAGTACTTTATCATTAACTGGCAGAACTCTGTAAACTCTATCTGGAGAGAAGTACTTTATCATTAACTGGCAGAACTCTGTAAACTCTATCTGGAGAGAGTACTTTATCATTAACTGGCAGAACTCTGTAAACTCTATCTGGAGAGAAGTACTTTATCATTAACTGGCAGAACTCTGTAAACTCTATCTGGAGAGTACTTTATCATTAACTGGCAGAACTCTGTAAACTCTATCTGGAGAGAAGTACTTTATCATTAACTGGCAGAACTCTGTAAACTCTATCTGGAGAGTACTTTATCATTAACTGGCAGAACTCTGTAAACTCTATCTGGAGAGTACTTTATCATTAACTGGCAGAACTCTGTAAACTCTATCTGGAGAGAAGTACTTTATCATTAACTGGCAGAACTCTGTAAACTCTATCTGGAGAGAAGTACTTTATCATTAACTGGCAGAACTCTGTAAACTCTATCTGGAGAGAAGTACTTTATCATTAACTGGCAGAACTCTGTAAACTCTATCTGGAGAGAAGTACTTTATCATTAACTGGCAGAACTCTGTAAACTCTATCTGGAGAGAAGTACTTTATCATTAACTGGCAGAACTCTGTAAACTCTATCTGGAGAGAAGTACTTTATCATTAACTGGCAGAACTCTGTAAACTCTATCTGGAGAGTACTTTATCATTAACTGGCAGAACTCTGTAAACTCTATCTGGAGAGAGTACTTTATCATTAACTGGCAGAACTCTGTAAACTCTATCTGGAGAGAGTACTTTATCATTAACTGGCAGAACTCTGTAAACTCTATCTGGAGAGAAGTACTTTATCATTAACTGGCAGAACTCTGTAAACTCTATCTGGAGAGAAGTACTTTATCATTAACTGGCAGAACTCTGTAAACTCTATCTGGAGAGAAGTACTTTATCATTAACTGGCAGAACTCTGTAAACTCTATCTGGAGAGAAGTACTTTATCATTAACTGGCAGAACTCTGTAAACTCTATCTGGAGAGAAGTACTTTATCATTAACTGGCAGAACTCTGTAAACTCTATCTGGAGATAGTACTTTATCATTAACTGGCAGAACTCTGTAAACTCTATCTGGAGAGAAGTACTTTATCATTAACTGGCAGAACTCTGTAAACTCTATCTGGAGAGAAGTACTTTATCATTAACTGGCAGAACTCTGTAAACTCTATCTGGAGAGAAGTACTTTATCATTAACTGGCAGAACTCTGTAAACTCTATCTGGAGAGTAGTACTTTATCATTAACTGGCAGAACTCTGTAAACTCTATCTGGAGAGAAGTACTTTATCATTAACTGGCAGAACTCTGTAAACTCTATCTGGAGAGAAGTACTTTATCATTAACTGGCAGAACTCTGTAAACTCTATCTGGAGAGAAGTACTTTATCATTAACTGGCAGAACTCTGTAAACTCTATCTGGAGAGAAGTACTTTATCATTAACTGGCAGAACTCTGTAAACTCTATCTGGAGAGAAGTACTTTATCATTAACTGACAGAACTCTGTAAACTCTATCTGGAGAGAAGTACTTTATCATTAACTGGCAGAACTCTGTAAACTCTATCTGGAGAGAAGTACTTTATCATTAACTGGCAGAACTCTGTAAACTCTATCTGGAGAGAAGTACTTTATCATTAACTGACAGAACTCTGTAAACTCTATCTGGAGAGAAGTACTTTATCATTAACTGGCAGAACTCTGTAAACTCTATCTGGAGAGAAGTACTTTATCATTAACTGGCAGAACTCTGTAAACTCTATCTGGAGTGAAGTACTTTATCATTAACTGGCAGAACTCTGTAAACTCTATCTGGAGAGAAGTACTTTATCATTAACTGGCAGAACTCTGTAAACTCTATCTGGAGAGAAGTACTTTATCATTAACTGGCAGAACTCTGTAAACTCTATCTGGAGAGTACTTTATCATTAACTCGCAGAACTCTGTAAACTCTATCTGGAGGGAAGTACTTTATCATTAACTGACAGAACTCTGTAAACTCTATCTGGAGAGAAGTACTTTATCATTAACTGGCAGAACTCTGTAAACTCTATCTGGAGAGTACTTTATCATTAACTCGCAGAACTCTGTAAACTCTATCTGGAGGGAAGTACTTTATCATTAACTGACAGAACTCTGTAAACTCTATCTGGAGAGAAGTACTTTATCATTAACTGGCAGAACTCTGTAAACTCTATCTGGAGAGTACTTTATCATTAACTGGCAGAACTCTGTAAACTCTATCTGGAGAGAAGTACTTTATCATTAACTGGCAGAACTCTGTAAACTCTATCTGGAGAGAAGTACTTTATCATTAACTGGCAGAACTCTGTAAACTCTATCTGGAGAGAAGTACTTTATCATTAACTGGCAGAACTCTGTAAACTCTATCTGGAGTGAAAAACAGCTATTCAATATAGAACTAATTGCTATCTGGAGAGAAAAACAGCTATTCAATATAGAACTAATCGCTACCTAATAAATGCAACATTTCAGACTCGATGGAACGCGATTGCTAATCTTGAAAAGAAGATTAAACAGCGGGGTCAGCGGGGCCCTTCGTTACGCCACTAGTCCAACAAAAAAGCCTGTGTCCCACTGTATAATAGTTACCATAATTGTAATGGACTAGCTTCCGATGTACTTGAAATCACGAGAAGACAAGTTTCAGTGTTGATAGAATCAATTACCTATTCACCGATAACTATAACATATGTCACATCTGCAGGTGACGAGATCACCTGTTAACATAACGTTGATTCTACGCACCTAACTTAATGGCAAATGACAACAACTTTTTATTAAAACTTACATTAAAGATACCAGTAAAACAACTTACCACTCCGTTACCATTTGTATCTACATTTTCAATTAGTATCTGAACCTGCTCATCAGTAGGTTCCAATCCGCAGGATCTGGAGGATGGAGAGACGGTGAGAGTTACTATAGTTACTATAGTTACTATAGTTACTATAGTTACTATAGTTACTATAGTTACTATAGTAACTATAGTAACTATAGTTACTATAGTTACTATAGTTACTATAGTTACTATAGTTACTATAGTTACTATAGTTACTATAGTTACTGGAGGATGGAGAGACGGTGAGAGGAATTTAAAAGGAATTCCGAAGCTCCAATTCCGAAGCTCCAATACACACATGGAATATTATTATTACAGAGGGTCTGTCAACACCAAAAATATGCTTTGTCTTATCGGTAAAAGACGTTCACCGAGATAAGCAAGCCAGAGAATTACTAAGCTCGTTACTAAGCTCGTTATAGCTTACAATCGTAGTTTTGATCGTACACCAATAAATTAGGACCTTTAGAGATAATACCGGCAAATTGGAGCTAACGACAAAGCGATCAATCAGCACCTACTTAAGAATCTTGATGAGCTCCGTACTGGAGATGTTGCCGTCCTGATCCGCGTCAAATATCCTGAACACTTCACGGTACTCCTCAATTTGAACATCTGTCACAGCAGCAAACACTGAGTCGTCAGGATCTGGGGAGATATTGGGGGTGTTATCTGGGGTTCACAGCAGCAAACACAGAGTCGTCAGGATCTGGGGAGATATTGGGGGTGTTATCTGGGGTTCACAGCAGCAAACACAGAGTCGTCAGGATCTGGGGAGATATTAGGGGTGTTATCTGGGGATCACAGCAGCAAACACAGAGTCGTCAGGATCTGGGGAGATATTGGGGGTGTTATCTGGGGATCACAGCAGCAAACACAGAGTCGTCAGGATCTGGGGAGATATTGGGGGTGTTATCTGGGGATCACAGCAGCAAACACAGAGTCGTCAGGATCTGGGGAGATATTAGGGGTGTTATCTGGGGTTCACAGCAGCAAACACAGAGTCGTCAGGATCTGGGGAGATATTGAGGGTGTTATCTGGGGTTCACAGCAGCAAACACAGAGTCGTCAGGATCTGGGGAGATATTGAGGGTGTTATCTGGGGTTCACAGCAGCAAACACAGAGTCGTCAGGATCTGGGGAGATATTGAGGGTGTTATCTGGGGTGATATTAGGGGTGTTATCTGGGGATCACAGCAGCAAAAAA